>NC_043986.1:16786389-17093889 GCF_902150065.1 Myripristis murdjan | reverse complement strand
CAGAGACAGAGAGGGGGCTATTGAGAGGCCTATCTGGTGTTAAGTGTGTTAAGTGTGATGGTTGCACTGACAGATGGTTTGACCTTATCTGCAGCGGCTGTAGGATCTCACTGTGATAGGAGTTGGACCTCCCCTCCTCTCTGCTCCCTGGCAGATAGATCCCCACGGTGCTGTAACTGCTCCAATAACCATGTCAAGTTGGAGGCAGGACGATTGCCCTCCCACCTTTACCAGAGCGTAACCTCTGGAGTAATCCCCGGAGAGCCCTGACTAATAATAGTACATGGATATGATCCTATGGAAATGATAGTCCCGCACAGAATTAAACGGCAGTCAAATGTATGTTAAACACTGGAAGCTTGCATGTTGTGTGATAAGTGTAGGAAGGGTTGTGGGGTACGGTGCTGGAGCTAAATATAACTGTGTTTTAGCTATATTTTCAGGTGTTTGCAACACCTGAAAATATTTTGGCCTATTCAAACACACACCCACACAGAGGCATGTACACACACACTGTAAGTAGGCTTGTTGGGGAGTGTTCTGTAATTCTAGTGTGTGTTAATGGCTCTCCCCGGCACACTGGAGAAGACGCTAAAAACTCTGGCTGTGATTTACTGTGCGGCGATGCAAGCTGGGACACGACCCAGAGATTCACACTGTGGCACGCACACACACACACACACAAACACACAAACGGGCGTGTGCGCGTGCATGCGCACACACACACACACACACACACACACACACACACACACACACACATCTGAAAACTGAGGCGGAGTCTGAAGAAGAAAGGGGATACAGCAGGACAGCAGGGAAGAGGGAAGTTGACGCTAAAATGAGTAGCTCAGTTGTGATCTGAAAATGAAACATGTTCTCATGTGAGAGTAAATAAAAAAGCTCGTCTTTAAAATTAAATAAACAATTTATATAACAAAATAAGAACAGCAATTAAAAAACAGTGCAGGCTGGCATATTTATGTTTAAAAACAGGAAAAAATAAAGATTGAGTCTCCATTATCGGTTTTATTGCCAACTATTTGCTATTGTATTTGAATTAAACCCTATAAAATATATTCTAAGCCTCTTTACACAGGCAACTGAATGGTGCTGCAGTCACACATCACTCACGGGCCGAGTCACTTAGCAGTCATTAAATTGTAACAATGTTTGTGTTTATACAGCTTGGCTCAGACCAAAAACAAAAACATACATCCTCATTTGCCCACCACAGTCTCATTACGCCCATACAAACGAGTCATTTTTAATCCGCCAATTACAGATGAGAAAAGGAAGAGGAGATCTGCTAGACGATCCATCACAAGTTTTGTGGCCGCCGCTGGTTGTAAAGTGCATCGCCACAATGTTACATCGGACAATTGCGGTCTTTCCAAATGCCTTTTCATGAAATGCAAGTAAAAGAAATAGCACGAAGACACAGAGCTCTGAAACCGCCGCCACACAATAAGGGGATAAACTGTGTGTCAAAGCGAGCCCTTGTATCCTGTTGCTTTGCCCAGAGCCAGACACCTGCCCCGGGTCGGCTGTGTAGACTCTGGCCTTCGGCGTAGACAGGCTTCAACCTAAGTCACATGTATTTACCTTGGATCAACAAGACGTACAGCGCAGCGGTGTGATTTGTATGATCAGGATATACTGTGATTTAGATTGCGACATGCTTTGGGTAATATCACCCCTGGTCGGGTTAAGAAAAGATTGGTAGATGACTGATGAGGTTTGTTTTGGAGAACTCCACCTCCCCTCCCTCTGAAGGGTTTGTTAAGTTCTGTTCCCACAGAGTGCAGCTCCATGCCCTACTTCTGTCCTCCACCAAGAATAACATGTACCTGGACAACACTCTGACCATTTAGACAGCTGCAGGGAGGGCGAGCAGGAGGAGGGGCGGCAGGAAAGGAGGAGGGGGAGGGGGCCGGGAGATGAAGGTAGAGGTATAGAAAAGAGAGAAATGGAAAATTGAAGGTAATAATGTGGGACACAAGGAGAAAGAGAAACGGAGAGATGAGGGAATGATGGGAAAGGAGCAAACCAGAGGAGCAAAACGAGAGGAGCAACGAAGAGCCCATAAAGTGAAAGTACAGTGAATGAAAGAGACGCGGAGATATGCCCCTATCCTTTTAAAAGTTAGTTGAATCTCTGGAGGTTTAATTGAATTTGAAATGAGTCGAGAGGCAGAAAGTTAGCAGAAGCTCTGGAAGGCTTTAACGTTGGAGATGAAGAGTTGGAGAATGACAGGAGAGACAGAGAGGTGGAGAAGATTTCATAACAGCAGCATGCGGTAGAGTCCTGTGCAAGGAGAGATTCGGCCACGCACAGGTAAATTGATCTCACGGGAGAGTGAGTAATAGCAGAGTAAAAGCCACGGGAGGAAGACGCGGATTGGAAACACAGAGGAGTGAAGAACAGAAAAAAAAAAAACTGAACAAAGGACGGAAGATGACACAGGAGAAAGAAAAGAGGAATAAGCACGGAAGGAGAAGAAAAGGAAAGACAGGCATAAGCAGAGAGAAGGAGACGGCACAGAGAGAGCGATGAGGATGGAGAGAAATGGGCAGAGACAGTCCTCACAGAATGAAAGAGGAAGGGAGAGAGAGAGAGAGAGAGAGAGAGAGAGAGAGAGGGAGAGGGTTAGGGTGGGCCTGCTCTTAGGGCTGTGAGGTGCAGCGGTCTCTCCAGAGCAAACACAGGCTGACAGAGGGGCCGTTGTCTGGGCCAGGGTGGGCCCGGGGAGGGGACAGCCACGCTGGGATGTGAAATGTCACAGATCTATTTTGGTGCTCCAGTACAAGAGCCCTTCCCTGCTCTGAACCAGGTGTCAGGGTCAGGGGTCAAGGGCAGGACAGCAGCATCTGAAGCACTACTCCAACAGGATTAGTTTTGCTGGGAGCGGTCACCTAATTTCATTCTGATGCGCTGCTGTTATGTGAGTTCTAGGTGCAATTCCAGAACCTCATTCATGCGGGGAAAAAGGATCTTTGTGATTTCCCCTCAAATTTCTGCTCACAAGCCTGTTGTAACATGTCATGATCTCCACTCCTGCCTATCTGCCAGCTGTCAAAGACATAAAGCATTACTGCGTAACAGAGATGCCGTTTTGAATTGCTTTATTTAAATGACCAGTTCCTAAGAAAACTGAAGGCAATTTTCTTTTTTTTTTTTTTTTTTTGGTTTGAGACGTGGCAGGAACAGAAATAAAATATGGATGCCTTTGGAAATAATTAAAGGCCCTCTCTATATAAAACAAATACTGTTTTCCAAGAGCTTAACAGACTACAATATCCTGTATGGTAATTTTTCTTTTGTTGCTCTCTGTTTTGCATTCTGCACCAAGCTAGACAGCCTATAAATTACTTTTTCATTTTCCCAAATAATTTCTCTAAACACGTCTAACGGTTTTCGGCATTCTGAGTAATGATAACTATCATTGTTATCAGCTGTTACATGTTTCTCAATATTCCAGGATGTCGTTGGTTTCACTTGATTTTCCTCAGAAAACCACAAGTACAAATTCACATCCTCTGACATCATCAGACTTCACTCACTTGATGATCAATCCATGGGCGCAAATTCGACTCCACCTCGCACGCTATACACTACACCAGGCTAACCAGGGCTTTAGTGTTTGATGTTACAGTGCGATGAAAGGAGGACTCAATCATGGCCAATTCCACATCGAAAAGGAAGATAGAAGTATCACATATCACTGTTCACATTTTGTGAATGAAGGCTGTTTATTTTATAATGTCCCAAGGGAGTGCAATATGGCCTCATTTCAGTATTATGGGGCTTTCACATGGCACACACGGCGCAGACCTCGGCCGGTGCAGCCATTCATTATGTATGCGCAGACTGGTGCGCCCGCCGAGCTGAGTGCGCAAGGCTGGCGCCGGCGTCCGTGCACACCGCGCCCAAGTTGAGCATTTTTTAACTTGGGTGCAACGTCCTGTGACGACACCTCAGCACGTCCTTGTCATGTTTATATGAGAAATGATTTCAAAAGTGGAAAAGTTTGACATATATATGAATTTTTTTTCTAACTCATGGATGCAGGGGCATCTCTTAAAAGTGGGGGGGACTTTGACCATTTGACCCCCCCTGGATTTGCGCCTGTGGATCAATCAACGTTTGGGAAGTCCTTGTGGTTAATTTTACAGTAACGGTCATTTATCATTAGCCATTCTTTTTTAATTACTTATGTATTTTTTATTATTATTATTTTTATTTTATTTATTTTGAAAACATCATTTGCAACTGGTCAAATTGAGCAGAAATTGAGAAATTGAGCAGAAATTCAGCAACTGAGTGGTGTGTGATTTTGATTTAAACACAGTTATGTTTGTCTCGCATCATCGTCTTTATTCTTATTCTACCGTTGTGTATTTTTCCATTTTTTCTCTCATTTTACAATTGATACATTTGATGCAATTGATACATTTGATGCAATGTCACTTGTTGCTGTTGGTCTGGGGAGGGTGTTAGACTCAAGTGCCACTTCAGATACATGTGGGGTTGCCAGCTGATTTTTCTCCCCTGACAACTGGTGAATAGGTGTCCGACCAACCACAAGGAGTCGCTAGTGCAGTGACAACGCGCTCCCTTACCCACTCCCACCTGCGAAAAGACGCAATTGGTTGGTTCGATCAGTTGAATCAAACCTCTGTGGTGGTGGGCAGGTGATTTCACCCCTATCCCAGCCAGGCAACCCTTATTCAATTCTAAATTCTGCCACATAGATATCTCAATCCTAATCCCACATCCACCGTATCTCTTCTTATTCCACATATTCTTTCTTCTCTGTCGTACCACTTTCTTTGTTGTTCTTCTCCTCCATACCTCCCTCCTGGTTCTTCATCTTCTCCTACTTCCCCCTCTTCTCCATACCTTGGCTTTAGTTCCTCCTATCCTCAATACCTCCTTCCTAGTTATTCCTATCCTATTCACACCTCTCCTCTGGTTCTCCTCCTCATACCTCCTTCCTAGCTCTTCTTCATCCTCCTCACAGCTTCTTCCTTGTTCTTCTTCTCCATACCATCCTTGCACTCACCCCCAACACCACTTCCATTTCTTCCCCACTTTCATTTTTAACAGTAAGCCTTTGAAACAAACCACATCTCCTATTGTAAAGCCACCCACCATCTGCCTCCCCCCACATGCTCTCTGGGCTGGGCCTATCAGGATCCAGACAGGGGGCTGATTATGCAGGCAGCTGTCAGCCCTCTCAGGTGAGGCCCCCCAGGCGACAGTTCAACTGCTGCAGACTGAGGCTGTGCCACCGTGCCTGACAGTAGCATGAACAACGCAGAGAAAAGAATGCTAATGGATCAAATCAGATGAGTGCTGAGATGAGAGGAGGTAGAGTGGAGGAAAAGTGGAGGGTGTTGGCAGGCGCTCCTGATCAGCTGTCATTCAGACAAGGCCTAGCATGTGCGTGTGTGTGTATTTTGTGGTGTGTGTTTGTGCGAGAAGCACTGGCCGCCCAGGATTACGCCCCCAGTTACTGACATGTTTTCCCTCCACACTGCCTTGAAGTTTGAAAGATGAAGGAAGGGTGCGAACGGAGAACGGGAGGGGCTGGCAAAAGCGATAGATGGATGGATCTGGGAGGCTATATACAGTACGCTGCTCTATTCCTTTTTTCTTTCCCCTAGCATGCCTTTCCCATTCTCTCTCCACCCGGCGTTAACTCCATCTCTCTCCCTTTCACTCTCTGTCTGCCTCGGAGCCATGCGTTACTTCGGAAAAAGCAACATATCAAAACTTAGCGGCATTTCCTTTTTTGAATAATGCTGAGTTCAATATTATTCTGTTTTGAACTCCACTTCTGTGCTTGCGTCTCTTCTCCAGGGCAGCCCTTCATGGGGAGAGACGAGATGCTTTAGCACCATCACTTAAGGGCAGTCAAACAGCCTCCTGTGTGGTGGGAGCTCATGATTGAAATGTAGCATTCAGAAAACTTCAGTTCCACTCTTCCCCCTTTATTGATACATCATCTCTGTACGTCTGACTCCCTCAGCCTCTATAAGCCTTTAAACGTCGGTCTATGGTTAAGGTCTATGTGTGCACGTGTTCGTGCCATGAATGAATAATGCATGCTGACAGCAGAGGCAGATGGATATATGATCACCAGCTAAAGAGGATTGCTGTGACACTGAACCAGGAAGTACTTGTCAAGTCATATTACAACTCCGAACCATGAGCTCACCATAGATCTCTCTGGTGTTGCTATGATAATCAGGGTTAAGGCAATTTTAAAGTTCCAGCTAAGCACAAAATTGCCTCGAGTGAGGAATGGGAAATCCACCATTTTCCCAGGAATCAACCCAAATACCATCAAATACAAACAGCTTGACACGCTGTACCCCACTACTCGGTCTCCCATTATAACCACCCTCGCCCCATCCCTGGCAGATGGCTTTAATTAATATAGACATGATAACGAGATTCCCTGCGATTAATACACACAGCAGTTATGGATTTAAGTGCTAGGGATTCCAGCTAATATGATTAACAGCATTTGGAGTGGGGGCATCTGGCAGATGATTTGAAATAAGAGGAAGATTGGACTGATCATGAATCGTGTGTATGCACATGCATGCAATTGTGTGTGTGTGCGTGTGTGTGTGTGTGTGTGCGTGTGTGTGTTTATGCCCGTGTATCAGACAGGAGGAGAGTGTAAGAATGCCGTGGCCCTAACGTCATCCTATCTGATTAGAGTTTTGTTATCCACTTGTTATTGTTGAGCCAGCTGTCCTTGCAGCCATAATAGATACACTCACTGACTCACACACATACACATACACAAACACGCACACACACACACACGCACGCACACACGCAAGCACACAAACACAAAATAGCTATAGCTGTATAGCATTTCACCATATGTGTACATCTGTGTACAGTGATTGCCAATGTGTAAGTCTCCTATCCTGCAACAGTACTGCAGAATCTTTTGCAATATTTTATAATTCACCTTTGTAAAGAAGAATCAAATAGCCATGTTTTAATAACAATATAATATCACTCAAACAACTCTGCTGCAACATTCTGCAAAAGACGACCAATTTTTCCGAGGAATTCCTTTCTGTAGTTTCTATGATATGGTTTTGCAAGGGTTGCATAACCATAACATCACACTTACTGCAAATGTGACATCTGCGGTGGCATCATCTCTGCCCAGTTTGCTGTAAACATTGAGCAACTTAGTAACTTGAATCACTGGAGCAGTCTATTGAAACTCACACATCAGGTCTAAATTACAACAGAGAAAAAAAACCAGTTAATTATTTGCATAATAAATGCAAAAAAGATGTCACGTCTGACACCTGTCTGGGAGGAACGCACATGTCTTTATCAGCAGACAAAATCATAAACAATGGGAGACAGATGCAAACAAATACATCTGGGCCAACTCCAGTCCCTGTTTCCATGGTCACCACTGCAACTTTTTTTTTTTTTTTTTTAATTTTCATTGGACTCTCAGCTGTGGGCCAATGACTGGAGAGACTGCTCGATGTACAAAGTAAAAGTAGAAGTTGCTTGGATGAAGACAATTTTGGGAAGTTAAGAATCTATTTCAGTGGTTCCTCTTCGGAGAAAGTCTTCTCTATTCCTTGTGAATTCATGATTTATTTGTTTTTGTCTGCTGCTTTACATACACCCTGCCAGTTTGCTCTTGCATTTTCGATATATACATTTACCACATTCCCACACGCTGCCTCTTGTTTTGCAGGCACCAAGCAGAACAAACTAAAGTTACACAGAGCACAGTGAAGTCCTCCTCAGTAGGCTTTTGTTCCTTGGTTGGACGTTGGCTACGTGACTGATAATAGTACGTGCTGGCATCTAGAGACAGGTCATGGTGAAGGAAACATGCTCAAACAAACACGACAGGGTTCATCACTGGTCTTCCCAGGGTTAATGGTGAAGGGTTATCATGTCAATCTCTGGCTTGTTCCAACTGTAGGGGATTGTGTCTCCATGCATCAGTCACACTCCAGAGGATCTGTCCAGCCAGGACACACACTCATTGAGTCGAAATGAGATGCCTCCTATAGATAACAGGACGTCAAAGGGACACTGGTGAATGCAAGACTGTTTGTGTGCTTGTTTCTGTGCGTTTAAGTGTTTACATGTGTATTAGGGGTTTTGCAAGAGTCTCATTACTAAACATTACTCTATATATAATAACTTAATTTTCCTCCGATTTAAAATTAGGCTACTCTCACTGCTCTCCTTCCTTTTTTTCTTCTTGCTTGCTTTGTCTTCCCCTTCTTTTACCAGGTTGTGAGGCATCCTGGTACAAAGGCCTGAGCAAAAGTGCACTGGCTGTACAGCGCAGTGTTAGCTGAAGCTTGGATGGTTGCTCTTTGATTCTGAGGGACTGACAACAAAGTCTGACAGTTTTACACTGATGGCCATGTTTAGGAAAGTTTACAGTTTCACTGCAATCAAACTTCATTGTAGCAGCAATGAAAAGACGGAAGGGTGATGTCACAATGTCCACCACACTAAGAAAAATACATTGGAAAACAACAAAGTGGGCCCTGAATTGCAAGATATATCACCAACACCTGCATTTTAAGAGTTTTTGGGATTGTTTTAGGCAAGTCCTCAGTTTCCCAAGTGGCTATTTTAAGGTTGATGCCTAAGGTTTTGGATAGAGTTTGGGTTAAAGTAAGGTTTAAGGTTAGGAAAGTAGGTATTGAGAGGTGAATGTAGAATAGACACTTACTCACTACACTAGTTTTAACCCCCCTCCACAATCTCTTTCTCAATGCCCTTCTTTCCTCTTCCCAACTTCTCTCTGAAATGAAGCAGATACTGTAAAGAGAGTGAGAGAGAGTAATTTGACAAAGAGAGAGGGTAGAACCTGGCATTGAAAGTGAATCAAGGGAGCAAAAGCAAACAGAGGAAGGAAGAAGTGGGAAGGGAGGAGGGAGAAAGTGAAGGAGGGAAGGTTGGAGGGGTGGGAGAGGGACAAGGGGGTGGGTAGTGAAGTGGTAAGCAGAGCAGGGACAAGCTCCAATGAAAACAGAGTGTCAGATGTAACACATCTGTGCAGAGGGGGGACTGCTTATAATGACCCACTTCCACTTCTTGACCACTAGAGCCTGTGACACTCTGGTTCGCCACCCCAAGCACAGTAACAGCAACAGAAAAGGCAATCACAGAACAAAGAAAAAGAATTAACTGCAAAACTGAAATATCACCAACCCTCAGCTCCAGTGTCTTTTTAAGGGATCAGGCACTGTTTGTCCCTCAGTTGAAAATTATGACACACAGCAAGTCTTGCACAATTACAACTGTCATGTATGCTCCTACACAGGCACACACACACACACACATGAATGCACATCCAGGGTCATGTTAACTACCAGCCGCTGGGACAGAAGTGCAAGACAACCATCTCTGCTTCCTGTTTTTCTGGAAATGAAACTATGTCAAAGGCAATACTTTCTGGCAGTAAGAAATACTGGCAGTTAGAAACTGATCCATAAAACTCACACAAATATAGTTTTGGAAGTACACACACACACACACACACGGTGCAAACTTGCACACCACATTCAAAATAGGGGCAGTACACAACAGGGGTTCTCCTAACTGCGCTCTAGCACCCTGCACTGAATCTGAGATTTCCTTGGCAGTGAATATCAACAGGGCTTGCAAATAATCATTTTAACCATAAATGACTTCGTTCCTTTCTAAACCTGCTCCTGATCGCTGCTGTCCATGGCATTGAACATTTAGCAACAGCTTGCCATCCTCACTCCAGCCTCCTGTCCAGGCTCTATTGGGGCTCTAACAGAGACCAGCAGGGCTTAAAACAGACCCGGCAGAACTTTGTGAGACCATGATTGGGAACACAGCACTCCAGGGTCCCACTACAAATGGCTTTTTAATGTAGCTGACAATAGACGTCGCACCTACAAACAGAAATAATGGAGGTGTGAAAGAGAGAATACAGCCAGTGATACGTGGAAGGGAGGGGGCTCAAGTGGAAGCTAGAAAAGGAAAAAGCGGTCCTGCAAAATTCAGTTTCTTTCTTAATTAACAAAGTGTTTAAGGCAATGCGGAGGTTCTTCTATATTGCAAACGTGACCAGAGAAATTAGATATGAAGGTGACGCATTATCACTTCCTGATTACTGACACGTTAAGGGTTTTATATACTTCCCAAACACACTTTAAAACGAAACTAGGCAGCAGACTTTGTGTTTTTGGGAGTGACAGCAGTGGTAGTTAGGAGATGGTGGGGGGTGAGGTCAAAGCGGTTGTTGACCTCTCACCTCAGACCCTATCAACCTCGTACTAGTCAGGTGTGGGCAGCTGTAGACAGGCAGAAGATTTGTTGCTATGGGAATCTCCTTGTTTTTACACTCTCTTGCTCACTTTTACACACACACACACACACACACACACACACACACACACACACACACACACACACAGGCACAATCGCTGCCCTCTCATTCCATTGCACTCACCAGCACCACCAGCAACAGGCACATACACGCACATAAACACACACACAAACGTATTTGACGTGGCGATAATTACAAGATATCCTCCCTGTTCCTGCTGTTGTACCACTATATGTGCTACACTTGTATAAATGTTGAGTTAGATGTTCTTTCTAGTGATGTTTCCCATCAGGCATCACATGTACATCACCGTCCACCATTCAATTCTAAGATCCCCCTGGTGCTCACTCCATTTTGGCCCCCAGTAGCCCTCAGCTCATTGACCTTAACACGCATCTCTTTGCCCCTATAGACAGTGAGAGATTGTACGGGACACAGAGTCTGAGTGGGAAAGGGGTGTGGGGATGGGGGGGATCAGCAGCAATAGAGAGGAGCACTTCTTCAGGAAAAGCATTAAAGAGGCAGGTATTGATTCGGGATTTTAAATGTTTTTCAGTGATATATCCAATTAGCCTCTGAACCCTCTATGGGTGTAGAGTGGGCTCCCCAGAGGCCAGAGATAGGGCCAGGATAACACTTTTCCTCAGGCTGCCGCAAATGACAGGAAATAGATAATACCTGTTAGAGTCCAGGCTTGTAACACCAAGATACTGGAGGACTTGAGGAGACATTGTAAAAAAAAAAAAAAAAAAAGAAAAGAAAAAGAAAAAGAAAAGAAAAAAAAAGGAAAATCTGCGTTTGAAAACAAATGGAAAATTTCTTCTCCATAAATCTAAACATCTTGTCTCCATTCTGAGAGGAAAAAAAAACACTCCCCCACAGATCTATAAAAGCTTAGCTCTTTTTTGACATGTGTCTGTTTTTACCATGCTTTTCTGTCTCTGCTCTGAGTGACATGGTGAGTTGTTTGGACAGTGCAGACAGCTCCTGGATATTGGTAAGCTTTAATTCTCTCTGCACATCCATGTCTCCCCCCTCCTCCTCCTCCTTCCCCTGCTCCTCCCCCTCCCCTCCCTCCCCTGCTCAATCGATGGTAAGTTATTTAGCAGATAAAAGAGTTGGATCAATCTACCGGCACATATCAGAGTGCCAGCAACTTGTGTATATTATCTTGTGTGTGTGTGTGTGTGTGTGTATGTGTGCTTGTGCCTGTATATGCCTGTGTCTAGGGTCTAAGCACGTGTCTGGGTCTGTACATGTGTGTATGTGAATGTGTGTGTGTGCGTGCTTGCTTTTATAACCTAAACGTGTGCCTGTGTCTCTCTGTATGTGCATCCATGTGCATGTGTGCGCTTGCTCCTCTGTGCCTGTGGCTATCCTTGTGTGTGTGTGTGTGTGTGTGTGTGTCGCTATAAGTGTGCACATACAAGCGTGTCACTGCCACTGGGTCAAAACCATAGAGAAATAGATACTGAGGAGGTGCAGGGACTGAGTCTTCCTGGAAAAGAAAGGCGAGGGAAAAACATAAGCCAGGTAGAAGGACAGAGAGCACGTCCTTGGTTGTTGAAAAGCAGGCACCTCTTTTCTTTTTTGCATATACAGACACTACTTGCCAAGGCATACTGCCTATTGTAAATATTTAATTTGATTTCATTTGGCATTATGTGTCTGAATTGAGGCAATTGAACCGAATAAGTGAAAATGGTACAAACCTGTGCAGGAATCATCTACTTACAGATAGGCTAAGTGTGGCTATAATTGAAATGGAATGTGAGAGGGAGAGAAAAAGCACTGGAGATTGTGTGAGGAAAAGTGAAGAGCACAAAAGCAAAGCAGCGAAAGAGCCATGGAAGAATATTGAAGAGGAAAGTGAGGGACAGGGCATTGATTTGAACATTACAAAAGCAAGAGAGAAAATCTTGTTTTCATTCATGCCGGAGCTGAGAATGCTCTGATAGCTGTGATAACTTGCATAAAATACAGAGAGAAATCCTTCAGGGAGCAGAGATAGTGTGGTGAATTCAAACTGGAAAATGGGGGGGGGGAAGTCTGGTGAATGAAAGACAAAGTTTATGGGGTCAATGGGGAACCACGGTAAATGTCAAGGGTTGTATCAGACCCCCCATCCCGCCCCCCCCCCGAACAGACACACAAACACACATCCTCTGGCACACAAAATACCTCTCAGAGCATTGTTTTCATTTGTTTCAAATTGCGAGCTTGTTTTCAAGTCCCAACAAGGCATTCATGAAAAATGAGACTAGTTAAAAAGTTGCTGTGCGTTTGTGTATGTGTCCTAATTGCCTAAAACAAAGTGTCCCAAAAAATCTGGTCATTAGAATAAGATGGAGTGGAGTACCACAAACACATACACACACTTACTTACTGTATACGTGCACACACGTACAAGCACACACATGCTCGAAATGTGTGAGCACACACATAACACAAAACACACACAAATACACAAGCACACTCACTCCCCAGACTTGCAAATGCACCATTGCACGCTCACACAAAACAGACACACGTGCGTGCACACACACACATACACACACACACACACACCACACACAGACAAACACACACTTAAAATGATGAGTGAGTCATTGCATTGCCCAGCAGGGCCTGGGGAGCTGGGGATTTCCACACAGAGAAAAACAGGTGACATCTGCCCAGCTCCCACACAAATCTTTGTACAGTACAGCTATGTACAGCTGCACTGTGTGCGATTAAGCCAGTAAATGTAGGACAGGTAAAAAGAACCCATTAAAAAGAACCCACATTCCCAGAATGTGTGTGTATGAGGGAAAGAGCAAAGGAGTCAGACTGAGACAAAAAGAAAATGGGGTGAAAGTGGTCAGAGGTCACCTGCCACTGCCTAACTCACATCAACAGCTGAGAGACACCTGCTAATGTGATTAGAGATACCCTCCCCATACATACACTCACACCCACACCCATACACACACAGACACCATTCACACCAGTGCCAGGGTCCCCACCCTCAATGATTCAGCCTTGTGCTTACCCATACACACAGTTAAGACGATCATGCCTGGCCTGTTTTCACCTCAAATAAAGTTCACAGAGACCATACACAAATCAATAAACAGCGTCCCAGCCTAACACCAAACATCGCTAACCCCTCTTCCTCTTGCACTGCTTGGGTTTCAAACACACCCCGCTTCCTTCTTCCTTTCAAGTGACGCGCAGAGCTTTTCCACTCTCCTACAAACTGTCTCTCTCTCTGCTGGTCCACTCGCTGTTTCTTCTGTGTGAGTCAGGCTGGGGACACACTCGAGGATTATCGGGCCGTTTAACACATATTTTGTCTTCCTGACAACTAAGGGCAAATCCCCCTCTGAAACTCGGTCAGGCCTGGTGGTATCAGATAGTCTGAGGAGCTTACAAATTCAGACGTAACCACAGTGGTCCCTTTGCAGTGAGATGCAGACTGACCTTAGCCAGCCTGATGATATCAAATGTGCGTGGAGATCGGAGATTTGTTCTAAAAGTAAGAAAAAGGTATATTAATCATTATAACACATGCATATTCAGGGTGCTTGAAATTTTTTAAAAAAACTTTGCAAACCCTGGTAAGTTACCGGTCTAACTTTCACCTTTCTGACAAAGTGTGCATCCTACACTGACATATCTCTCAATCCTAGGCTTTATCCAAACTCTCTCAATCCATTTTTTTCTCAGTGTTTATTAATGCATATTGCATTCATGTGCATTCCAGTGCATTTAAATGCACACTGAATAAGGCCCTGAAACAAGTGATGGTGATAGTCTCACTCATACTGACAGGTCTGTGACAGCTTGCTTGTTAGTGTGTGTGAAATTTGTTGTGTGTGATGCAGTGCATTTTTAAAATCTGTTAGATCTATTAGACAGATGATGCCTCCAGTCATCATCTGTCTTATGTTTTACATCTGGCAAAGCATTCCTCTGTGCATCTGCATGAGTGACAGCTGCATGTCTATGCATGTTTGTCTGTCTGGTTGTGTACCTATACTGTAAAACCATTCCACTGTCCATCTGTCTGCCCATTCACTTGATTCTCTGTCAGTCTGTCTATCAATCTGAGGACCAGCAGAAACACACCAGCCTGGCATCGATTCCTCTGTCTGCGGTGGGCAGAGAGATGTGCAGGGCGGGGATGGCCATCGGGGAGTGTTTGACACAGACCAATATTATTCATTCCGGACAATATCCTAAAATGGCTAATTATATGGACCAATTAGCTGGCTAATTAGACAATTATCCAAGCAGACAATCTATTGGCTGGAGGAGATCAATGCAGGGAGGAGATAGAGGGAGAGATTGGAATTTACTTTTTATCGCCATCCTCACCTGCACAAGAGGCTAAGTGATTCTTTCTTTTATACACTGATAGTCAAACCTGTGTCAGCTTTTGGGCCTAATTTCCAGACGTTAGTGAAGACAGACTTCTAGTAACCTTTCACTTTTCATTCTGCACATCTTCTATTCCAATCAAATTCCCTTTTAGTTCCTCAGTTGATTGTAATTTGAGTGTTTCCTCTATGTGTGTGTGTGTGTGTGTGTGTGTGTGTGTGTGTGTGTCTGTCTGTATCTGTGCGGCACACAGGGGCGAGGTGAGAATGGCTTTGTAGGAAAGAGTCAGAGCTGCTGTTCCCACAGGACAGGCAGAGTGAGTCGGGTCCCACTGTAGACCTTATCTGATCAACACTTCTCTCCTTCTATTGCCCTACTCCTCTGTCTGTGTACTCTCTCTGGCAAAATCACACAAAGGGTTCATCTTTCTCAGTCGGTTATGTCCCTGATACAAACACATGGGTATATATAAACACACACACACACGCACACACGCACACATACACCTACCGCCCCTGTTCCATGTGCACATCACTGGCAGGCAGTCAAAGTGGTGGTAAATTGTATTAAAATAGTGCAGTGCTCGTCGCAAATTTACATGCGAATTAGGGAGAGTAGAGGTAATTACTCCGGGCCAATGCTGCTAATTGAATAAGGGTGCAGCCTTTTCTCTCCTCTCTCCTCTCCTACTCTCTTCTTTCATTCTATATGCATCGCACTCTTCACTTTTCCTCTACAATGTCATCATGGCACTGCTTTGCCCTCTTCAAGGGGCCACTGTCCACATTACAGGCAAAGGATAGTGATGGAGGGCACTTTGTGTGTCTATGTGAATCTTTGTGTATTTTTTATGTATCATAGACACAGCAATGATATGAAAATAGGGCCTACTGTATCAGTGACAGCCAGTGTTGGTATGTTTGTTTACCCAAGACATGGGGGAAATGAGATGGATAAAATACAATGCAGATTAGGATGTAAATGTGTGTTGATGTACCGTTTGGTGGATATTGCCATTCCCTTCAGATCCTGTGGGAGAGGAATCAGAGACAGGAGTGGAATACAAGTAGATATGCAGACATGACCAGAACACAGCCTGAGGGACACAAACACACGCAGACATACACACTCAGATACAAGTAAAACTGCCTGGGGGTCTGTTTGAAGTGGGTCTGAAGCTGGGAACACGCTGCCTGTGAGGTGTGGTGTGTATGCGGCTAACTGTCACACAGGGACCGTTCCCACTGGAGCATTTGTATGGTGAAGTGTCCGCTGTCTGATTCCCCAGTCTGCTTAATTCTGAAAAGAGAGACTATCACAACGGAAAGCAGCTGATCTGTGGCCCAGCAATGCATTTCCTCGAAAAAGTCCCATTGGGAACGCACAAAAAGGATTTGACCCTTTAAAAAATGTGACAAAACACCGAACAAAAAATGGAAATTGGAAAGGCAGACAAAAATCTTACTTTACCGCTATGGGTTTGTCTATGAGCCATTTTGTGTGAAGGGGGGAGGCTGTCTGCTCTCAGGACTGTCAACCTGTGGCTGTCAGCCTTATCAGATCTAACCCGCTGAGAGAAAACTAAACACACTCCCTCGCTCTGTCTCTGGCAAACATGAACACACACATACACACAATATATGCATATGCAAAACAGGCCACAGAAATGCACACAAAAATACAGCAACTTGTGGCTTTTCTCTTTAAACAACTTCTTACAACACTCAGCGCAAAACAATTTAAAGTCTATGGTTGTATTTTAGGATTTGGACTCCGGTCTGTAGTCAAATCAAAATTTGAATTTACCGTTTCTCTTACTGCCAGTTTTCAAAGTGCTAGGTCATGTTCATCTCTGTGTCTGTGTCAGTGAGTGTGTGTGTGTGTGTGTATGCTTCCCTGGTGGCGATATTATGAGTGAAAATAGCTGCTGACGCACAACAGCTTGAGTCGGAGGTCAAACACTTCAGAGCCTGCTCTCATTGACACATAGCCCCAGGTAAGGAGTACACATTCTGTCAAACTGTATGTGTGTGTGTGTGTGCGTGTGTGTGAGCAAGAGATAGAGACGGAGGTAGAGACAGAGAGAAAGCGTGTGTGTGAATTACTGTGCAAATCTACGTCCAATTGTGTGTCAGCCCTGTCTGTCTGCACCCACCGCTGTTGCCCCAAACAGAGCTGTAGGCCAGCCTGTGTTTCCTGGCTAAGGGCACAGTTAGTGTGGTTAGAGTGTTAACAGGAGGGAGACGGAGCGAAAGAACAAAAGACGTGCCTGCAGCCAACACAGAAATGCCTGGGAGAAACAGGGGAAGATCTACATAGGGGTGAGGAGGGATGAGGGAATAAGAGAAAGCAATGGAGGAAGAAAGGAGACAGATACAGTAGGCTGATTGTGAGACAGCTTAAAAACAATGACTGGCTCATCTCTCTCTCTCTCTCACTCTCTTTCTCACACACACACACACACACATACACATACAAACACAGAGAGTCCTTGGGTTGGGAGAAAAGGGGAAGATGTGTCACGACTGCTCTTTACAGTAAACAGAGTCCTCAGAGCTGCTCCCCTATCTAACTAATCCTCTCAGCTCCTGTCAAACAAACAGAGGAGAAGAGAGAGGGAGAGAGGGAGAGGGAGAGAGTGAGAGAGAGTTGGAGATAAAGAGATGAAAGGAGAAATAAACAGAGAGGTGAACGACAGAAAAGGCAAGTAAGGATACTGAAGTGATGAATTGTGTTTAGATTGCATTCTAGCCTCCGAGATAAAAGGGCTAATACAGCAACTGGTCGCGAGTGACTGGCATGGTTCTGAGGGATTTGCGGTGCCACGTGTGCATGTTTATATGTTTGTGCTCTTACAACATCAAAACCTCTTTGTTAGTCTCCCAAATGCAAACACACACACACACACAAACACATCCTCAGTCCCCATCATTACTCTAAAGATAATCCAGGTAGCTGACAAGGAGCCATTCTGCAAGTAAGGAATACTTTGTCACATCCAATTCTAATTTTAAAACACAAGTGGACAGGCAACAGAACTGTATTCACCATGTGCAAGGGGGCTGTTACAACCGACAACTGATCTTTGACCACTCACACACACCCAAACGCATGTCCAAACATTCATATACACACACCCATACGCCCACACAAACACACACAAAGAAACACAGATCCTAAAACTGGTATATTTGCATAAATCCTTGTGGCCTTGAATAGCAAACCAGAAACAAAAATGTTAGTCTGGTACATTATATTTACATTCCCCATTTCCTTTTCAGGGGCATTTGATAATCCTCCACTGTTCAAATGCCATCTATCTGTTCAGAATGAAGCCAGATATTTTTTCACTGAAATGTATAAGTAAACACTGCTGTGGAAGTCCCTCCATTTCCTGCTGACTTCCTGTCATGGGGATTTATGCACGCACGCACACACACACGCACAACACACACACACACAAACACATATTCACAAGGAGGGGAGTGCTCTTTCTCCCCATTTCCCAGCAAAGCACACTGACCTGTCATAACCACTACATAAACAGGTGGATCAGGGGTAAAGTAGGAGTCAACAGAAATAAGTAGAAACTGTTAACCCCTGAACAGCTGCAACTGCTAAACCATAAAGTTGTGAGGGCCCCTGGCAATTCTGACAAGTGGGCACCTAAAAAATGCAAAGATATGCTAAGATATGTGCGATCTGCTTTTAGCCATCCAAAGCTAGACATGCTCACACTCCTCTCATCCCCATCTCAGTATTACCAGGCCAAGCCTAAAGTAGACTGCAATTTTTACTCATTCAGCAGTCTTAATTTCCCCACATTTTAGATTAATCACAGGTCCTCAGATAATTTGCTGAAGTTATTATCCTGTGTATTCCTACAGAAGATCTGCACATGCCCTAAATTCAGAAAGCTTGTTTTCAAACAAGCTCAAACCCCAAACCTAAAAGTACATGGTGAACTCCTGCACTGCGGGGGCGGCTGCATACCACGGAAAGCTGCATAATTAATATGACAATTTGTTTTGTGAAATTAGAACAAATGCAAACATGTGACACAAAACAGTGAAAAAGCAAGCAGTGTTAAACATACAGCTAATACACCATAAATTTCCAAGCACAAACCTGGAGATCCCTGATTGATCAGTGAGGTTGTCTCATGACAAATCAGTCACTTGTCAGTAGTAGTAGTAACATCCCAGCTCTGTTTTAATGAAGTAATGGGGAAAAATTGTGACCTCCATGATAGCTTTGGAAAACATTAGTATTTTGTATGATAATAGCTATTAAATTATTAAAAGACTGATTCCCATGCTTTCTATGCCATGCTTTTTCTGTGGGTCACGATCTTCCTGAGCTCTCTGCTGTTCACTGATGCTGCTTTGCCAAGCAAAAAAAAAAAAAAAAGAAAAGGGAAAAAAAGAAAGAGAAAAAAAAGCTATGTGGGTGTTCTTTTGATATGGCAAGTGCAGATGAAGGTGAGTATGGGGCAAATGTTGCACTGTTTGTAGTTTGTAGATGTTTTACTGCTGAAGGTGAGCAACTTATCAAGCACTGTATTACACAGTATTTGTCCACTCTACACTGTCCTGATTCACCACCATCAATGGTGAGTCTGCACTTTTGCTAGAGAATTGCCTTCCATGAATCCTCATCCACAACGTACAATCACCTTTTTTCACCTCTCTGATTCCTACCTATCCCCCATTCTTATTATTGTTCAGTAACTACTGAACAATAATAAGAAAAAAACTCAACTGTATTTCTACCACCAACACCAGAGAGCTTGCTGTGTGATTGGCTTTGAATTATGATTGGATCAGAGTGGATATGAAATATTCATCTGTGGTCTCCTGCAGGGATGGCATGCCGTTAAAAAGGCATTGATTTGACAAGCCAAACAAACGCTGATGAGGCCTGATAATCAATAGCGCCATTGATGATAGTGTGTGGTGGCCCTAGGCTCCGAGCGATTGGATGGGCCCCATTGTGAATAATGAATGAGGAGATCCCTGATTGATCAGTGAGGTTGTCTCTCTATCAGACACTCAGCTGGCATTTCAATGGGCTCTGTCCTCCAGCGCTGGAGACAATACGCCAAAAACATCAGCGCCCTTCATCTCACAGGACTGGCCACATCACTGCCTCTGAACAAGATGAAGGACAGAATAAATCATAAGCATCAACATAAATGATCCAAAGTAGAACTGGGCGATATGACCATAAAATAAAATCTTGGTGGTTATGTCTCGACCTTTCTGGATTCATGATTTTAATCTACATTTTTCTTGTATTTTACTAAACAATCGAAAAAGACCAAAGAGATCATTCAAATAAGCGTTTTCCTCAGTAATATAACAAAAACAATGAATTAGACTATTTCAACCAGTCAATCTGTGCAATAACAGTTGTTCATTGTGCATACATTTTTAAAATATAAATAAATACACAAATACATAACAGTAAGCGATTTCACTGAGCTTGTCTTTTAGCGAAATGATGTGAGTGAATTTATAGCAATCATGCAGTGTATATGTTGAGGGCTTTTATTGTGGAAGGCCAAAGGAAGTGGTGGGGGTGACATACACTGCCATTGGTGATGTTTGATGAAATATAAGTACATGGATTATTGTGTTATTGTTTTATATAGTCCACATAAGTTCGAAGCCTTGGAAAACTGGTGCATGTCTCGGCTGTATTTGAAGAATCGTCCAAATGGAACAGCCTTTGATGACGCAGCAGCAGAAATGCCACATGCTAACTCGGCTGCAGCTTAGGTTTTGAAAGGCAGTCGCATGTGAATCTTTGCTGGCATTATGCATTTTCGGGCATATGTTCTGTGTAGATGAGTGAATTGGGTTTTGTTTTACAGAGTGCTCAGCAGCTTTACATTGCCGCGCTATAACTTTGGTAGTAAACATTTCGATTTTACCATTCAGCCATTTTTTGCATTGTTTTAAAACATAAATTGGAATTAATCGATTTAATTGAGTTTGCCCCTAATTCAAAGTGGCAAATGAGGGTCTTTCAAAATGTTGATGAAAATATATTGTATAAATGTTTTCAATAAATGAGGGAGACAATGGAAACATGAGGGGATGGGCTGTGGGCTAGGACTCCGACAGAAAGGAAACCTTCAGGGTCTTTAGCAGCTTTGTCCTTGGATACAATGTCTGGACTGTTTGTCTGTCTGTGTGTCGAAGGCACCCAAGGGTGTATGTGGGGCGGTATACACACACACACACACGCACACACACACACACAGGCATAAAAACCCATGCACAGGTGACAGCAGTGGTAGGTGTGGTGCATTTTGTCATTTGCCTGGCTTCTCCACACCAGTGCTGAATGTCAACTCTCTTATTCTTTTGTACTTCGAGGAGGAGGGGAATGATGAGGGGAACAAAAACACCAAACACAACAAAAAAGGTCCTCAACAATGCCGCTATCTTCACGGCATCTACTTGCGCTCTGTCTCGTTCTCTTCACTCTCCTCTTCCTGTCTCTCCCTTTGTGCCCCCCCCCCCCCATTCACACTCACTCATAGAATATCATTTAGCTCTGCCCTTGAATCCTCCTCCGTAAGTGCACACATTCAGGTGCACTCTGAAAAGACTTGAAGAAAGAAAATGAGCGGGATGTCTCCACAGCAATGATGCAGACTGACTGTAATTTGTTTTTGTCTCAAGGTAAGGACATCAAGTTTCATGTCACATAGGTGGCATATGTTGATGTTTTTGTTTTAGTGTTGCCATCAGAGACCTACACGCAGATTTTGTCTCAGTCCATGAGGGTTCTTTCCTTTAAAAGCTGAAGAAAGATGTAGGTAGCAATGGAGACTTTGTTAAGACTCACTAACACCTTTCCAAACCTACCTTGTCCTCCATTATTTGCTTTGCATAATTGTGATCTACACCAGCGTTCTCTCTCTGTCTCATGCACTGAACTCTGAGTTTCTCTCCCAGAGTGAATATTTATTTCGATGATGAGGATAATTATGCAAATCAGGACAAGTACATTGATCCATCTAGCCAATAAGAAATCCCTCTGTCATTTGGCCTCCACTAATTAGCCAATTCATCTGATTTTGACTTCATCGTAAAAGACCACCTCATATCATTCTCTCCCATTATTTCTGTTTTCCCACTTTCCATCATCCTTGTTTTGAAATGTCTTCAAACCCCTGTCCTCCCTCTTTTATTTTCATTTCTTTTTGTCTCTGTCTTCTTCCGCAACCTATTTTTCACTCCTTACTCACCTACTCATCTTTCCTCTCTTCCTACCTCTACTCTCCTTTCCTCGCCTCTATAGCACCACTGCATATAAATGCAGGTATAAAAAGGTATTGATCCACAAGGGAGAAAGCAGGAAGGAGAAAGGCTCAAACTCCATATCTGCTCTCTTGGCTTCTGCAGTTTCCAAATACTTCCGCTTACCTGTCTGTGTGTTTGCATGTCTGAAGCTGATATAGAAAGTGAAGGTGGATATCCAGTCACTTCCCCACATCCGTGTCCACATTGCAGTCATGTAAATGAGAGTCCTATTGGAAACCATTTCTTCAAGCCTACCTAAGGCTAGTTCAATGCAGTTCGCTAGATACACTGTTCAAGTCAAACACTGCCTCGCTTGACCGATGTTACTACCATTCCATTAACAGTTTACAGCACTGTGACTAAATTAGCCATGCAAAGCTAGCATTGCAATCTCCTGCATCGGTTTTATTTCCAATGGGGACACATTTTCACAAACATTGTGTTGTGGCGGCTTTCGGTTTTGTTTCATTTAACAGCCTGCAGTACAGACTCTCTCTCTAGCAAATGAAGATTGTGGAACAGAGATTACACCATATCTAGACTGGGCCATGATACGGTTTCTATTGTCTGTAGCCAAACACTTAAATTCAACATTGATGCAGAGCCCTGTTAAATCGCAACAACCTGAAGTGCTGACTTTGCCTTGAGATGCACAGCATTTTTTGAACCTTAAGAGTTAGCATTCCACCTTAAAGCCAAGCCCGTCTCCACAGCTCATCACTTCCCACCACCTCTCAACTTTCCTGGGCAGATTCTGTTTCATCTCCCTCTCCGTCTGTCCAGCAAAGGTTAAACTAGTCCTATACCTCTATATCCCTCTAAAAAGAGTTAACACTGTTTTGGCTGAAGGCCAAACTACAGCTCCCCATTTGGGGTTCTCATTCCAGACAGTTAGCTTTAACACAAACCTATAGCCATTGTATATGGGTCTGTGGGTCTCCATCACCATAGGAGATAGCCATGCCACCATGGGACAATGTGGGACACTGTTTTGCCCTGGGCCACCCCCACAGCAACCCCACCCCCACCCCTTGAGTTAACAGCCTTGGCAAGATCCCAGTTCCTCCCTTTCTGCTCCCAGGAACCAGCCTTGTCCCTGGACTCCAGCCAACCAAGGTCTCCTTCTGTGAACTCCTGAAAAACTGAACAGTCTCTGCTGTAAGAAAAAGAACAAGAGAGCAATGGAGAGTGAGAATAGCTAACACCAATGTTTGTTCCTCTCAATTACAGTTTTAAATGGAAATCAATGTAGCAGGGGGAATGAGTGGAGCCCTTAACGTTGGGGTGATAATCACATTAAGACAGGGCTTAAATCAACACCAGACGTTGGCCTCTGGAGGGAGAAGAACAACACAGAGAGAACCAAGACTATTTAATTCCCTCTGTCTCTCTTTCTCTCTCTAGTAATCTATCTATCACTCTCACACAACAGTCGTCTCCAGCCTCCAAACCGCTGTCTGGTTGCTGGGATACCGGCCATAAGTTTCACCATGGTAACATCTGGAATAAAGGTGGGTGGGCAGGGTGCCAGGGCAGGCCTGGAGTTTCACTGTAGCCATAAAACTAACAAAAATAAATCTCTGTTCAACTGCTCTTCCCAGCACGGCACAGCTCTACGCACACGTACACACCAAGTTAGGCACACATAATTCATTTAAAGTTAACTGTTTCTCAGCTCCTGTAACAGAGCACATTAAAATTAAACAATGAGGGGCTCTGCTTTCTTTGCAGTGCCCATACAGCAGTCTAGATAGATGGGTGAACACAAAGCTAAATGTGTGTATTATGATGCACAGTATGTATGATAACTGGAGTAAAGTCATTACAATATGTAGAGCGTATCTGTGTTTTGGGATGCAGAAAGGGCAAATAACTTTCAGCTATAAAATACAGACAGGCAAAGTGAACCGGAAACAATCTCAACCACCCTCATCCACGACTGTTAAGATGCCACTGAGCAAGGCACTTTACTTCCAGCTGCTCAATAGCCAACAGTAGAAAAATGTAGCAGTACTGGGTACTTCCCACGAGTAATTCTATGTAAATGTGTCAATGAGAAACAAGATGTTGTTATGGAAGTAAAGCCTTTTTATACTCCTACAGCATGAGCGCTCACTCATGTTCACAGCACTTCTGCAGAGAGGTGTGGCACACAGAGTTTGGTAAATTTGTGAACAGAGGTGCTAGCGCAACAGTGTTACAATTGTCTAAGCAGATAGATTAGGAGGAATAAATCAGTAGGTGTTGTAGGGAGATGCCAATCATGGCCAGTCAAATCAGCTCCTCTCATTTCCTTTAAAAGCAGTGTACTCTCCTCCATGGTGCATGGACAGTTTTGTAATGGATGGGGAGACCCATGACAGGCCACACCAATGTGACTCCTGTCCTTGTATTGCAGGCGCAGAGTCACAAGTTGCAAATATGTAGTGTCTCTTTTTATGTCAAACTCATGTTTCTTCTCAAATCTCTCTCACCATGTTTTCTGTGTTTAATGCAAGGGATATCAACGTGAGCCACCAAATTGCCAAATGGGTGCAGGTGGTTAAAAAATCTACTTGTGCCCAATGAAGCTGCACAGTCAATGTACTTGAACTATGACTGCACAAAATGAAGGCCCTCAAAGTTCAATTTCCACATGCAACTTTTAATTATTTTTATTGAATAGATACTGCTCATTCAAATACATAGTTTTTAGAAAATGAACTGAATGTTTGATGCTGCCCTGATAAATTGCAGTTGCTCACCCTTGAATGACTCACCTGCAATTGACTACTGAAAACAATGTAATAGGCCAGCCTCCCCCTGCAAAATGAAGGCTAGAGAAAGATCACTATGACTATAAATCATAATTTACAAGAATTTATGTAAGGCAAATCATCAGGGAATAGACAAAACGCTGTCTTCTCTCTTACATATTTCAGATCTTGCAGGAGTAGTTTAGAAACAGATAAACAAATATAATGTTGGGATAGTACAGTCAGCTAAAAAAAAAAAAAAAGCATCCTCTCTACAGTACCTGCTCAAACACTGACGTGCAATCTCTCCCTCCCTCTGTCTCTGTGGCTCTCTCATTATTGTCGTCACAAACTCCACCTCCCCATGCCCATCCAGTGTAGTAGAATACAACACCCTGATGCTGGAGGGTAGAACACACACACACACACACACACACACACACACACACACACACACACACACACACACACACACAGAAACACAGGTCCCCCTCCTGTGCACGTCCTCTATGCTTGGAGGGTGAAGATATGCAAAGCGTCACTATCATCAAAACAAAAACTGCAGGGGAATATAGGGCAATTGAGTGAATTAAAATGCATCCCCGGAGACATGTCTTTCTTTCTCTTCTTCTTGCTCTCTTCCCCTCTCTTTTTCTCTCTGTCGCCATGATGCTACAGAGAAATAGGCTCATTTTTACAGCTCAGTCCACGTTACAGCGTGTATACACTAACTCGCTCTGGCCAGATATCGGTTCAAGTCACCATGGTTCTTCAGGATCTGAAAAATGGCAACACTGAGGGTTGTAAGTTTATATTTATCTTCCTGGTGCTACGATCCACAGCAGTTAGAGGTTCATTATCACAAACACACTTTGACTGGGGAATGGTTCAGCCAAGCAGTCACCAAGTCAAGCAGCCTGCTGATGCCACCACACCAAAACAATGGCCCCAGGATACAGAAAGAAGAGAGGAGAGACCATCAAGCAGACACTCATCAATAGCTTCTTCGTGCATCTTTACCCTCGATGGACAGATAATTACGAGTCAGATGGTCAAACAGATGAGTGGAGGAATGGACAAAGGGAGGGTTGGATGGAGGGGATGGATGAATGGAGGATGTAGAGGAGGAGGTGGGAGGAAAAAAGGGGGACAGAGGGAGGTGTGTGTCCAGCCAATGTCCAGACAGACGCTGGTCAATAAATCAATGAGGAGGTCATGAAGGCAGGTGGTTAGAGAGTGGCTATGGAGAGCCGCTCTTCATCTGATCGGCAGGATTACCACCAGTATCAAAGAACCCTATTCTCCATACTTTCTCTTTGCTCTGCTGAACTTCCTGTCCTTTCCTTTAGAAGAAATCTTTATTAGAATCAAAGAAATGTAGAAGTATTGTGGGGAGAATCTTTTATTTATTTTTTTTTCAGGCACAGTAGTTGGGTGTGAATGGATATAGGATTCCCAAAGACACTTGTTTTAAAACTAAATCGCTTCAGTAAATGTTTTTGTTTGAGATATAATAGTGTCTTGATACATCTTCACTTGCGAGAAAACAGCCAACCACCCGCACGTTCTGCTTTAATCCATACTACTTAATCTTTCTGGAGAAGGCTCCGCTTATCGTGTTTCCCGCATGTAAGTCTGTTTTTATCTTCTCCTTTTCTTCTCTCTCTCTCACACACACACACACACACATACACACTGAGATACACAGTGTAAAGTAGGCACATGTAATTACCTCAGTAGAACGGTGCTACAAAATGCCAGACAGTGTTTGCATCAGCGTGTATGTGTTTAGAGTTTTGTAATTAGCAGAATATATTTAAATACATTTGGCTGGAGCACTCCTGGGAGAATTCCTGTTTGCTGTGTCTGCCTCGATCTCCCTCTCCCTTTATTCTTCCTCCCTATATCTGAGACTGCCAACGGTACTGATTCTTTTCTCTCCAATTTACCTATCAAACTCTTCCTTTGTGCATTGGTGTTTTGATCTTCCTTGTAACCCCTTATTTTCTACCTTTAGCAGATCGTGGCCAACCAATGGTCCACTTAGGCCGTTGGTGCCTTGTGCATAATGGTAGGACCCAGGTGTGCAGTAACCTAATAGTGAGTGGGCTACTGACCACTGTGGCTGGAAACTCGGCCATCGCACACTGACCACGTCTGGACCTCGTCTGAGCCTCCTCTCTTCCGGCTACCCCAGGATACCTCAGCTTCTCTGGGGACTACCTAAAAAAAAATCTGTCCGCTCTCTTCTGAGCCTCTGCCTGATCTGAAACTTTGCAGCTTTAAAGCCCTGGATTCTGTCTGCGATCCACTTTCTTGTTTAGCTGACCAACACACACGATCCTAAACTAATGTCCCTAAAACGGCACTTGTGGTGAAGTAGCACATATCGCAATGCAGGACACAAGCATGGAGAAAGGAGCACCCCACCACACACACCCCAAGCCCCTCCCTGCTCATCAAACCAGTCTTAATTATTCAGCAGGCAGCCTGGTGTCTTTCATCTCTCTGTTAATTGCTGCGGTCGACTTCTCACTGGGACCACTGTGCCCAATGAAAGCCTCCACTCTCACTGCATTGTACCACCGGAGGGTTGTGTGTGGAGTAGTTATGTGTGCATGTGTGTGTGGTGTGTGGGGGAGCTGTTTAGGTGTAATGATGTTAAGGTTAAATTGAAAATGTAATTGTTTCACATTACTGGATACGGGTTGTAATCAGGAAAAGAGACTACTCATCTCAAACTCATGGTCTCATAGTCATACTACATCTTAGTCATATTTAAGAAAGAAAGAAAGAAAGAAAGAAAGAAAGAAAGTAAGAAAGAAGGCATACCTAAATAAAATATTCCTCAACACGCAAAATTGTTAACAATAGTAGAAGGGAAATATTGTATCTGGTATTGTAGTTAGCAGATAGATTGCACTTAGCCAGACGCACAGCTCCATAATCAGCAGACAGACATTGTGGCGCGTGAGCGTGCAGAGCAGGAGTGGGAGTGATGGGGTGAAAAGTGATGGATAAAGAGGGGGGAAATGGTGGGGAACTTGGGTTATACCTTTGGTCTAGGATATACAGTATGAAGGTAGACAGATATATGGAACATAACTGGCTTGGAGCGCTGCCCAAGAGAGAGGCATGCAAAGAAAAAAAACATGGAAACAGATCAAGAGATAAAGAGGCAAAGCAAGAAAGCAAGAAAGGAAGAAAGCAAGAAGGAAAGAAAGAAAGAAAGAAAGAAAGAAAGAAAGAAAGAAAGAAAGAAAGAAAGAAAGAAAGAGGTTAGCAATCAGAGGAAACTATGACAAGAATCTATCATGTTTTCCCAGACAGCCACTTTAGCCCTGGAACACACATTCTGACTGGACCTTTGAGGCATCACACACACACACACACACACACACACACACACACACACACACACACGGCTACTACAACATACATCAGTGGGCTGGAAACAGCACATGATAAATTCCAAACACAATACATTTTGTCCGAAAGATTTAACATCTAATTCAGGTCTGACAGCTCCCTCCATCACAAAGCCAGCCCTGCTACATTGATCTCCACACCACGCACACACGGCCTTGGACCTCTCAGATGCAGCCACATAATCACACACACTCACGTACACACACACACCAACACAATACCCCAAAATAAACAAGTGGTCAGCCAACACTTTAAAGCACAGTGATGTTATAAAGAGGGGGCAAAGAAACACAACATAGGCTACATAGAAACATAAGCTGCTGCATGCTTGTTCACATCTTGGTCTCACAATTTCACTGTACCGCTTTCCTCAGACCTCCCTTGGATTCCCTAGGGGGTCTTCAGGTCTCCTCTACCAGCTAGACCATTTGGAGGGATGCTACAAGTAATCAATGTAGTTTGTTGTGCTTGTATTGACAGCTGTTGTACTTAAAAGTGTTTGCAGCATTGTTGATGGGTCAATAAGGGAGCGATGTGCATATTCGTGTCATTACTGACAACAGTGGGAAACGCAAAACAATTCGGCACAAGAGACAAGAACATACACACACAACACACATATGCACTCAAACATACGAGACAGTTAAAATAAAGCAGCTGTGCAGGGCTGTGAGAGATGCATGTTTACTGTAGCGGTTCATGGTCCGTGGTGTGATGAGCCAAAAAACATGAACTTTGCCCACTGACTGTGATAGGAGAGAGTGAGAGAGAGAGAGTGAGAGAGAGAGAGAGAGAGAGAGAGAGAGAGAGAGAGAGAGATGCATAAGCACAGAGAAAGGATAAGAAGGGAATGGGGATGCAACTGTCCCTGGGGTCCACACACACGCACATACACGCACACACACACATAGTTAGTCGTCACTGTACTTTTTCAGGCTAATGGATTGCAGTGCCTTAGATTATGAGTTGGCTGGGCGCCCTGTAGCCGGTCCAGATAGGAGGTATTACAGTGAGGACAGTGGAGCCCTCAGCTCCCTGGACTCCCAGCTCTGGGACTACAGCCCAGTGGTACACAGGCCAGGGCAAAAACTGACATCATTAACTCATCATGGAATGGCACTGGAGAGAGAGAAAGTGTGTGTGTGTATGTGTGCTTGGGTGTGTATCTCCTCTGGGACAAATCTTGCACACTATCTCCCGATTGATACCATGAAAAAGGTGCGTTTTGTGGGCAGGAGTGTAGACAGACATAGTGAGGGGTCCACTGAACATGGAGGCAAGTGCGTGCACACACACACACACACACACACACACATGCACGCACACCTCCCCCAGGTCTTGGGGGACCATGTCAGAACATATTAGTGACAGCACCCCACACTCAACTCAAGCAAGGTAACGCCAGCCCAATTTGTTTCCCTAATAGCTGGCATATTATTCACAGACACACACACACCCACACACACGCTCACACATGCTCACACATACACACGCTCACTGTTACACACACAAGTGCCGTATCATTATACAAGTATACCCTTGAGCAGGCCTCAAGTTCATACGTTGGGGGTGCAGAGAAAGCCTCGTTGATATTAGGAGAGAGGTCACATTGTACTGTAAACACGCTTTGTCTGCTTATTCATTTATTTACTACACACTCCCATCACACCGCACAGCTTCTGTCAGCAGTAGGTAGGTGGGTGGGTAGGGGGGTCGTCGTGGGGTGGGCCATATTTGCGTGTCGGCGTTTTGGAAACACTTCGACTGATGGATAACTAAAGACCGACTTTCCTCATCAAGAGACAATATTTATTATGACAGCCAATTATTTTGAATGCAAGTTTGAATTTCTGTTTTCTGTATTTCCTGCTTTAAAAAAAAAGTTTTCTCTCACCGCCCACCCATCCAAGCACAAACCCTCCCACGCACAAACTGCGCCATGTCCCTGTGTTGACTGTAGCATCGCAGCCCTGTCCTGCTATCGACCTCCTGCTGTTTAATATTCATAAAGTCTATTTCGGCAGCATCAGTCGCTGTAGCGCTGCGACGCTCCCGCCTCACTGCTAAATCCATTCTCATTGATCACCATTGGCTTTCCCAAACGCGCATCGATCCCATTCAAACTCAGGCTCAAGGTCCCCTCAAAACACACTTGCTTCACAATTCACTTTCAAATGAAGTCCTCCCCCCCTCCAGCATTTCATCAAAGAGATTATTTTTGATCTCTTTACCGTTGTGCAATTACTGTTCTCGCTGAAACCAATAAAACTTGATGTCTGCTATCGAGTTCCCACATTATTTGAGCTGTGTCTATGCTTGATATTAGTTTTATCATTTCAAGTCAGAGATGAAATTGTTTGCAATGGTCAGAGGGTAGATCTTTTGCTCACCTTATCTTGTCTTGTCCATTCAGTTACCTCACTCATCCTCCCTCAAATGCACATTTATCACAGGCAGTCTATATTTCAGAGCGAGGCTTAATGGAAGACTTCGCAGATCACGCATTCTACCGATAGTGTGCTATGCTGTGTGTATGTGCGTATGGTTGCACAAGTGAGATGCTGCACGTGTATTGGAGGTTATGACACTGAGCTGTCTCCAGGGTGGGGTAAACTGATTTAAAGCATTGCTTTACAATGAGCTGAAGGCTGTAGAAAAATCCAGTCTAGTACAGCAGTGGACGGCAAAATGGTAGAGAATATTCTCTTTTTTTTCATCTATTTATACTCCCTCTGTATCTTCAGGGAGCCTGTGGCCAGTCGTCTGCATGGCTAATCATACCATTGTGTTAATTATCGCTATGTAGCTGGCCCCAAGCATAGTCGTACACAACTGAAAACACACTCTCACATGCACACAGACTTCATAAAGAGACTCTCTCTGTCTCTCTCTCTTGCTCTCTCTGTTTAATACACACGTGTGTGTATATCGATAGATAGATAGACAGATATATATAAGGAGATATAAATATACACATACACACAGACACAGCACAGTCACTGTATCTTCCTTGGCTGTCACCAAAACTTACATTTATTGAGTCTGGAGGTGAAAGCATCCCATTGCCAAACCTGAGCACACCTTTATGTCTTAGATACTCCTGCCTGAACAAGAGCAAGCTGAGGTACACCTGAACTCAGACACACACACACACACACACACACACACACACGCACACACACACGCACACACACACACACATATACCGACACACATGCACAGGACACTGGCTGCATTATTCATTTCCCCAAATTGGGAACACCAGTTGTGTGCTCACACACAATAAACAGAGATGAATTCATCAGAAATCTCCCAAGTGCAGAAAATATGAAAAATTTAATCATTCCACAGAATAAAAATTCATAAGGAAATGTACAAAATCAATATTTTATGCTACTTACTGTACCTATTCTTTATTACAAACCTATTCAGGAACAAGCATTAAAAATTAAAGCTGGCAGAAAAGACGGGAGAGGGAGGAGAAGGGAGGGGGAGAGTGGGAGAGGGAGGAGGGTGCTGCGAGGAACCTGAGAGTTCAAAAGCAATACTGTTTCATTCATGTTTAAAGGGACTTTTTTGTTTCTCTAAGAGCCACTGAAGCAGTTTTGAAACAGGCAGAAACGCTTTGATAGATTGAACACTCTGAGCAGCCAAGGTGCTGTCAACATAAATAGCGATAAAGAAGTGGGGGAAATGTTTTCAACTGGAGTTTTCAAGGTTATGGCCCATGGCGATGATTTGAAGGCACCACTGGCTCCACTGCAACACTGGTTATGCAAGGGGAGTCGCGTGTCTGTCTACAACACATGTGTCAGATGTGCATGCTAATGAATGCATTCGAGTGTGTGTGTTCATGCAGTAGGATGTTTTGCAGAATGCTTTGCTTCGTGCATTAGCGCTTAAGCTGAATTAGGGCCGGTGTGCTCAAACCAAAATACAGTACATGCAGTGTATGTTAGCCAGCTTCTGTTTGCTATCATTCACATGTGCCCTCTTTCGCAGCAAATCATGGCCCTTAACCTCCTTCACTCTTTACTGCAAATATCCGACTTGCTAAAACATTACCACAGATTTTCAATCAAGATTTTAATTTTGATGGATGAGAAAAAACATTGTGGTCACATGCTTTCACCAGCTGACAAACATTTTCATAATAGCTCATTTCCTTTCCTGTCTGGACACATTTATTTATAATGATATCTCCTATTGTTGAAATTACTGCAACTCCCTTGAAACTAGAGTACAATAACACTGCATACTCTAAAACAAATCCAAGATTGGCGGTTTGGGTTGACAAAAATCATTGGGCTAAGTTTTGTAAGTCATTCCAAAAACTAGACTGCCAGCAGGACCAGTCTCAGTATCATTTTCAAAAACATGGCTTTACACATGTTCTTCTCAGTGAAAATCCTACAAGAAGAATACTTACATTTATAATACACTAAATTACACTTACAAAGGTAGCTAAAAAGGTGAGTCAGATTAAGCTGAGCAGTGTGCCAGCTTCAAAAGAGGTTGTACAGTCACCACTTACTGTGTGTGATGTGAGTGAGGTTTCAAAACAGTATGAGGCAACCAACAGGGTTCCAAAGTAGTGTTGCCCAAACAGCTGATGCACTGATCATATACATGGCAAAATTATTCACTGCAGAAAAGGGAACCATCTCAGAAATCATGGCAACATGGGCAAAACACTGACAAACTGTAGCAACAAAGAGGAACAGTGGGTCCAAGTCAAAGCTCACTGACAGAAATAGAAAGACACTTATGAGCACAGCTTTTAAACGCCACAAAAATACCGCCTCAAAATGGCCCCAAAAATTACCACAAAATTAATAAACATTACTTTAATAAAGTGTCAACAAAATCTGGGTGCGGTCAGATTTCCAAAGGTGGTTATTATTGTAAAAATGAAAACAGTATCACACCCAGAAGGCAGCTGTGGACTGCATTTTTTTTTTCTTTCGTTATGTGACATTTTTGACTAGTTTTCAAAATGTCACGAACTTATTTCGATGGCCTTTTACTGAGAAACCACTTATATCCAAGGCCAAAGGATGAAGATGCACTTGGTGTAAGGAGAATACCCAAAACCCTGAGTAATGGAAGAAATTAATATGGTGTGCTGAATGATTTTCTTTCTTATATTCAGATGGCTTCATGTTCAGATAAAGCCAAGGGATGCATTCACCGCACAGTGTCTGTGACCAATTATTAAACACAAATGGCTAATCTGTCATGGTATGGGTAGCCGCCTCATCTCAGTCATTAGGTTGTTGATTGGTCTGCACGGTCGTGTAAGGACATGGCCAAGGAACATGAGGCCATGTTTTGCAGGATAAGGCATACCATGTAGTGTCAACACTGCTTTTTTCCAGATTTCATAATGATAATATCTCATATCCACAGTTAAACAAATTCAAGAGTGACTTCATGAACACCGAGCTGAGGTCCAACGCCTTCCAGTCACCACACCTAAACATAACTGAACATTGTGGGATGTTGTGGAAAACAAAGTGTGAAGCAGATTTAGTATATTCATATGCTGTTTAGTGTTGTTTTTATCCATCCCTGCCAGTTCCCTATCTGTTATGAGTCTAGATAATCTTTCCCATGTTGTTATGCATAAACGTTAACTAGTATGGGGAATTATTGTTGTTAAAATGACTACGAAATTATCGTCTCTTATTACGATGTTACCATTATTCTGTATATTATCATTGGGAGTTTCTGTTTGATTATTTAACATGAGCTCAGAAATGTTATTTACACTGGGAAACATGCATCTCTTTACACTCTTCTCCTCCCTACTTGCACATCTCCAACAACATGGCTTCTTTTAGTGTGGGCCAGGGCCTAAAATTGGTCGCAGGCCTGCTTCTGGTGGGTCCCTTCATGACAAGATTATTGGTACCATTTAATGGGTCCCAGAGCGAGACTAAATGTTTTTGAATCCCGGGCTGAAAAAGGTTACAGTGCTTTGTTTTAGCTGCTATGTATGATCATTTAATTCCTAGGTACATTTATATTCCACAAATTTAGTACCTAACAAATGACTAACTACTAAGTAAACAACTACATAGGAAGTATCAGCATAATGATCACTCAGTTAGGAAATAACTATATGAGATTCAAGATTTTTTTTTTCCTTCACTTCAATCAGAATGACCAAGTTTGGTTGCTGGAAACATTAACCTCACCGGAGCCAAGTAACTCACAACTAAACCAAAGGAGAGAACAAGACCTTGGATTCCTCTGAGTAAGGTATGGTATTGAGATTCCTTACAAAAAATAAACTTCAGCCTACTTAATTACAAGGAAAGCTCTCATTATCAGAGGGCTCCTTATTTAACATCTTTGTTCTGAAATCTGTTCTCCCTCTTGCAGTATGTTGGTGCCTGCTGAGAGCACATATAGGGAAGCTGGGCAGGGAACACGATACCACCCAGTGGAACTACTTTTATATCACTGTCGTCAGCGGGACGATCGAATGGGGCTGAGCCAGAGTCAGGAGGCAACTGAAGCCACCTGTGCAAAGGACAACAAGTACTCTAGTACTCAGCCTGGACACAGTGAGCTGCAGAGGAAGAGGAGGAGTGGAGGGAAAGAACCAAACTCCAAAACAAGACAATGATGTTGTCATGATTGGAAAAGCAGAGGAAGACAAAGAACCTCCAGGAATACCTGGAGCCTGAGTTTGTCTGACTTGAAACAGAAAAGCAGGTCACATGAGTGCAAGTTTTATTGCTATTTTTTTATGAGTTTAATCTTTTTTTTTTTTTTTTTTTTTTTTTCACCAGTAGACACAGGGAATACTTACGTTATACTGAAACTACAAACAAAAAAGATTTATGTGTATGCAAGTGTGTGTTTGTCAATTTTGTTTAAAAAATCATACAGCCTGTAAGTGGAAAGGTAAAGTATTTTATGAGATAATGTTACAGTATGACAAATGCAATTTCCCCTGTTTGAAGGAAGAGAAGATACACATTATTTTTTAACGAGCTTGGGTCCCCAGTTGGGACTTGATTTTTCATTTGGTTTGTCAACAGAAAAATTCAAAAACCCTTGTGCAATGGCCATGTTTCTCAAACAGGAGCACCCCTGGGAGTATGCTGAATCCATTTTTACCTTAGTTTAACATTTCAAGCAATAAAAGCTCCAAACTTACACAGAACAAACAATATCAAAATGAATCTAATGCCCCCTCTACTGATCAGCAGTGAATATAAGTATGTCCAAAATCATATTAGTCATCATCATCATGATGATCCTGAGCCCCATTCAAAAAATAATGATAGGCACTTAGAGTTTACTTTCTGATGAGAAATTATAAGATAGATTTTAAGGAGTGCTAAACATTGATTATCACACTTTATTTCTCCAAACTCTGGAGAAATAAGGTGTTATCACTGAGTAGGTTCTCAAATCCAACATGGGAAAAACAACAATTATAAGTAAAATAGAATGATTAAAAAAAAAGCAAAAAAAAAAACAGAAGTCAGTAACAGCCTTTAGAAAATATGAGTTAAAGGAACTAAATCTCCTATAGTGGAAATGTTGAAGTATTGAGTTGAGACATGGTGTTACATAAAGCGCAGTACACCTTAACAATATAATTCTCAGGGATGCATTAATGACAACTGCCAGCAAACACATAATTCATCTAATTGATTGTGCCTTTTCTGATGTGACTGTGAGTTTTGTTTGTGCCAGTACACTTCTGAACAGGCATAAAAGAGTATGCAGACAATAATCTCTGCTTGCTAGGTTTAGGCTCTCTGCCCAGTGCTGGTGTTTCCTCATGGCATATTCACTGTTTTACATGAATGTTCACTGTAGGCTACATGGGCAATAACAACTACAACACAAACACAAACACACACACACACACACACACACACACACACACACACACACACACACACACACAAAATCAGGTACACAACAACACACTTGGAAAACCAGACAGTGAAGCAGAGATGAATCCTGCCTCTCAGTGGACTCTAATGGAAGAAAGATGTTGTGTTCCAGAGAGATCATCTCCAGACTGTTAACTCATAACCATGACTCTGTCCAACTCTGTGTTTCTGTGTAATCTCTTTCCCAGGATAGCAATTTGTCTGGATTCATCCTGGATGCCAATTATACATTACTGGCGATCATCCAGACTGAAGAAGATAAAATATTTGTTGGATAGTTTATCTCTATATCTCATGGCCTTATCGTGAGACAGAAGTGTATTTCAGCAACTTGGCTTTGGGCAACCAGAGGAGGAATACTGTCCCTTTCATACACCAATCCATCTTAATATATATTCCTCCCATTCCTCCAGTCCCTGATGGCACTGACACAAACAGTCAGAGCCCTGCCCCTCCTCGCCTCCCTGTGGTAAACTCACATCTTCCTTCTCTCCTCCCCTCCTTTGTCTCCCTCTCTCCCAGTGGAAGTGTAGTGCAGGGCCCAGGGCCCCTGCCTCTAATTGCTGGTGAATGGAGTGTTTTCATGGGGTGTTAGGCAGGGCCCTCCCCTGGATTAGCATGCTTACACACACACACACACACACACACACACATACACATACACACACACACACACACACACACAATACATGTACACACATACACAAATGGATTAGTGCGTTCACTCATGGGGAGAGGAGGCTGATTTGAGCCGACAGCAGCAGCCCTTTGGAGAACAGCCGGGCAGGCCTGGTGGATTTTCAAGCGTACACACACACACACACACACACACACACACACACACACACACACACACACGCACACACACACACACACACACACACACACGCATACACGCACATGCACGCACGCACACACATACAAAAATAGAGAAGAAGAAGAGATAACACATCAAAGTTGCAGTCATGCATGTGAACACACACACCCAAACACATGCACACTCTCAGCTCCCCAGCGGAGGCCTTATGCTGTAGAAGACATATGGGGGGAATCATGTGTTAACAGGGAGTACTGATTAACACATCTGGAGGGAGGTGGGGAGGGAGAAGAGATGGATAGAAGAAGGGAGATTTGGAGGGTAGTGAGAGGGTAGATGAAGACAGAGGTATGAGTAATCCTGATTCATTCAGCCTGATCCACTCAAATATAAAACTAGAAGAGTGCACTCAGTAGAGTGCAGATCTTCACCAGGTGTGTTGTCTTACCTGGTGTGCAAATCTGGACACCAACAATCCCAGAAGACCAGCAATGTTAATGTCAATCAAAGTCAAAATGCCAACATTATTATTTTTCCTTCTTTTTCCTTCTCCCAGTAGGTGGAAAAAGGGCTAGCCCAACCACCAGATAACAGGAGATACAGAGAAGGGGAGATATGGAGGCTCCACGGCTCAGACCTAGGCTAAAAACTCAGTTGCAGCATAAAATAGGTTTTTTGAAGGTTTTGAAACAATGCAACCTTGATCATACAGACAGATACATGCACACATGGACAGACGCACACAACTAAACATATGATTTCCTCCAGACTGCCGCCTGGCGGAGATAAAAATGACCAAAACAAATGAAACAACAAGCCTGCAGACTACAAAACAAACTGGAGAGAAGAAGGGACTCTCCCCTCATCTCCCCCTGGCGCTCCTCTCCCTCCCGTGTGTCATGTCAGAGGCAGTCAGCTGTGCCATGGCACCATGCTTACCATATGCTTGCCCTTCAGACAGAGACTATCTGCCATAAAACAGAAAGCACACATGAATGAAACACTTGAAAACACAATTATTTCCACATAGTGTGCAGACTTAGCTTTGATTAGATCCATACAAGTACATATGCCTGTACATATAAATACATACATATAAATATAACATAAATAACACACATACACATATAAATTATTTTAATAACTTAATTTTTTTAAAATTATTTTATCTTTTTCTTGTTTGTTTTATGTTTGCCCCTCGTGGGTATTGTGCTGATTTCCCATCAGCAGTGGGCAATTTGAGGGGGGATGCCACCCCCCTCTTCTTTCCCTAGTACCAGAGAGAGTGCAGTGGCACGGGGGTTGTTTAGTTGAATATGTTAGTCTAGTCTGTTTGACTCACTGATCCTTTATCTGGCTGAGGTTTGTGCAACTTAGAATCTCTGGCCCCAACCAAAGCTCAGTGGCCTAACTGTGCTGTGTATTGATAAATCCATGGTGCTGTCCCTGGTGCTGAAGTAGCAGAGAGATTTGTAATTGTGCCTTTTCTCTCAGTCCTGCCCTTCTGTGAGTTTCTGTCAGACTGCACTTCCCATGACCACCACCGCCTGGTGTCGTAAAGATCTTGATCTGGCCTTGTTTTGAAAGCAAGTGAAAGAGAGATTTCAACATAGCATGTGAGAAGAGACACTTCTGTTTACACCCTGGACTCCTTAGCTTAGTCTCAATTAAAAAAAAAAAAAAAAAACACAGCAAAATGCAACACCTACAGTAAGAATGTTTCGTGCAAGGGAGGAAACACTAAAATTACAAAATCCAAAATACAAAAAATCAACTAAATCTGAGCAACTTAACAAAATTAGGCAGGCAAAATGCTCCACTTTTGAAATGCTCCTGTTGGACTATGAAGCCATGCAGAGGATAGGGTCAGTGACACAGACAGAGGAGCAAACAGAGGGGAAAAAAGTGCAGCAGCAGCACAACACAAGCCTGTTCAGAAATTAACAGAGCTTGGAGCAAATATGCCCTTGAATGCTCATAAACTTTTGGTTTCGCTTTTTTGCTGTTCTCTTTTGTTATTAAAAAAAATCTTTGCACTGAGTGTTTATTTCGCAATATAATCTAATAATTATTTATGAGTTTAGTAAATGCCTATAAAATTCAGTTCAAGGGGCAAAAAACAGGCTACCCTCTGAAAAAAAAGGCACAAACTGGCATGGTGTGGCAGCAGTGGGGTGCTCCCATTGGGCCATCCTCCCTGTTAAAAAAATAACAATTCACCTACTGACCATAAGACTCAAGAGCATACATAATCATTTCAAGTTTCCATTTTACACAATTTCTCAGAGTCACAGTGTCTCACTTAGATATTACTCTGTTCCCTATTGTGTGCTTTCATTTCATACGTAACAGAGGTCACGACTTCTTTCAAAATGCAAACGTGACCCCTGTTGGCTTCCCAGTCACATAAACAGATTATTATATTGCTGATTTTACTGATTCGGGCGTCTCTCAAGTTGTTTTCTGTTCCATTTGGAATTCAATAAAAGTCAATGAGCCTGAGAGGTTTAGCAAATCTGACTAAACTGAAATTGTCCTTTACCTATAGTGCTTGTGACTTAGCATGTTGTGTTCGTTGAAAATACAAATTGTTGTGATGAATACTCTATTTATCCCCATGAGAACAAAGACAAATGCGCAAATTGCCAAATGTAACTGCCACAGACCTTTTAAATTTATCTCATTTCAATCATAAGTGTCTAACTAACTAGTCAGCATAGCTGGTTCACAGGCTTCCAGTATGTTATCTGATGCGGTCAATTGGTGGCTGTTGTGGATCTGTTATGAGGAATTATTACTCACAGTCAAACTCACAGTAGCTATCTTCCTGTCACACATAGCAACTGAAATTCTATACTCTCTAACCGTTTCATGCCTGCAGATGTTGCATGCTCAGCTGTTTGCAAGGGTATCTGTCTTGGACTTCTGTATAATTGCTCAAACTGAATCATCAAGCACTAATAGGCATGTATACCCAAAACAAATGCCTTGTAAAAAGTTTGCACACTCTAATGCTTCCAGTGTTCAGTAATTAGTTATGTAATGTTTCAATTTACAAACCAAAACCTACATACAAGTCCACAGTTGGCAATCATCTGACTAATACAAAGCAAGTTTACATTTGTTTTAACCTGTAGCACACCTAATCTCTGATAATTATGTGAACCATCTGACCCAGCCCAACCTGAATTCATGTGAGGTCTGACTGGGTTCTGGCAAGGACAAGGTACAACACTCTTCCCTCCTTTCTCTCCATGTCTCTGTGCTGTGAGAGCTGGTTGTGTGAGAGCAGAAGCCCTTGTCACCTTCTGCAGGGCTGGGTCAGACAGCTATGTGCTGCCCTGTGCTGATTCCTATCTGTGTGTTTTCCATAGCCACGGTTTCTGGGCAAAAATTTCCTTCAGGGTGAGAAATGTCTATGAGATGGGGACCCACAGGGCATTCTGTAGCCTTACGGTGCGACTGGATGCGGGCGATCTGTTTTTATCTTCTCCTGTCTCTCTCCCTGTATCTGTATCCATCTGTGGTTTCACACCCATCAAAACAACATAGCTGCGTTTAAACCACTGTGACTTAGCATAAACACAGCCATATCTCTGGTCATGGTCACTTTACAACAGTGTCAGGCATCAGCCCGGCACTAAGCCAAGCGCCCACATGCAAATTTCACATTGCCATACTATGAACACGTGCGTGGTAGGCTATACAGCACCTGTTCAGACCTACTTGGTTGTGGCTGCTACTGTTGTTGTTTTACACATAACTAGGCTAATTGAAGTTACAGGAGACAGGGTTAGGTGAAAAGGTTAGAGTCACAGCTGTTAACTGTCACTATGTGCAATCAACACTAAGCCAGACCACTTCTCCTCAGTGAAAGACAAAGAGGGAGAGGGAAAAAGACCAAGGGAGACAATGGAAAGGTCTGTTAGAAAATATAATCCACTGAAACACATTCACACCTCTCTATTCCCACCTGTATTTGTGTAAGCTTTGTATAAATATGACTGCGTGGGCCTAATTTGCCTGTAATTCTCTTTTCTTCACAGACAAACAAACACATTCTTGTAAACAAATGTGCGGGGACAGAGACAGAGTGTGTGTGAGAGAGACTATGCTCACTCTCATTCAGTCTGTCGTTGCTATGCCCTGTCAAAGGAAGGTAAGGGATAAGCATTGTCGGCATCGTTACAACATTTAAATTCTACATTATGGGAGCTTGAGAAGAAACCTGATTCACTCGATTAGAGCATAATAATCAGTGACGGGAGGAGTCACACCACAGACACACCTGACATACTGTAGGTGAACTCTCACACACTTTTGTTTTCGATTAAATCAGTCAACATGTTCCAACAACTCGGCTAACATTTCCATAACAATCATTTACATGTCTCTCTTCTGTTCTCAACTCAGACATAATGGTTTGTGTTTAGGAGGAGGCCAGAGTGGTGGCAGATAGATCTCATTCCGAATAATGCAATGATATGATAACAGACTGCTGTTGCTTAACAATAATAGACATTACTAATATAATGTGAGGCGTACATAAATACACTTGGAATACTTTGGTTATGTGTTGAGAGTCTTCTACGCTGAAAGCACCGTTGACATGTTAATCACAACACTGACAATGTAAATACCTGTAGTGTGGAAACTGCAAGCTTGGGACACATGTTGATTGCTTTTGTTGTTCTCACAACTTTGATGTATCTAGGGAAACTATGGATGCTGATTTTCAGCAACACTGTGCCTCACGTTTACAGTTGCACAAATTCATGCCTCATAACAACCAAACCAAATAACTACAGTCCTCTACTGTACGGCAATGAGTGGAAAGTTCATTGCCCTGCTTAAGGGCACCTCAACAGGAAGGGGGTGGGACATCTTTCCCATTTACTCTGTCTGCCAATATCTTCACAGCCAATCTATGGGTTCAAACTAGTAGCCTTCTATTCAAAAGCTGACTTCTCTATTACTATCTCTTTTTTTTTTTTTTTTTCAGATTTACACCTGAAGGGTTGACGTGGATTTTCTGAATAAAATCTGTTTTTTGGGGGGCAACTATCCAAACAAAAGCAATCAGAGGAAACAAGTTCTCCTGAAAGATCCGAGTAGATTTTTTGTTAGCTTTCTCTTGATTCAAGATCTTGGAAATGCAATTGGAGCTGAATATAAGATGAGATGCTGTAGCAAAAATGCACCTCTTTTTCCCACATGGACCTAGTGTACTGTGTGCTGCTGTGACTGTAACAGACCAGATGTTCACTGGTTAATATCACCTCCTGCTTGCCACAGCCCTGATTTAGATACCTCCTTTTCTCTCCTTCCCTCCCACCCAACCAAACCAGTCAATACCTCTACATTATTCAAACTCCTCCCCACTTAATTAGAAATTTAATTGACTACCTGTAGACAGATGACTGACCTGCCTGCTGGCATAAATTCATGCAAATGACATGCCATATAACCTCCCCCATGTAGATTTAGTGGTACAGTCTAGGGAGGTCAGAGTTCAATAAGAGGCTGAAGGGGTCAAGCCTGGTCACTGATCTCTGAACTGTGAACCCACCAGTAGATAAACTCTAAATACTCTTCTCTATCTGTTTACTTTTCTCCAAACTGTTCAGAAGAATTAGAGAATGTAAATAATATTAGTTCTGATTTGTGGCAATAATTTGGGGTTTGGTGGCAGTACTGTATCTTTTCATAGCTGGGATTACTTGGTATTTGCCTGGATTGTACTGTATTTATTGAAAGTCAGTGTTTTATCCAAAGAGGGCACTAGAACAAGGGAGCTAAATTCAGGGACACTTTAGAGGACAGGAATTTTATAAAATAAAGAGAATAAACCAGGGAAGGGACGGGACTTTATGCCACCGGTTGATTCTATTGCTCCCATCTCCTAGTCCTGCCAGTCCCCAGGAAGAAAGCAATAAGGGAACAGAAATCCCATCGCAGGTGTCTGGGCCCACAGTATGCTAATGGGAGGGATCAGGCACTCTCCTTATATAATGGGGTTTGACAAAGTGAAAATTAACACAGCCCCACTCCTGCTGCTACCGTTAGAAAGGCTGGTTGATATGGCTTTGTCTCAGACTGTGCTACACACACACACACACACAAACACATACACACACACAAACACACACACACCTCCCGACAGATACCACACGAGCCGTTGTTCTCATTCTCACCCAGACATTTACGTCGCACCCCACCTCCTCCTGCCTTCCTCTCACCCCCCTCCTCCCGCACCGCTCCCCCTATCTAGGTGTTTGTGTCCTCGGCATAAACATCCCTCCATTCCTCCGCCTCCTCTCCCCTTCTCTTCTTCTCCAGCGACTCTGTTTGCTTCAATGGACTTTCCTGACAACTCATTCCGTAAGGGTCCTTTTTTCTCTCCCTCTCCCTCTCTTTCTCCTTCACTCTCCCCAGGTGAAATATTGATGGATTTTTTATGAATAGCTATGAAAAATTCATTCAAATTCCAAAATGAAAAAGCGTAAACATTCCGCATCTGCCTATGCCTCCCGCATTCATTATCCTTCACAACATCCTCCCTCCCTCTCTGTGTTTTCCACTCTTCCCCCTCCTCCTCCTCTCTTTGCCCCCTGTCTACCTGAAAAAGACATGCCGCTCTGTCTCTTTTTCCGCCACTTGGCCTAATTGCTTAATTTGACCTGCTCTCTCATCAATTAAAAGTCTGTCAGAGGCAGACAGATGGAGGATGGATCAGAGGGCCAGTCGATGAACAGATCAATGCAAGAACAGCTCAATAAGTAAATGGAGACGGCCAGCGATGGAAAAAGGAAATGAAGGAGGGGAAGAAGAAGAAGAGGAGGAGAACAAATTGAACAGGCTGTCATGACAAAAAGGTGCGGCACCAACGTGCCTCTCTCCAATGCTCCAACGCTCTCTTTCTTCCTCTGACGCTCTGACTCTCCCTCACTCCCTCTCTCTCTCTCTAACTCTGTCAAGCTTTGACTCCCTCGATCAACACGCTTTGTCTCTCTCTCTGTAACATGCACAGTATAATCTTGGGTGATGCCATCACTGCTACAAGCTGTAAAACAACAAAAGCACAATTTCTGTTTTTTAAAAGTTAAGTCAAGTTGACTGAAAACAATAAGTGTTCACGTCTATAACTAATATTAGGAAACATCTGAACACTTATCACAGCAAATTCAAACCAAATTAAAGCATACTTAACTCTAAATAACCACAACTGCATCAAAGGAAATAAACAGCAGATGAATAAAGAGAGAGAGTGAAGAGAGAGTGGGGGAGGGACAGAGAGATAAAACAGGAGATTTACCTTACATGTGTCTGGACACAGTCTTATCCGGGGCAGGAAACGCAACTCCATAAATGACGGATTTCAATCAATGTGCCATAGTGCTGCAGTAAATCTGCATGGCTACAACACATTCACTCACCCCCCCATGTTCAAAAGCACCACATACTGTCTACGCAGGTACAGTCACATGCATATACAAATAAAGTGCACAGGAACACAAAGAGATAGCATGCACACAGTACACAATACATAACTAAGGCATGTATCACACTCTTTCTCATAAAGACTGATGACTCACTCATAAGCACACGCAAGTTATGTTTTTGTGAACAAATATAACTTTGCCAAGAAACATGGCTTCACATGGACATACACGCATTCATGAGGACACACACAAATAAGTGTGCGCACGACCACAACTCGTTTTGTTATTTTCCTCTTCAACACCTTGTTTTAATTAGCTTTCTCATGAGAGTGCGACTCAGACCAATTAGGGAAGATTATCAAAGAGGGTCTGGAGTAGGGTGCATGCCCACTATGACTCCTCTCCCCTGAGACTGGCTGGGATGAAAGAGTAGTACACGAACCACACACACACACACACACACACTGACAAACATGCATCACTCGCAATCACAAAAAAATGGGAACATGCTCCCTTTAGAGGATACTGCAAGTCAGAGCTTTATTGTACCTCAAAACATAAAGAAACAGCACAACAGCATCTATATGCAGCCTGTACGTGACCAATCTTTTTGTATTGACCAGTCGCAGATGGATCACTCAGGTGCTGCAGAATGGGGTCTGGTCACTCTCCGTCCCTCAAGGGTAACTAAAACCACTCCACTATTGCAATCACTAATGGAGACACTTCAGAACATTGAGAGAGATTACAGACATAGAGTTAGGCCATAAAAACACACATTAGGTGTTTAGGATGAACATAAGAATGAAGGAAATGTTATTGAAGATAGCAACACTTATGTTCTTTTCTTCTTATCTTATGACAAATCAATGAATGCTGTTTTGGAGTTATGTTCTGCTGAGGGATCCTGATGTATGTCAGAGGCTTATATGCCCCTGAGGAAAAACTGATGTTGACAAAAAGAAAAGTGTACCTGTGTAATTGGTGAGACATCATCATTTATCTCTCTCTCTGACTCTCTGTCTTTGTCTCTCCAATCAAATGGGACAAATATCTAAGTAAAAGAGGCCTGAACAGCGTGTTTATATTTGCCTCAATATGATACATGTGAGTGTTGTCGCCAGCTAGAGCCCATAACGTGATGGTAGGTTAATAGCACTCAGTGGTATTATGTGAAACAATGATTAGATTGGGAAAAGCTGATGGCCCACATTGGTTTGCTCCCTGGGGGCCAGCTAGAGGAGTCAGAGATCAGAGGTCAATCACCACGGGATCAATGTCACTCATAAGAGCTATGTTACACTGAGAGGCATGCTAGATGGCTACACTGACTTGAATTGCTGTATATGAGAACTTGCATACGCTAATACTTTTACCTTTGTGAGATTTCAAAGGCGAAAACAGAGCCTTTACCTCCTCACCGCCTCTCGCAGCTTTGAAGCACCCATCCTGGGAAGCAGCAGTGCTAGGATGTGGCGGGCAGCAGAGAGTGGAGGTGTGGAGTGGAGGGACATCTAAAGGGAAAGTGACTTCCCTGGGACTTCATTAAGCTAATCTGGCCACCGATACTAACACGGTTTGGGAGAGGAGGTGAGGGGAGCGCTGAGAAATGAGATGAAGACTTATTAGATCAGACCCAGCAGTCGTCTCTCTCACTGCTCATAACAGAATTCACACTCACAAACACACACACACAGTCAAACAAGCTCAGACACAGGGAGACACACACACAGACAGCATGAGATTGATGAATTCAAATGGTGACACACATACACACAAAAACATAAAACAATTAAACAAGAACGTAATGGAAAGCAATAGAGACAAACAGGATAAAAATAAGAAAATTACACACAAAACATTCATCTGAGCTATTATCAGTGAGGTATGGTAGACAGTCAGATAATAGGTGATAAGGATATGCATGTCTTAAGGTGTTGTATACTACATGCAGACACCTGAAGAGCAAAGAGGAGTGAAGGAGGCAGGAGAGGGTAGACAGCGATGAACAGAGGGTAGACGGAGAAAGGGAGGGTGTGCCACGTCGTTCTTAATCTAGTTTGTCTGTCGTAATCGTGTCAATGTCACTCTCAATCAGGCAGCCACAACTAGGGCTATACAACTTCAGTTTGATTGGGCCAGGCCTTGTCTTTAAAATGACCTCTACAGGGAAGGTGTGTGTGCATTTAAGAGAGAGACAGAGAGAGAAAAAAATAGAAAGAGAAAGGCAAGATGAAGGGGGAGGGAGTCTTCTACAGACAATATGAGTAAGAAGGAGAGAGGGGTGCGCAAATTAACTTTAAACCTGTTACTCCCCCACCTGTCTGTCAATTTCACTTTCAACTCTTTCTTTGGTCTGATTTTCCAGTGTGACACTATCGATTGCCCTCTCTTATTACACTAGACAATGGAGGGGACAGAGATGCCTGTGCGAGTGGGCAGCATACCAGTGCCTGTGTGCACTTCAGGCAAACCCCTGCCTGCTGGCATCCAAAACATTTCAACTGGGCTTCTGTTTGTGGCTTTAATGAATTCGGCAGCATTCAAAACAAAGAATGCATGTCTAAAAGCATGTCTATCTATTGTTGAGTGTCAGCATAGTAGGGCTCCTAAGGATAACTATGCAACTGTTTGTTTTTATGTGCACAAGTATGTTTGCGTGCATAAACTGTGCATGCATGCATTTATGTGTACATGTTTGCGTGTACTTGGATTCAGTTAGTATGTGAGTGTCTATAGTAACATTCACAGCAGTTTTCCTAGCCACAACAGTATTGTCATAAACAGGGTGGACTAAAAATCTGATAGTATCAGCAGAATCACTTCCCTAAAATATGTTTATCAGCACCCAAACCCCGGTGATCACAAACCACAATCACACACACACACACATACACACACACACACACACACACACACACACACACACACACACGCACGCACGCACACATTAAATCTAAAAAAAATATGTTATGTCAGTGTATTTGAAAAAATATAAGTACCTAACATATCAGACAGTTTTACATTTAAAATAATACAATATTGTGTTATCATTACTCTGAGGGTTTTGATCTAGGAGCAGATGATTACTTTTGACTGTACCTAAAACCTCTATTTCAACCAGGACATTGAAATCAGTGATTCACCACAGGATATTCACTGAGACCCACTAATACCATTATGGCGTCAAGTTTGTTTTACTTTATTGTTTTTGTGTGCTGGCGGGCTGCAATGAGCCATGGGGGAATGAGCAAGAAAATGTTTGTACTATTGACATTTGCTTTTGTGTACTTATGCTTGCGTTCCTTTGTATCTTTTGCATTGCAAGTCCAACTCTAGTATCCAAAGGCCACAGCACTGGCTTTCATTATGTGAATTTCATTGGATTGAAGAAAAAAAAATACTTAAATCCCAAATTGATTCAGTCAGTTTTTAGTACAAGACAGTGCGTGACAGTACATGAAAGCTAAACATGAGTTTGAAATGTGTCTGTAAGATTTAAACAGTTTATATTTGTATTGTTTGTAACCACTTTGGTGAAATGGAGTTGTAATTTGAAGTGCATGCTGCAGGATTAGTGGGTTCTTACCCTATCATAAGTTACTTTTCAAAAATCTATAAGGTCATAGCGGTAATTGATATATGCACAACAAATCCCAGATAGGAGCTCTAAAATGTTAGCTTGATCTCCAAACCCATTTCAGGCTATTGGCCTATGTGGTTTGGGTCTCATGCTTCATCAAAGGGGCTCAAGTACAGTTAGCAGGGTTCAACTTCAATAGTTTTTCCCATTTGTTTGGTTGGACCTGAAGGCCAGTTTCCCCTAGCATGTTCTTTATGTGTGTGTGTGTGTGTGTGTGTGTGTGTGTGTGTGTGTGTGTTTGGGGGGGAGGGGTGGGGGTGTAAAAACATTCAGAATCGCAAAATTACTAAAGAAAAGCAAAAGCAAAGCATTATTAGGTAAGTCTCTCCATTCATTTGTAAAGCACATGCATTAATTTAACCTGATGAGGGGCTGTCAGCTACCAGCTTTACTTACAAACACACTAAGTGACCACGGGGCATCAAGTGTGTATTTGCCATAAGTAAGCATTTGTGTGTATTTATCAAAACCCTCACCAGTGTTTGACCTGCTTTAAATAGAGATCACATACAAATGGCCCAGGACAGATTCAGTATTTTCAACCCAAAGAGAATGTTACAGCCTCACTGTCTGCTTTGATATTTGAAATACAAGTCCAGCCCAAAGCACAACGGAGAGGAGAGCTGGACATTCACTGAGCTTTTATTCTAGGTCCTGACCAAGTTGGGACCCTGACTGACCAATCATCTGGCTCATATCAACCTCCAGCTAGCCCTGGGCCATCGGGCAATCTTTATTGTTAAACTCCGCAATGGTGCTGTATGTTGTGGCATACTGCTGCATAACATATGGTCCTGGGCTTTTCATCTCCCCAGGGATAAAACACCCACACAAACACATGCACAGACTCACACACACACACGCACATACAGAAAGAGAGAGAGACGTAGACGCATACACAAAGATCGTGAATAAACACACGCACACGCACATGCTGGTCGTCAGAAGAAACATTAAACAAAAACCAAAACAAGCCACCCCAAGTGACAGGCTGGATGAATAAAACATGTTTTCAGGGCGACCTCTCTCTGGCGAGTCCCTCTCCTCAGAAATATTGTACAGCAGGAAATATTCCCAGGAGGCGCCCAGCAACAGGGCCCATGTGACTGACGACCAGCTCCAGCAGACTTAAGCTTTGTTTCATAAGTGAGCCTGTCTGGCAGAGGTTTGGCTTTACTGTTCAGGGGGTGGAGAAGAAACTACAGGACAGTCTTTTCTCCTTCATTCAGTTATGGAGGGGAATTCCTCTGATTTATATTTAATTCCATCCTTATGCAGGGTACCTAATAAAGTAAAAATTTTTAAAATCTGCAAAGAGTAATCCACTTTCAATGTATGCAAAAATAACACATGTGCACTTGGGTTATGCATGCAAAGACACACATGAAAACATGCATCCATAAACACACAAATACAGCCACTTACAAATAGACAGACAGACAGACAGACAGACACACACACACACACACACACACACACACACACACACACACACACACACACACATCCCCTCCACTCTCAATTGCACTCTGCTCTAAATCAAGGCCGAGCCAGGCTAACGCATGGATCCATACTGCTCTGGGTGAATTAACGTTAGTAATAAGATATCATGGCTTTGATTGATCCTCTATGTCCCTGTCCACACCATAAAATGGCCCAAGTACAGCCACAGCACACCATCACTCTAATGCTGCATTGATCCCACTATGGACTGCTTGAGCTCGGCTCTGGGTGAGGCTGGAGTGGAAGGTATGGCTGGAAATGGGCATGGGAATAAGGCTGCTAATACAAAATTGGAAAATGAGGCTACAGTTGTGGCTATTGCTATGGTAACATAGGCATACATTGGACCAGTGGAGAGGTTAAGGGAACACAAATGCTGTCATTCAACTGGATGGCCAAGAATCAAGCCTGAGGATTTCCCCTAGTGGCAGATTTCCATAATATTCTTCTCAAAGTAAGCAATGTAGCTATTTACCATTTCAATTTCAAAATGTATTATCTACCAGTCTAACAACAAGTAATTAGTTTTGTTATCACATCTTCTGAATATCTGACTACATATATATAAGATATATTATCAAAAAAAAAACTATATCCCATGTTCATCCCCTGGTTTATTTTCCTATAACAACCTGCATGTCTTTGAACTGACCAACCAAACTAATATACATAAAAGTTCCAATCTAGAGAGAGAAGTCAGAAAAACATGGATGAAAAGTTTCTTTGTCTAGGTGGATGTTTTTTTGTTTGTTTGTTTGTTTGTTTTTCAACTTTATGATTTTATCAGGCAAAAGACAGTAAGAATACTAGCCATAAACACTATTTAGTTACCCTAAGTATTCACACCAGTGTGGAAAGGCAAAGCAAATGAGTTATCCATATTTTCAAAGACAAGAGAAGATGTGATCATCACTTTTGGAAGTGTACCAGAAAAGTAAGTACAACACTAATCTCCTGGGGAGTAATTAATTGTAAGTAGTATATAATAACTTATGTATTATTTTTCGTAGGAAACATGCCCAATATTTATTACAGTGGGGCAGGGGGTCACGTCTTCGGGTGAAGTTGCTGCTGGAGTTTGGTGCTGGTGCCCGATATTGGCGCTGGGATCGCGCAAAGTCTCCAGCAAGAACGATCCATCAGCCACTAATGAGCCTCCTCAAGTGCCAGTTTATACTCAATGCAGCGACATGCAGCCAAACGGAAAGACAGAGAGACTGACTGACCCATTTTATAATGTCCAAGCAGCCTTGGGCGGATAGATTCACCCAGCGTCGTCACACGCCAGCTCGCCTGATGACAGAGCAGAAGTCATTGAAACCATGTGAGGGTGTTTAAGGGGAGCAGATTATTCCAGGAAACTGGTAGTCACTGTCAGTGTTTTGGTCTGTGTTTGAGGACCTGTGATTGATTTGCAAACCACCAGAGGGCCAGTCTCAATCACGCCAGTCCCCAATGGTCTGAGGACACTCTTAAACTAGCTGGACACAGGCCCGCTGCTAAAAAGACACACACACAAACACATACACACACTCATACACATACACAGTCATCCAAACACATTCCTGCCTGTCTGAATTACATGCTGGACAATAGCCCATGGTCATTAAAACCAGATTGCTTTGAAGACACAGACACCACACAAACACACACACACATGGTCAAATGTGCGCGGGGAAACACAGATACATGTGGATACATACCTATGGCTACAAGGCATTCGTTTGTTTCCACTGTATAGTCTGTCTGTCTCTCTGTTCACAGAGAGTTATCAGACACAGTCAACTTGCTGTTGTTAGTGTACAGAAAAACAAACCAATTGGCAGACACGACAGACAGACAGTGATACAGACAGACACAAACACAGCCAGACACTCATATGGCAGCAGACATGAGATGAGTAATACAATATAATATCAAACAGGTGAAAGACCAAATCACAACCGGTGGGAACAGTGCTGTATAAGCAGCTCGACAGACAGACTAAAGCAATCACACACGCTCAGATGCAGATACACACACAAATGCACAAATACAGATGAAAACACTAGGACATACTGGCAGAGATACCTTTGAGACTAAAGCAAGTGTAATCTCTCTCTCTCGGTCTCTCTCTCTCACACACACACACACACACACACGCACTATTACTGTTTGTAGTTGCAGACAATAGTCTTGAGAACAAAAGACATCAACCACGTTCACATTAGTGAGCCAGTAGGACTATTTTTATATTTTACTGAGTCACAAAGAGTCTTCTCCCAGCAGCATGTCACTATTCTCATATCAAAGCTCCGTTTATAGCAGACAAAGCTTTGAAAGTGGGCCATGGCTCATAAAATGCCTTTATGTCCCTCGCCGGTACACTAAAGAACCCAGAAACAACGCATTTTAAGTCTGTATTTGGACTAGAGCATGTGTTCCTGCGCTTATATGCCTGTATGTGTATGTATGGGTGCTTATGTGCGTACATGTGTGCATGCATGTGTGCTCGTGAGTGTGTGTGTGTGTGGGTATACCACTCTTCCCCCCACGGTTGTGTGTTTAAATGTGTGTAGGTGTTGTTGATTTAATTCCCTCCTCTGACATTGTTCTTTCCCAATCTTTTTTCCGGCTGACAGAATGCGCAGCCTTAACACTCAGCTAACAACTCTGGCTTCCTGAATCACATGTAACCTAATCACTAACACCATCTGTTAATTATGTTAATACAAAAATGCCTTGGCTGCTATTCACATCCATTCTCTGAATTAGCACCCCACTTCCCCACCGAGCCCCTCCTCCCTCACTCCTCTTTCTCTTGTCCTATCCCTTCCATCATTTCAGTCTCGTGCTTCCCTTTCTATCACATCTCTTCCTCCTTATCCTTTCTAATTCTCCCTCCTCACTTCCCCTCATCATCCTTTCTAATCCTTTACATCATTGCTTTACTCCCTTTTACTCCGTCGTCCATTTCCTTTCTCATGCCATCATCCTGCTCTTCAAATGCTTTCCTGTTTCTCCCCATATCTCCAATCCTTCCTCATCCCACTGTCAAAAATCTCCAACTTCTCTTCTCCCTCCTCACCATCCATCCCATGCTTCCCACCTCCCATCCTACTCTCCCTTGGGTGACTGTTGTTGCTTCCAGCAGTGAGTCAGAGGCTGAGCAGCCTGGGGAAATCCCCAGAGAGAGGCTTTGTCTGAAGCCAACTTATTTTGGTGAGTGATATCGATCCACTATTCTCCTTAATTGATATTCACTATGCTAATCTATGTTTATAAATCTAAGTTGATATCGATTGGTAAGGGACATAATAAACTTTGTCTTGCACCAATGTGGAGAATAAGCATTATTGTAATGCAGAGAAAACATCATTTAATAGCCATGTACAGTGTTGGTCATTATATTAACACAATCGAACGGCAGACATAGCAACGCATAATCAGTGGTATAAGTAGGCCTGATGGCATTGTGACTGTCCCCAGGGAGGCCCCAGTCAAGCCTGGGGATGGAGTGGGCAGTTTGCCCAGGAAAAGCAGTGCATACTGGGGCACAAAGCCCAGAGTTAACCATCTGCTTGATGGGAGAAATAAAGAATAAAATAAAGTAGTCAAGGAACGTTCATACCTTATGTGTGACTGGAGGGAATAATGTGAGTTGATGGGAAAAAATAGAGTGCAATTTGTTTTCTAATACTTATGGGGTGTGTGTATAAACACACACACAGAAAAAACCCTAGAAGGTTAGATTCCAAATTGTTTTTCAGGAAATCTTCACTCAGTAACAGCAAGCCCTATTGTCAATGTACTAGTAAGGACAGAACATAACAAACACAACGGTTGGCTTAGGGGATTTCACACCACCACCTCTACCATAATAAAACACATAAATATCACTGGGGTCATGACAGGGTTACCATTCCTTCAGTTCCCTGTCCCCAGTCCAGCCACACACACACACACACACACACACACACACAACAACCCATTCCTCGTGATTTCTTTCACACACCCACACATAAGCAGTCACCCCACATACACACTAGCAGCCACACATGCAAACAGTCACCACCCCACACCCCGACGCCCTGGCCTCCCACAGCTGGTTGAGCGAGGCCGCAGTTTGGGTGAGCCCAGAGTTTCTTACACTTGGCCGTGAATGTTATTTATTCTGAGAGTGCTGTGCGGTGAGAGGTGCATGGTGGGAGGTTGGCCCAAAGGGCAGAGCAGTAAAGGAGTGCTGAGCAGAACCAGGACATTCCAATGGCAAAAATTTGCTAATAGATCCACTCACGGTCCCTTATAGGCACACACATGCATGCATGGACATATGCGAACAAGCATGCACACACACAACCCTGCACACTCATTACAACTCCTTTGTCCTCCATACCCTTTCCTTTAGGCATTGCTGTAATGTTTCAACTGTGTGGCAGGACCTTGTCCTTCACTATGCCACTGTTTAAAGTATCCTGGAGGTGAGCGGGGTGGAGATATTAGCGACGGTTCTGGAGAGCAGTTTAAGATGAGAGCCTGATCTCTGCCCTCCTCGCTCAGGTGTGAGGTGAGGAGATGCAGGGTTAAGGAGGGGACAGCTCCCAAAAAACAGCTGCCAGGCTGTAGGATGCCACGGTGCCCCTCTGGGCGTGGTGAAGCGGGTAGGAGACGGGCAGAGAGGGGGCCAAGGTTGTGCCCACATGAGGAGACTCTGAGGAGGCAGTGTCGCCTTCACCACTGGGCCTCCATCTGTCTTACCTCCTCCTGATCCTGCTCCCCACCGTTTATTTAACTCAAAGACACTCCTGTTATCCTTGCAAACTGAGACATAATTGTTCAAATAGGCTGTCATTGTCATATTTGCAATGACACAGAGCAACTGCTGCCATAAAGTGTTGGCAATCACAGATGGCCCAGTCGTGTACATATCTGTCAGTTTGCGCCTTCTGATGGCTATAAAGAGAATACAGTTTTATTCCTCTAAACAATTACTCTAGGAAGGAAAAAATGGTAAAGCAGTAATCTTCTGGAGCAAGAAATGCATGCAGTAAAATGTGGGTTTTCTCTGGGCTAACTGTACATCTCCGTGTGTAATTACCATATATTTTCTGCCCACACTTTCACTGAAATACTAGAAACAATATGGATATGGAACTTTCTGTAAAAGTGGGATATATGATATTTTGTGGCCCATGCAGGCTTGGAAACTGTATTCATCCCAGTCAGACATGAGCATATGTTACAGGTGGTGTGGAAAGGACTAGAGAATTGGCAGAGGAGAGTGTGTGGAATCTGCTGCCAGGGTGAGAGCATTTGTGCCAAGGTGAAACCTGAGCTGGCCGTACAGCTGAGCTCTCCAGCAAAACACACACGCACACAGACACAAACACAAACACGCATGTGTGCGCGTGCACACACAGCACCATGGAAAATATGAATGAGAAACAAACAATGCAAAACAAATTTTGGCACTTAGTGATCGCACGCACTAAAAAACTGAGTCACTCACAAATAGTCCCGGCAACAAAAACTTGTTGGCAGATTCAGACACATTTTAACTGTAAGTCTCCACTTGGTGAGGAAAAAAAAAAAAAGTAATTCTATCAAGTTATAAATATCCATCAGTCTGTGTTCACAGAGTGGGCTAATGTGGACCATGCTTGTATGTGTGTGTGCGTGTGATGTGGTTATATAGCAGCTGTATTCTCTGGCATATATGCGAAAGACAGAGCATGTGCGTGTTTGCGTGTGTGCATGTGTGTAAGCATTCATGCTTGTATGATAAATGGCAGCCAGACATGGGGTTGAGAGGCAGGGCAGCCCAGATGGACTACTGTTTGTGCCCATTTTTTGCCACAATTGACCCCTACACACACACACACACATACACACACACATCTCCTTCCCCTTTTCACTCATTTTCAGAACTAAAGAAGATCAGTGTCTATGACATGTTTTCAGTAAACAAACAAACCAACAAAAAATAACCCTCTGTCATCATTGCTACTACTCCTGTAATTTACTTTTCTGCACTTTTCATACACATCCCCTCCCCTTTTCCCCCTGTTTCTCCTCATCTGTTGTCCTGACTAAGTACCTTTTACTGGAAGGGTAATTTTCCCACTCCGCTTACCTCTGAAGATTGGCTGTGGGGAGAGGTAGCGTGTGTGGGTTTTGGTGGTAGGGGGTGATGGAGCTTTTAACAGGGTGAGGTGAGGGGTGTCTTCTGTCTACCACATCCTCTTGCCTGATCCAGGAAAACATACACGATTCCAGGACTCCAGCCCCCCCACCAGGGACTTTCCAGACCTGCCCTGCCCAGCTAAGGAGAGTGCTAGTCAGCTAGAGTCAGAGTGCTATGTGCCCTGCTCAGAGCACATAGCACCATAGTGTGCAGGGTAAGTGGAAGTCGCATGGACATGTGACTATGACACGAGAAATTATGTTTTTGTGGTCTTTCATCATTACTATCAAAGAAAGTAAAAATAATATAAAAGCACACTGTGTGGAAATGGAGGATGAGAAAAAAAAACTCTTTTGAATAACGTATGAGTCAAAAAGTTAATAATGATATGATGAGTCACCTGGGAACCATTTATTGGATGAAAAATATTGGGTCACTTTCTAAACTGGCTCTCTAATAAAAGTCCTTCAGAGGTTGGTGTGATTCAGTACTACAGGTGTGGAGGCAGACCTAAACTGCTGTACATCAAACACATACACTCCTGGCTTCATCATAAACCCCCATCATAAACAATACTGTAAAATCCTGATTAAACGTCTGACCTTCTCCCAGCTTCCAACCATTAGAGCGCTCATGTGATCTCACACACATTCACTCACACAGCTGAAAATAAAGTCACCAACATGAGTGGTAAAGAGACAGAGGTAGTGCCAAAATGCAGTGTACTATGTGGCAGTAACTCTGTACACTGTTATTTCGTTTGATTTGCTCCGGGTGCTTTTATTGTGGCCCGTACTGTATGAACCAATGTGCTTAAATGGGATATTTGCACAAAAACAGTATACTCTGGTCAGGGTGAGTACCGATTTCCACAAGTTAAATTTAAGACTCACTGACCTGGACTTAAATAAAATGAAAGGCCAGTTTCACCCCCAAACAAACTGGAAGAGTAAAAGAAAACAATCATCATATCACAGCACATGTCTACAAAAACAGCGAGATTTCTCTTTAGAAAATAGCACACCCAGAAATAAAACATAATTTTTGAACAAAGTGAAATGGTTTAGACTCAAAGTCAATGCATAATCATAACAAAGTAAGGCCTTGAACAGATAATTCAGTTGAAAACACTGACTTTTTGAGGACCTGCTGACACCCTGTTGATATATTACCTGATGCCAGAAACTGCTACATGGGAAAGTACCTAAGAGAGCCGTGCCTAAAATGAAGTTGGCCACAATGTAAACACATGTCAGAACGATGACTGACCATTTCCCATTATAACTCACTGTCCACTCATGCTAGTAGCGCTAATTCCACATTGAGTTTTACTTCTCCTCACTACCCCCAGAAACTAAACTAGATTAGGTTTTTGTCTCAATATAGCACATGGAGACCAAACAAAGAGCCACAGACCAAGGGCTTCCCGCTCAGGAATAAGGAAGGGGGTGGCTTGAGTTTCCTTACCCAGGAGAAGGGCCTGAATCTCGGGAAGATAAAGAGTCAGCCTCCCTACAACTGGCCTGACCGGAAGTGATATGGGGAGGTTTTTTATGGAGAAACACCTGGGAACAGTCAGCCCCCAGCACTGACACATCGCTCTTATCTCAGACAGTTCACAACACTGAACTACAGATATACAAAAGCACTACCAGAACACAGCGTAACCATTAAATAAAAGAGAAATTTGACCACTTTGATATGACTTTCTGGTGTATAGCAGTATACATACTGTTATAATAGCCCATATGGAGCGGATGACCATGTAGAGGAGGACGTGACAGTGCAGTGCATATCATTACAGCACTTCCAGTAGTGTGACAGAACAGAGAAGAGGTCAGCATGATAGCAGCATCCTGGAAGGACCAAACCAAAATACCACAATGAAGGACATGCTCTGTAAACAATACACACCCACGCTGGCATACAAGCATACAGTGGGCTACTAACTGTCAGTGGCACACACGCAGACACAGGCGCACACACGGACTCACACGCACACACACTTTCTCTCAAGCATATCGGCATTTTCCCCATTCTCTTTCACCTTGTATGTGCGTCTCTCTCTCTCTCTCTCTTTCTCTCTCTCTTTCTCTCTCTTTCTCTCTCACACACACACACACACAAAACACATTATACAATTGACTATGAAAGGACATCGGGCTCATAACTCTGTTCCCCGGGGGCATAAGAGACCCAGTCACTGTCAGGCGAAAAACAAAACAAAGAGATGGAAAAATAGAGCAAAATAAAGGCAAGAGGGGAGACAGCCGGGGTGTGATTAGAATAAACGGGGGAGAGATGATGGGAAGCCGGGACAGAGGCTACTACCTCTCCTTTAATATAGCTGGGAAATCTTCCCCCCTTTCCTTGACTGAGGGGGACGACAGGTTTGGGTGATTTTCTAATAACCAGCAGCCTGGGGTTATTGTGTTGTCGTGCTGTGTGTGTGTGTGTGTGTGTGTGTGTGTGTGTGTGTGTGTGTGTAGTCTGGACAGAAAAAATACAGTTTCAGGTAATGGCAAAGGGATATTGTGAGAAAAAGAGAGAGAGAGAAAGAGAAAGAAAGAGAGATGGGGGTTGGGGAGGGAAGTGGGTCCCTAATCTGCAATGTGATGATGGAGAGAAAGACGCTCGACTCGAGAATGGACTGGCACAGTAAAAAGAGTGAGAGAATCACAAGCACCTGTTGTGGATAAAGCACATGGGTTTTGTATCTCTATACCCATGTTTTTTTCAGTGTGTAACCATTCACGTGATGCCTGTACTGACAGGCATTATTCCCACCTAGTCATAGACATCCTGGATTGTCCCACATCAGGCCACTGGTACACAACTACCTGGACCTGCTGCAGTTTGCATACCAGGCTGACATCAGTGTGGAGGATGCCATCATCTACTTACTTCACACAGTTTACACACACCTGGAGAAGCTACAGAGATCTTTGACTTTTCCAGTCCTTTCAACACCAGCTGGCCACTCGGCCTGGCACAGCAGCTCTCTGTGATGCAGCTGGACCAGGATCTCATGGTCTGGATTAGAGACTAACTCATCAAAAGGCCACAATATGTCAGGCTGCAAGGATGCTTGTCGGACGTGGTGACACTGGTATTGTCACCGTTTTTGTTCACCCCGTACACCTCTGATTTCTGCTTCAACGCGGGAACTCACCACTTGCAGAAATTCTTGGATGACTCCTCCATCATCAGCTGATGAGGAAGACTACAGAGACCTAATCAAGAACTTTATAGGATGGTGTGACAGAAAACACCTCCAGCTCAACATCAGGAAAACCAAGGAGCTGGTGTTGGACTTCACACACAGCAAGAGGCCCCCCATCCCTGTCACCATGAGGGGGGAGGGAGTGGAGATGACGGACGGCAAGTTCCTAGGGACACAACTCAAGAACAAAATGGACTGGTGGGACAAGTCTGAGGCCCTCTGCAGGAGAGGGGAGAGCAGACTGATCTTCCTGAGGAGGCTCAGGTCTTTTAGTGTGTGCACTATGCACCACACAGATTCAGATTCAGATTACCTTTATTTGCCATTTTATGATAATACATAATTGGAACGTGTCGCAGCCCATGCTGTGTGCTCATGTGAGTTCATCAGGTTTCTAAACAGCAAAACATTTGTGTTGTGAACACATTTGTATTGTGAAAACCGACATAACACAGCTGTGAACACACACACGCACACGCACGCGCACGCACACACACACACACACACACACACACACACACACACACACACACACACACACACACACACACACATACACATATAACTGCATGGGTGTACAGGGCCCAGTATTATGGACATGCACCAGCAGGCAAATAAAAAGACCACAACAAAACAAGAACAGGATCTGTGATCTTCCAGAATGAAATGGGTCAAATGCAGAATGTGTGTGATTCAGTGATTGAAGTGTGTGTGTGTGTGTGTACTTGCCCTTAATACACACTTGTGCAGCTTCTCACACAGTGCACACAAACAACACGCACACACATACACACACAGAGTGCACTGCCATATGGTCAGATCATGAGTATAATGAGAAACACTTCTGGAGATACTATTAGTGTGGGGGAGAGAGAGAGGAGGAGGGGTGGGCGGAGGGAAGGACACTAGGAGAGAGAGGAAAAAAGAGAAATAATAAATGGGTTAAGTTAGATTGAAAGGCAGGCAAATGATGAACAGAGAGCGAGATGGAGAGAGAGAGAGAGAAAAAGAAAGAAGGAGGTTGTTCTTATTTGGCAGACGAGTGAAAACTGAACAAATAAACTGTGACCCCTGAGTGTATCAGATTTCTCACACTTACTCTTCTGGCCTAACCCCATGTGTGAAGAGCATAAGTCCCAGTCTCACCAGAACAAACATTCCCCTCAGCTTGAGCCACACCACCTTGTGACAGTAGCTTGGATCCCAAGGTTTTCAGAGACAATGTTGACAAGTAGGAGAACAGTAAACATTGTAACAGAGATGAGCAAGAGCTCGGCTAATGTTACTCTTGTAGTAAGCCTAAATATGCACCAAAACCAAAGGGAGGAATCTCTAAATGGAGATGTAATCATGCGGTAAATTAAGATTATTTTCTCAGACTGAACTGTTGCCAAATGTTCCGTTCCCTTATGTGTCATCTTTTTGTGTCATTCAGTGTGTCACACAAGGCTAGAGTTTCATAGGTGTTTGTGTTTTTTATGTTAAGACTTTATTCTTGTCTGTTATAGCCAGGAGCTATCTGGCATTGTTCATCTGATCAGCGATGAATGTTTTGTCTGGAACTGAAAAATAAAGGCTGTTTGGGGAAGCGTCACAACGGAGGGGGGATTCTGAATGGTCTGACATGTTTTTTACATTTTTTTTCTCCCCCAGATTCTGTAGCTTTTCAGAAAGCCTTGTGAGTGCACAGTTGCTCACACACTCACACATCTCCCTCACTTTCTCTTGACCCCTCTCAACTCTGTTTTTCTTTCTCTAATCACACACACACACCTTCGTACAGTCACACACTCCATCAGCAGTGTTTACGACACTGTGAATTACAACATAACTACCATGGCTCTTATGCTCATTTCAATGGAATGTGGACTTGGAAAGGCCCCAATGAGAGAATAAGAAATGCACTGCAACTTTCAACTTCAGCTGAAGCTGCATCACTGACTTGTTTTCGGTTACACACCAACAAGACAGCTCAAGTGAAAATATAACAAAAAGAAAAACATATTTAACACGGGGAAAGAAAAATCAAGATGTGCTGGCGAGGGCCAGTGCTCAGCGAAACGCAGATGTGATGGCTTCAGTAACGGTCACATGGAACTGCTTCAGAGCCTGCCATGAAGAGAGAATGCCGACTCAGCTGGACACTGCAGCTACTACCTGTTGACTCACACTGATGACATCATCATGACTATTCTGGTCGAATCAAACCAGACACCAGAGCCCAGAGAGAGAGAGGGAAAGAGAGAAAGCGGGAGAGCGAGTGAGAGACAGAGAGTGAGAGAGAGGGAACAGTGCTGGTGGGGATCAGATGACCATGAGGTCATAGCCTGCAGGCCCACTGGGACAGGGTGGATAGCCGGGTCAGCAGATCCCACACCTGCATGAGTGAAATGTACTGTTGAGTAGGAGGACTGACTGACTCCATCATGGTGCCTGAGAATTAACTTCACTGGCATGGAGAGCTGAATCCCTTTTGGAGTATGAGCAAGATCAAAGACAAGAGCAAAGGGGAAAAGAGAGGGAGGAGGGAGGTACTGCTGAGTATGTTAGTCTGTGGTGTGTATTCTGTAAAAGTACACACACACACCGCCTGCCTTACTGTGCAGTGCATCTGTGAGTAAGTCTGCATGTGTATGAGTAAGTGTGCACGTACAGTGCACTATGTAATCGGAACGAAATAATGTGTACGCCTGTGTGTGTGTGTGTGTGTGTCGTGAAGATCGTAACCAGAAGTCAGTGATGCTGAGTCAGCCATATCTGTTCATTTCCTCAGTCAGGCCTGTGAGCACCACTGATGTGGTCACACCAGCCTGGTACAAACCAAACCAAGCCCTACCATACCAGGCCAGACCAAGAAAAACAAGATGCAGCTGCCTCCTGCCAACCTGGACCAGTGTGCATGTGTCCAGTCAAAACCCCCACTCAAGGGGAGACAGTGGCTTTCCAGGCAGAGCCACAGCCCAGTCCAGGAAATACTCATTGCACCTGGACAGAGACGCTGGGAAAGCTGGGAAATATGGTTACACTTAGGTCTGCAGACAAGCTAGACAGCCAGGCAGGCAGACAGACGGATTGACGAGCATGGCAGGCAGACAGACAACAGGCAGACACACTGAGGCAGATTTACACACTCCCTCATGTCAGGTCAAATTTTCTGTTCTACCTGTTTTCAACAGTAACTTTGCATAACAATGGGTGAGTCTAAGGCTGGCAATGTAAACAGAATATGAGTAAAAGCTGAGTGGTCCCACTAGCAGAAATGACTGTTCCCTGTGAATCACCTTCTTGTTCCATGGTCTTTCATCAAACTGACGATGTGAATTTATTTTCACATGAGGAGCAAGCCGCCACTTTAGCGCTCCAGAAGCAAAGATGCATTCATATGTTTCTAATCTAGACTCGATGAGTTTCACCCCACTGCTCTCTTTAAACTACACCCACACAGGCTCATCCTGTCCCAATAATTAAACCCCACACTGACACATATGCACACATACACTCATACACTTGTGCACAGGCCAAAAGATGATCCACATGATCTAATGTGCTATACAGTGTGTTTACATTTTTGGCGCTTTTACCAGTTTTAAGAATACACGGTCCATCAGGCACATGCATGTATCAGCACACTCCCACACCTCCAGACTGGCTGCAGGCTCTTTTGAGTTAGCATTCTTTAGCCCGTGGTCAAAGAGCCCAAACCCGACCTCAGATTTACCCTCCACCTGCCAGTTTCCCCAGGCAACCACGAATGCACTACGGCAACCAAACACAACACAGGGCCCGGCTCTGGAAGAAACCCAAATCTGGGCGCTAGCGTCTGTGTGTGTGGTGCCAGCATGTATGTGTGAGTGCTTGTGCATGAGAGTATGCATGGCTGTCCTCCCACACACACACACACACACACACACACACACACACAGCTCTTATGGGGAGGTCCAGATGCAAAATTACAGAGAGGGCTGGGGTGGGGGCCGAGGGATCCACTTCCTCCAAGACAGTTCTAATCTGTCAATTATCAAAAACACTTACATGAACAGACTCGTGGCAGTCAGACTCGGTGTATGGCACTCACGAAAAAGGGACACAGAGCAGCGATCTGTTCTGCATTGGACATTATTCATTAACTGAAACCACCTCTCATAGTTCTAGACAGAGAAAAGGAGGGAGTATTATACCAAAACTGCCTGCAGCACTCTATCCTGCTGCTAGGATAAAATGGACCAGTTAGACTTCACTTCATGGTCAGACAAGGGAAAGAGAGAGGGATGGAAAAAAAGACTGGCATGAAGAACAGGAGCTGCCCATTCTATTCAAAGAACAGAACAGTATCTCTGTCCACTTTTGAAAGAAATATGTTCCAATAAGAATGCTGCGTCTACTCTGAACAAATAATCTGAGCAAGATGATGAGAGGAGAGAGAATGAGAGAATGAGAGAATGAGAGAGAGAGAGAGAGAGAGAGAGAGAGAGAGAGAGAGAGAGAGAGAGAGAGAGAGAGAGAGAGAGAGAGAGAGAGAGAAAATATGAGAAAGAGACATCCTGAGATGACATGCACTGTGAAAGGAGCTTTTTGTGTAAATGAGGCAATTGCTGTTGGTAGACTTGCTGCCACACAGCTTGAATGAAGAGATGCAGATGATGAAGAAACGCATACAGACGGATAGAGAGGAAAGAGGAGAGAGAGAGGGGGAGAGAAAGAGGGATGTAAAAAAGTATTTGATGCCAGGCGGTCTCTGTCCATGTCTCCTTCCAATGCCATCTGTCACTTGCTCCCTCTTCTTTCTTTACCAATTCCCTTGTTCCTCACTCAGAAGAAAATCCCAGTTTGTCACATCCCTATTGTCCCACCCCTTGATGCCTTCCTTCATCTCTCCATGCCTTTACCTCTGTCTAATTGCCTGTCTTACCCTCCAGCCTGCCCCAGTCCCTCAGAACTCTGGATACAGTAAGTCTCTGTAGACCACTGAGAGCCCACATGGACTAGATGAGAAAGCTCAGTGCTGTATATGAGAGGGGTCCCCCATGTATTAGGGCCAGTGTGCCATGACTCTGAGCTGAGCGGAGGTCCCTAGGACATGGGACAAGTCCTGGTGGACTGGATCATAATCCTGAACAAAGTGGGAATCAGAATAGGGAGTGCATACGACACTCAGGGCTTTCAGTCGAGATGGAATTGAATTATGATCATTATGATGATTGTTAGGCCTGCACCTTGCAACCCACTTTACGCTCATCAGCTCACTGCAGCCCATTTGGGATTTGAGCTGCAGAAGGAGTCAGTGAGCATCCATGCAGCACTTGTAACAGGTGCAGATAGAGCAAGTGAAAGAGCAGGAGGAAGTAAATGAACAGTGTGTGTGTGTGTGTGTGATCTACAAAACCAGACCTGCTGTTCACCTTCCCCTCAGGCCCCCTTCTCTCTCTCACACTCTCTCTATCTCTCTCTTTCTCTCACTCCCTCTCTCTGCAGCAGTGGCGGCAGCCCATGGGGCATCTCTGTACATTTCTGTGTTTGTTTGTTTGTTTATCTGTGTTTACTTCACAACAGCTGGATTGAGTTTATACTCTTAAACTGGTCTCTGGGACTGTTTTCTCTCACTTCTTTTTTTCCTTCTCCCTCATTGCCTCTCATAGTGACGATACACACATGCAGAGAGAGGTGTTGGCACTGTTGCATTTTGCAGTTTTATTACTCACAGAGAATAAGGGCACATAAGTGTGAAGTCAGATGTGTTGATGAAAATATTTTACATGATACAGTTGCTGTTTTGCTTTGCCACCAACATAAGAGCACATCTGGATATTTCTCAGCTAACATTATGTTGAGATCTCCAGTGTATATGGTGTGGGTAATGACGGAAATGCTGAGGGTTGAAATGTCTTTGTGTGCTCACTTTGTGTACTGTAAACGTGTGCAAGAGCATGTGTTCATTTACTTGTGTATGTGCTTGTGTGTGTGTATGTGTGTGTGTGTGTGTGTGTGCGCGCAGCGCTATGATCCTTAATAAGTGCACTCACTGTACTATACAGATTCCTACAAGGTGGAGATAAATACGCCGCCGTCCCCCGGCCCCCCTCCACATCCCTCTTTCTTTCTTTCTCCTGTCCTCCTACACATCCTGGCCCTTTCATGTGCAAAGCAGATGGAGTCAATTGACATGCTAATGAGACAAGGGCTGCTTCACAACGGTCCTGGAGCCGCATCACCACACACACACACACACACTGGTTTGGATGTGTGTGCGCACTGGTTTGGATATCCACATACTCATGTGTGCAGGCCCCAACACAGACTCACGAAAAAACATGCATCCACTCACTCATAGACAAATGCATACATAAACACAATGCAGCACACACAAGTTTATACCTGCCAGGGCTGATGTCCACATCCACTAAAATAATCCACACATACCATTATACACTCAAAAACAGACGCCTTTTCTTTCCCCTTGCTATATTTTCAACTGCCTCCTTAGTCTGTCTTCATACATACACAATCACACAGCAACAAACACCTGCACACAATCACACGTACATTTCCACACTCATACATCTTGAATGTATTGTTTTGAGGCATATGCCTTATTCACACTTGTGACCCCCTCAACATTGCCCTCATCAGCATCTCCTTTCTTTTTCCACCCTTCCTGTCTCCGTTCCCCACTCCCTAACAAACCTTCAGTGGAAGAGACTCAAATCGAGTTCAATGTTCTCTCCAGAGACGCCCCAAGGCTGCCCTCGACCACACACAACACACCCTACACACAAAGAAACAGTAGCATACTGGCGCTTGTTGTTTGTGTGTGTCTCCTCTTGCACTATGTGGCTTATCAATATAAGAAATTTGGAGGTTGTAATATTGTGATATGGTGTAAGTGTTGCATTTTCCTTGTTTTAAAGGCTGCATTACACTGAAGAGATACAATTTTCTGAACTTAATGGACTGTTCCTGTTTCTCTATTATTGGGTTCTCCGTGCTTGGTCATCATATCTACATTACTTACACACAAAAATCTCTTGTGTGTGAATATCTTATGAAAGCACCAACAGTCATCCCTACAATATTGGCACAAGATTGATATCAAGGCATATGTTCAGACATGATATTTGATTTTGTCCATATCATGAGTCCTGATCTCCATTTACACAGTGTCTATGGCCTTCACAGTTTGATAGCCCCTTGAGGTTTGATAATAGGGGTACAAATTGACAAAAGATAATAGGAGGGAAGAGAAAACCAAAATGTCAACGTTTGTGTGTGTGTTTTGAGGAGGAGAAAGGGGTTGCACATCAAGACTTTAGGTTCCAGGGGACAACTCTGGAGATCAGTGCATTTCAAAAGCTGGGCCAGGCACACATGTGGACCACTAAAATGAATGCCCAAATTATGCTGAAGAAATTAGCGCCAAAAGTTATTGTATGTAAACCAATGTGAAGCTTGGATAAGACCACACAGTGTGAAATACTGTGGGCTTACAAAAACACTACAACCATGTAGATAAATAGTGTCAATATGGAAATTTTGCTTTGATTAAACCTACCCAACAGTCAATAAAATTGTTTTTGGGTCACAAGAAAAAATTGTGAAAGAAATGAAAAATCCAACTCCTGGAGTAATGTCTACTACTGTACCAGCTGGCATGGAAGGTGTGGATTTGCTGTCAGAGAGGAGGAGAGGGAGGCACAGGGGGATGCACAGTGTATAAGACCTGGGGATGTAAAAAGCAATAGGGACATGAAAACAAAAGGGAAACTGGTGAATGGGAAACCTAAGGGGACAGGAGGCCCTATGGAGCAACAGAGAAGAGCAAAGGGAATGCAGGAAGAAAGACTAGGAAAGAGGGAGTGAGTTTGATGTGATATGAGACGAGTGGCAATAGAAGGGGAGATTCCTGCTCTGGGGGGTAATTAAAAGGGTTGCCTCTTATCTCCGTTGGTGACACTGTGGTACAGTATCACATTTATGCGCAAATCACACAGGGTAAAAGCCTGTATGTGTTTTTGTCCATGTGTCTGTGAGTGTGTGACTATGAGTGTGTGTGTCTGTTTACGTGAGGCTGTGCTACCGCTGTGGCTCTCCCTCCAGGAGGTAGGGGGCTATAACTCCATCACCTCCCAGCCTATCGACTCTCTCTGGGGGGGGATCGATAGTGGAATGATGGCCCTCCTATGTCTTCCCCATCCATCCACTGGGCCATTGAGCGCATGTTAATGTTATGAATTATCGAGAGAACAGTTACTATTGATTGGCCTGGGATTATTGGTGGTCTGGAGAATGGGGGGTGATAGGGTGAAGCGTGAGGAGAGGCTGCGGAAAGGCGGGCCAGGAGGGAAGGACAGGTCAAAATCCTCCAGAAAGGTTTAAGTATCTACTAAGTCTCCTGACCCCTAAACGGCCTAGGTCAGAGGTGGCCTAGAGGCCAAGGCTGACTGTTTGATGTAACCCCCCCTCCCTCCTTCACACAATCACACACACACACACACACACACACACACACACACAGAGTGACCCAGAAAACCCAGAAAGTCCACACTGTTCAACTCATCCTTGTTCTGTTTCTTACTCACACATGCACACTAGTTTTCTCAGTCTCTCTCACTCCTCTTGACCTCCTCTCCCTTGGCGCGACACTTGCGTCCTGATGCAGTCATAGCTTACAATTTGATTGTTTACTATTGCATGCATTAGTCAGATAGGAGACACAGATACAAGAGACAGATTATTTGCTTTAAGGGCAGTGATCCCTGAGCTTGGAGAACAGACAGGTTGTCCTCTCTCTTTTATTCATAACTCCCTCTCCCTCTTGTTCTGTTTTCATATGAAGGAAGTATGACTGGGGAGGCAGAGTTGAAGAGCGGGTGGATTAAAGCCAGTACACCTGATACAGTCAAAACACTGACCACCACCCCTCTGAGAGGCGTACAAACACACACATATGTGCACACACACCCACCCACACACACACACACACACGAACGTACACACGCACACACGCACACACACATACACACACACAATATCTCCTGTTTGTATAGTTTGGAATGGCCCTGAATTCTCACAAAGCCCAGGGGAGTAAAAAAAGGACTTTCCCAGGCAAATGCAGAGCTTATTCAGCTCAGAGAAATTCTGCAGACTAGGAGAAGGAGAGCCACTTTTGGTCTGGGAAGAGAAAATCATGGAATGTGTCAAATAAATGTTATCAAGTGTTTCCAACAATAATCCACTAGAAAGGTAACAGGACCCTATAAGAATACTTTCATTTTCATCTGTCCGCCTTGTGAGAGCTGTTGATTTTTTTTTTTTATCTGTTTTTATCTTTATTTATAGAGTATGTCACATGCAAAAAAGTCCAGTTTTCACTGACATAATGCTTACATTTTAACCATGTATGATAAAGCCCCACCCTAGGAGAACAGGTGTTTCCTCTGTGGCCTTCCAGTAGGATGTTTTCCTGTTATCCTAGTGGCACAATGCTCAATGTACCATTTTCCATGCATGCATCCAACACTATAACTGCCACACATGATATATTGTAGCATATTTAGCCCATTCAACAGAGCAGAGTACAAGATGAAACATCATGCTTGCCAACAGCTCTTTATTGTCTCACAAAATTCTCCCAGTCTTCAAACAAGCTGCAGAGCAGTCAAATCACAAGGGCAACTATACACTGTGTGACTGTGGTTCCTCACCAGATGTGTATATCGATACAAAGACTCGCCCTTTATACATGTAGCAAAGTTACACAATATGAATCTCACACATTACCTATCACCTTAACATCAAAGTATCCCAGTTTAATGGTGCATTTTAATCATTATAGAACATCTAGGAGATCAATGAGACTACAACAGTACTATTGCTACTATACCTTCAGTGACCTCTATTACCCTGTGACCCTGAGTAGCAATAAACAGGTATGGAGAACGGATGGATGGATGGATAACATTAACCCTTATTGCTATTACTAAAATACATCCACACAACACTGCAAATAACCCAGGCACTCAGCTGTCACTATGAACGTACACCAAGTGTGCACATCTAGCAACCTGTTTCGCCTGCCATCATGACTCATCAACATGAATTACGTGATGAAGCTAATGAAGACTTGATAGAAACTTTGGATCAGGCAAAAATGAACTTCAAACCCCTTACTCTTTGCCTGCTCCTGTGCTGGATAATATTTCTTGAGGGAATAATAAGTTGCATGCCCTCAACCCAAGAACAACCTGGCTAAAAGGTCATGGTGAAAGGTTTCACTGAAGCCCAGAAATTGGCAAACAGAGATCTGGCTAATCAGAGCAAGAGGAGCAAGACAGTCTAGACATTGACAGATGACCAACCAACAACCTGAGGTCACAAAACATCATCTTCACCTTCAAGTGTTTTCAGATCAGTAATGTGAACGCCACTGGGTACGTGGCTGAATTCTTCTTTTCGACTTCTAACTTAATTTCTGACAAAATTAATTTGATTTGAAACTACGCAGGGACTATTTTTGTTTTACATAGTATGGCTTAATCCTTATTAGAGAAATAAGCATTGCGACGATTCTTTAGCACCTCATAAACCTTAAATGCATAAAAACTGTAAAGCTCAGATGTAATAAAAATGAAATAAAAATTAAGTAATAGGAACCCTTTGTGCAGCATTGCAAGGGATGGGGTTATTCAAAGTATTTCTAAGGCATTTAAGCCTAAAGCTTTCCCCCATTTAAAGTGTTCTCCTCTCTGAGCCTATAGACATTTACTGGCAATTGATCCTGTGTCTAAGTGTTAGTCATAAATTAACACCTCTCTGCTCTCCACCTACGCCTGACTGTATTCTCCTCTGGCTCATCCAATATCTAGGCCGCACAAAACACACACACTTAGATACACACAACCACTACACTGGGCGGCTGACCTAAGCTCTGACTCAGTCAACTTCAGTCATACTACCACTTTTGAGTCAGCAGGGAAAGTATATGTAATAAAGTCATTCAAAGAGAGACACATGACTCTATGCAATTGGAAGCAGGAATGGTAATGGAAGTAGTAATGGGGACAATGATGATGATGATTACGGGGATGATGAGGATAACAACTACAACAACTACCAGCAGGAGGAAGAGGACAAAAGAGAAACGTATTGAGGAGAAGCATAACAGTGGCACGCAGCTCTGACGCAGCCCAATGAGCCAACAGGAGAATCTGCAATCCCTAAGACAATCCGTTCAGATGGGGGCAAAGCCTCAGGGACTGCAGTGAAGGCTGTTGAGATGAATAAATAAAACAGCATTGATCTCTGCTAATGGGAACGGCCCAGGCCTGGCCGCGTGGTGGGCCAGGGGCAGTGTGTAAAGGTCCTGCCCAGGCTCAGTGGCTGTCTCCTGGGGCGGAGGATGGGAGTAGCATGGCCCTCCTTCCCCACCTGTTCCTGGAAAGAGATCACTGCTCATCGCCACCAGTATTTAGAATGAATATTTCAAGAGGCCTCACCATTATTACGTGTCAAAGTTTCATAAGAAAGGCATTAGTGGATCAGTGCATGTTATGAGCGCATACAGTATATATGGCAGGCACAGGTACAAATCTACTTAACTGTTCGTGTGTAGGATTATTATAACTACAAATATTGTACTTTAATTACATATAAATTAGAATAATAGAAAACTTAATACAGAGACATGCAAAATATAAAATATACAGTTGAAGTAGATTCAATTTCTCAATTGTTTTGATTATTTCCTTTAGTATTTAATCTTCTTTAATGCATACACAAAAATCACAGCAGAGTAGATTCAGTGGATAAAGCTAGAAAACAAACGTACATAAGATGTGAGCAGTCAGATGTGGTTCATTACAGGTCCAATAAAAGGTAACTAACCAGTGAATAACACCAAACCAGTTCTTTAATATGTTCATAAATAGTGGGCCAGGAAAGACAAGGGTTCAACAGGGGGCTCCTAAATAAAAGTTGTTGCGTGCGAGAGCATATATCAGGCTCTGGCAATAAAGCCTGCCCTTTAGGGTGGGGAGTAGTGGGAGTAGTTGACTCCTGTCTGCTGATAGGGAGCCCTATATCACTCAGTCCCCGGCCCTGCCAGTCTCACACACACGCTCACACACTCACACCCTCGTAAATGTCACCTATTAATCTGGCCTCAAGTGCTGCTCGGTGCACTTGGCCAGCAACAACCTGAGCTGAGGAGAGTGATGCTGCGTGAGGCATCAAGAGGTTCAGCTGGACAAGAGAGAATATCTAAGCAAAACACGGAAACACACACACACACACACACACACACACACACACACACACACACACACACACACACACACACACACATTTTAATCAATTATTTAAAACTTTATTCACGTAAGGGCAGAAAATTTAAGTGTTTCCATTCCACAGTTAGGCATACTGAAGGGTCCAAGTGGCACCTCCTCCGCCAAACAGCCAGGCTAGCAGTGGCAGCCAAGATGAAGCAGCATCTTGCTCCTGTTAGACAGCAAATTTCACACCTTTAACAGTCAACACTGACACACATGTATACACACACACAGACACAAGCACACTGCCCCAGCCCTACACCTGATGCAATGAAATATAAACAACTTATTGCTTCCATCAGACCTGTCCTTTCTTTAAAAGTAAACAATAACATTAAAAAAATCCTTTCAGAATCTTTTCTCTTCTAGTTAAAGAATAATTTTGCTGGAATAGCCTGCATTATGTGAAAACTGTAGCTTTTTTATTGGACATTTTTGCAAATGTTTTTCAAATTGGTGCAATATAATTTAACAAAATTTTACTTGCAGCAGCACTTGATTACTTTGCAGCTTGTACCAGTGTATTTCACTGCTCATGAGCACAACAAAGATGATGTACACCTCTCTCAATCTGAGCTTGGTCCTGCTCAAGGTGTTACAGGTTTGCAAGATTTCTTCCACTGGCAAGAGATGACAAAATTTGTGTCATCTGGCAACGGCACTGCCATTGACCAAGCAGCCACCCAGGTCTGACAGGTAGTTGGTCAAGTTCATGAACAAAAACTCAGTGAATGCCACAACATTGTCCAAGTTCAAGTCAAAGCCATACAATGTGTAGCAGAAGTTGGCTGTGAGGGAAATTCATACTAAGAAAGTGGACCAATTCAAAAGTGAAAGTTTTTATGGCTGAAAACCAGTAGCTGATTGACTATGGTGACAAAATAGTGAGAAAACTGAATAGTCTTGTCAAAGTATTTGGTATTAAATCTGTTCATTGTTGCTGTTGGGAAGGATGAGAGCAGTTTGTAACAAACAACTACGGCTCTAAGTCAAATTTTATTCACGTCAACAGCAAAACACAAACAAGCTCCAGTTAAAAACAGTTTCATCCAAATTTAAAAAAAGGTTATGAAAGCCAAGCTTTCAGGGAGAGAGCTAAGAGAAAACGGCTGTCTTGCATGACCTAAAACAGCGATAGTTTGTTAGCTCATTAGTCATGCACCCCTGCAGTGTAGTCAAATGCCTTGACTTGATCCTGCAAATCTTTTTTGTATCCTCAATTTGAGCCTGAAAGAGGGCAAAAGTGGGGACATGTCCAGCTTTTTCAGGAAAAAAATCAGAAGACAGGCCAAACATAGTGAAAAAGTGAGAGACGGTTCAGCATGAGAGATGAAAGTGACTGAAATGGTGGTAGAGAGCAAGACAGAGGGAATATGAAAGCAAGCATGCACAGTGGGCCGATGACTACAGGACAATGACTGGGTTGGGCTGCTGTAAGTAAGCAGCAGTAATTTGTGTAGTTTATAGTTGAGTATTCATGCAGCAATGCAGTCATCCAACATTTTCTCTCACTCCTTAAGAAATATCAGAATTAATAATGATAGGGAAATGCAACCCCTCCATCCCCTGCCGTCCACACATGCCCCATGTAAAAATGTCTGCAGGCGCCACTGTCATACAGAGTCTGAAAAATCTCCTGTTTTTCACAGTTGCTGGGGTGAGCTGTCGAGACACAGAAGGTGTTGATAAGTTTGGTGTGTTTTACACATATACCTCCAAAATAGACCATATCCACACAGCAGCCGTTTTCCTCTGACGTCATGCTTAGGTTGGGAAGCTCAAATGCTGTTATCAAATGCTCTCTTCCGGTTTGCACACAGTAAAAATGTAGAGAATCTGACAAATTGTTGTCACTGTTTCCCGATTGATGAGCAACTGAAAAGACAATGCCATAAATATCATCAGACATCATGGACACACATATTAAAGTCTGGAGGTTAGACACACTGGATGTAATCAAGCTTATAATGTAATGTTACGCTTGTTATGCTTGATCTGACAACTTCAGTAGCGCTAAAACTGGCGTTAATGTTAGTTGCAAACTTCACATTTGTTAGCCTAACATTAGTGACAGTCATATCTTTACATCACTATCTGATGTAGCTAGCCAACATGACCAACATCAGCAGCAGAAGTATAAATGAAACTCAACTGGAACTAACCTCAACCAGAGAGCATGATCTGTCTCAAAAATCTTTAATATTACGTTATCTCTACAGGGCTCCTAATAACCTGTCTGGGCTACAAGAATTTTCATTGTACTTGTCTGGTGGGTTTCTGCAAAACATCCTTTACACCATTATCTGCCTTTTTACATAATCATTATTGGACAAGTAATAACAATATGTCTAGCTAGTAAAAAATTCACTCTACTGAAGTTTCTATGGTTAATGTGTCTGCTAGCTAAATATTAACATTAAGGTCTTTACGTAAAGTGCAGATGCACCAGAACTTGTACAACTAGAGAAGTCCACCTCCTCCCTCTGTCGCTAAGCAGTTGACCCAAAGTGCCTGTGCCAGCTCTTTCATTCCAGCCAGACAAATAGCACAGCCAGGCGACCTGCCACGTTTCATTCCTCTGTTCCCTTCTCCCCTGCGGGATATAAAGCACCCTTCACCCATTTCATCCAGGTTCTCATCCTCGCTTCCATATCTCTCCAAGAACCCCACGAGGCCCCAGCGCAGAGCACCCTGAAATATAGACTAGCGTAATGGCCCACTAAATTAACTCCTTGTAAGCGCGGTTTAGGAATGGCTGTAATTAGCATATAATAGGTGTGGGAGAGGAGGTAAAGGGCCAGGCCTGCCCTGGGGGCCCGATGCTGGGGCCGTGGCCCTCTCCCGTCTCTCCCTCTAATAGCACTGCAAAGTTCAGCCTTATAAACATGTCAGGGAGGTGCGTGATTAAACGTCATGGTCATTAGATAATGGATCCCGTACCTGTGGGCTGCCTATCACTCCCCTATCGGGCCAGCTCAGCTCTACCATGGTGTGTTCCCTGACATGCATACACACACAGGCACACACACCACCTAACAGTATCTTCCTGTTCTCCTTCCACTTCCAAAAAAAAAAAAAAAAAACAGAAAAAGGAAAGAAAGAGTGAGACAGAGAGAGAGAGAGAAAGGGAGAGAGAGAGAACAGCCCACTGCGGAGGAGTAGCACCCTGACTGATGTAGTTCCAATAATTGCAAGGCCCTGCTTCCTCATCCAAGTGCCTTTTACTTATTTAAACTGTTTGCTTTAAGCGCCACTGAAGCCAATTAGGGGAGGCATAATTCAATGGGGCAGGGAATGAAGGGAACAGAATGGAGGAGGGGAGGGAAAAGAAGCACAGAAGCTGCTTTTCAGCAAGCCCTTCATCATTTTCCTGCACTGTCCACTCTCTCGCTTTCACTGCTCCACTCTCCGTGTCCCTCTCTCTTTTAATTTTTTGATGGATACTTGGACCTTAGACCTGGCCCTTGTTTGCCTGTCAAGGCACTTCTCCAGGAAGACCTGCTGGACTTGCACAAACAACAAGGATTTACAAATAGGTCATTAACTATAATGGTATTGCTCATGTTAACAAGCTGTCATTCACATATCCATACACAAATGCATACAGCAACACACCCAGGCTTGCAAGTTCTCATAAACTGAGAGTTAGAAAACAACTGCAGTGTACATTTGTGGTGCACATGACATGCCATTTTTATCATTAAAAACTTGTTTTTCTTCAAACAATGTTTGGAAAAAAAAATCTGAGGATGGGATGAGATAATCCCACTTGTTTCCAATGCCAATAAACTTGTTTCGCAAATTTTGTTTCAACATATTATACTTTTTTTTTCTCTGACACAAGTGAAACTACACTGGAAACAAGTGGAAACATTTCACCACACCCTCCCAAAATAAGATCTCTAAATCTAAATCTGAGACTGAAAAAGTGTTTGTGATTTTTTTTTGCAGTGTAACTCTGAGCGCTAGCAGAAGGGGATGCATTCCCGCTGAGGCTACCCATACTAAAGATGTATGCAGTCATGGTTCTGTAAAGCAGTTTGTATACAAGTGTTTACCATGTGTTTACATGCACACAAATACTCTTGGGTCACGCAAACACATTAATCTAACTGTCTTACTTCAAGTAAGGTCAACTGCGGGTCGTAATGGAGCATTCACATTGCAATCAAAAGATGTATTGTAAGTTGCTGTTTTATTAGTAAAAAAAATTTAGAGCAGAAGGGATATAACGGAGAAACAAAATCAGTCCATCCTGCTTGCTAAGGAAACACTAATAGATGAGATGATGCACTCAAGATGTGGGCAGGGCAGGGAGTGAGAAACCACATCCAATCACTGAATCAGATGCTTCTTCATATCTATCCACTTCAGACATTTAACCATTCTTTGACTGCTTTCAGATTAATAAGAGCTAAAGCTGGTGGAGCGACGCAGGCTGGCCTGGACCTTCACTCATTCTAACAGCCGTTTAATAAATGTGATTGCAAATGGAACTTGTCACTTGCACTGGGGAGAGCTGGCCAGTCAATACCTCAGCTGGCAGGTGCCTGGGGTCACATATAAGTCAGCAAGTGATGGATATGTATCCAATAATTGATGTAGGGCAGCCGTTATTGTCAGTTTGGCTCCTGCCTCTATTGCTTATTAAAAGCTGTTGGCCTTAAGTACCAGCCAGCCAATTACTGAAGGAGCGAGGTGACTGTTTAGGAGCCAAGACCCTTAGGCACTTTGTAGGGAAGAGAAATGGACTATTCTATTGTTTTAGTGTGTGCTGGTGGATGCCTCTGTGTGTGTGTGTGTGTGTGTGTGTGTGTGTGTGTGTGTGTGTGTGTGTGTGTGTGTGTGTGTCCATGTGTGCTCCAGTGTTTATTTTTTCAGTGCACTTCCTCTATTTCTGCATGGCTCTGTTGCATTGTTATAACTCCATGGTTTCCTCAAATGTACATTTACTGTAATACAAGGCACATTTATCTGCTGCGTGAAGTCCTACCCCTCATCAGGTCAAAACAGAGCCATTGTCTTTCCCCACTATTGTTGTTGACCTTGCAGGTTGTGACAGACCCTGAGAAAAATAGAACATAGAAAACAGCGTTACTCCTCCTACTGACCTGCTGACCTTGCCCTGCGCTTCTCAGTTATTAATGAACTGGCAAGTTTCACCACTTCCTCTATCTGGGTTCAAGGTTCACACATCCACAGATGAACTTGTATGTTGTATTGTTGTTCCTATCTCAGTGAGGAGCGGGACTCTCCACATTTAAACAGACATTGACAGGACAGTGTGGGAACTCTGTGTGGGCGACAGACATGTTGACCCCTGGTCAATAGAACATAGTCCAGTACTGAAAACACTAACACTACCAAAAGCATAGAAGCCAGCCTGCCACAGCAACAACCTATCTCCCTAACACAATCTCCCAGCTCCATGCTCAGCAGGGAGAAAGCAGAATGAGAGCCGTAATAACGCTCGACGCCGCGGGCCCTAACCCCAAGACTGAAGGGAGAGAGGGAGGGGGAACTTTGGATGTGACCGTGGCGTGTAGTAATTGTAAAACTCAGAAAGAGCTGCTGAAGCAGATTTCTGACATGTAGCGCTGCTTTTCAGTTCTGATCAAAGGGTCCACCAGAGCAGCAGCTGATAACCCAATCAATTCACTCCTTTTGTTTTTCGCTGAATGATGCACGTTTAGCGCTAACCTCCGGGCGAAGAATGAAGGAAAGAAAAGGAGGTGAGGGAGGGAGAAAAAAAAAGGTGGTGGAGAAAGAAGGAAAGGGGGGGTAAAAGGAGATGGAGGGGAAAAAGGAGGGGATGTGCATTTGAATTCCAGGAAACGTCAAAAAAGCTAGAGGGAGAGAAGGAGAAAAAATTGAATAAACTTAGCAGAGTGTTGGTGAGTTTGATGGATCTATAGAAAGGTATTAAGAGGTGCTGCGGGGGATGTGACGTGCATAGGAGTCGATTAGAATATGAAATGTTTTAGCAGAGAATGGAGTAGAAAGGCAGGGAGATGGAGGGGAGATTAAAAGATTACCTGTCTACTGCTCTCGTCCTTCAGGAGCCAAGTGACTGTCTGGCAGACTGAGAGCCCCCTGCCTACAGAAGATAGTCAATGAGAGACAGAGGGAAGGGATAGAGAGGGTGTGTGTGTGTGTGTGTGTGTGTGTGTGTGTGTGCGCGTGTACATGCAAGAAAGTGAATCTGACAGAGAGAGAGCAAAAAAGGATAAAGAGAGACACAATTCTGTAAAGTTGGGTGGACATAGAGGTGGAATGAGAAAGCAAGATAAGCCAATCATTACAGTTTGTGATGATAAAGAGGCCTCTTAGACGCCAATCAATCAATCAGTCAGACGATCAATCAGGCTGTATTTAGTAGGCATAGCGTTCTCCAGACACCGTGACAGAAAGAGGGGAGAGTCACATGAAAAGGTGAAGGCCTGACTCACAGCTCCTGGGAAGCACAATTATTGGTATTACAAGAGAAAGCATGCAGCACTAACAGAAAGAGTGAGAAACACAAACATGAAAGACTGAAATAACATAACATGAAAGACTTCTACTTCTGTTCAGAATTCGGATCTGTAAACAAAGCGGCAATACAGTGAAAAAGACTCTTGACACTACCATCTGTCAAGTGTATAATTGAGAATACTAAAATTTCATAGATTTGTATTGCTTCATTATGTTTATTGCATTTTGTTCTTAAAATTAAATTTGTTTTGCCTTGAAGACATCTGGAAAAGCGGCCTAGCTACTTACTAAAGGAGGCCTTAATCAACAAATAACCAAACTAAAGCATCCACAAACCTCTGTCACTTTCTCTCATTATCTCTAATTATCTCTCCTGTTCCATTTCAGCTTCTCAAGTGGACTCAGCCCACTGGCTCTGCAAATTTTGAGCAATAGGTGAACATGAAAAACAAACTCAGAAGCCCCAAAAAGGTGGTCTCAGTTTAGGTTTGTGGCGTGCTCTGTGGATCACTTGATTTTTATATTGTGAATACAAAGCAGACCAAGTACACTTTGAGTTATGCTTTACCCTTGAGGTTTGCCATGCGTATGCACACGTGGATTAAAAACAAAAAGGAGAATGTGAGGTGAGGTGTGGTGTGAAGATCAAGTGTGGTGCAGCTGTGTGGAGTCACGAAGACATATTTATTGGGCCCTATCTTACACCCAGCACCAAGTGGTGCCAAGCATGACACAAGTTTCTTTGCTAGTTTCCAACCGACGCAGTTGTCATTTTCCCATCCAGTGCCAACATTGGGAAAATGGCAAATGTACTTCTGTCCATCTGTGCACCCATGGACGTGTTGGTTTTAAAATGAGGTGTGGTCAAGCACATTGTAAGAGAATTGCTATTTTGGGGCAGTTGAAAATGTTTGTGTGATTGACCAACAAAAAACAGGTCTGAAGTCAGTGGCACAGTCACACTATTATTTTAAGGGTGCATTATAAAGATAGTGATGCATGCCTACATATGCGCGTGCTAATGTGTGCAAACTGCTTGTTACACACACAGGGATGCCTGTTTCACCTCAGGGAGCTTTGATGGAATCCTGCTGTTGCCCAAGATGATCTGCTTGTGCACTGTCACATCAGATCTGCATGAGCAGATCCACTGCCTCAGCAGAGAAGCGTCCCTTCTTACCTGGCAAATGCACCATTGTGACAGCAATCCGCCGAGGTGCAAGCACATGGCTTTTAAACAGAATAGGAGATGGCATTCACACAATTGGTGTTTTCCATGTTATGCCCAAAACACACCCATGATTAACTAAGAGTACAACCCTTTTGAACTATGCATCTGGGTCAACAACCCTTTTTTCCACCGTTAAAATAGCAAAAGTGGACTTTTACACACTTGTGCCATGCTTCTCAGACTCTGCACTTAGATCATTAAAATAGAGCCCATTGTCTGCATTTATTGAAATAAGGGACAAGGACAATGCCAAAAGGCAGATGTTCTCTTTCCCCCAATTTTCCCAGCAATTTTTGGAAAAAATGAAAACCAGAGGTTACTGCAGAGCTGCCGTGAAAAGTGAAAAAAGAGAACATGCGTGACACAATGAATGCAAGTGGAGACATCAAGGATATCTGTCCTGTCTGTGATTAACTTGATGGAATTTTGGGTGCAAGCATCTGTGCCAGTCCCACAGATGTACTTGAGGGAGGAAGTGTGACACCGGTGGCAGATTAATCAGATAATCTTTATGCTGATTGTAAACCCAACTGGAACATCCTTACAAGTCAGTACTGGGTCTGGCCAGTCAAACCTAATTATCCTGTAGTGTGAAGTGGTTTAAGGCTGGGGATTTTGACTCTTAAGACCAGTCAGAGCCTGATAAGATTTTTTCAAAACTTGTTTGATTTGAAGTGGTCCAAGACTCGCCAAGACTGCAACCTGAGAAGAAGCGTGGATGCAGCCAATGAAAGTTTAGTCAAAGGGTAAGAGAAGTCCACTGGGCTTGAGGTCACTTGTAACAGCAACAACTTCCACTGACACATAGTTTATAGAGATTCAAAACTCCATTTGTTCCAATGTTGATAGGTTGTTAGACAGGATACCATACTGCATAAAGTGGTAGTGAATGGCAACATGCCTCATCATTTCAAATGCATATGCTAATGCAAATGAAGTGGAAAAAAGTCTAATACACATTTTCATCAGTGCTACATCTGCAATGTCACTTTCAAAGAATTAATTTGTGAAATATGAATATAAATATAAACTCTGGACCATGGAGACAAACATGGAACCAATAGAACCTATTTTGCACATTTATATACACTGAACTTGTTTTAATTTGTGGGATGCCCCATCTTTGCCCTTCATTCTGACGTGCACAGAATGGAGACTGAGTCACATCTTCTCTTTTTCAGGGTTTAGCACTATAAAACAACTTTCTGAAGTTGGTCAGTATGTGCTCAGATAACTGTGCTACATAGACCAAACCAAAGAGGCAGTGCTAAGGATAAATAAACTTGCAGTGTACACACACTTGACAACCACTTGTGATGCCAAATATGTATGAGGAGGAAACCACACCCACTCCTTGGTAATGAAAGCCATTCAAGTCAAGAGGCAAACATCAAAAAAGGAGATAATCAATTATTTTTCCACAAGTAAAGTTTGGTGTCTGGCACTGCACCAGCAATAAGACATAAACAAGACATCATTATTCTTATTATGTTATTTTGATGGCTGCTAGGATGCTATTCATAGTGTGGTGTGGTCTGCTTATGAATTACTCTACATCACCACTGTGAAATACACTATAGGCATATGAATAAATAGCAAGGTTTGACAGGTGCGGTACAGTACTGCTGGTGTGTTCAGAGATAGGTCTGGTAATTTCATGCACAGCGGTAGAGGAAAACTTAATGTTCTATTTGTGAGAAAACTAACTGTGAAAACAGTGGTAAGAGTAATGAATGCAGTAGCTGATAATGTGTGCTAATTGCTTAATTGCTTTGGTACAGCTTTAGAGAGAGGAAAACTCTTGTCTGTCGTGTGTAAATTGTACAGGTTGTGTATGCAATGTGACTACTGACTTACATGTGCAGTCGGAAGTGAGGGCGTGTTGAGGATTAGCACAGGAGGAGGGGACCCACAAGGACAATTATGTCCCAGGCACAGAGGATTTCCAGAAAGTCTGTCTCCTCTGTGTACTGCCACCACTGTCCACTCTCCTGTGTGGTGCTGGCCTGCCCTGACGGATGGGGATTAAAAGACGCTAATGTGCACACGTGGGCCGCTGACCTTCCATAGAGATTGACTTTACACCAGTGGAAATAGAAGCGAGTAAATCAGCGGGCTGCTGCGGTGCTCATCCCAACACATCACTCCCTCTGACACTGTCAGCTGAGACAGGAGCACATCAATCACAAACACAGGCCCCGACGCTGTGCTGTAGGTACAGCCATGTCACATGCATTTATCCATTTAGCACTGACTTTAACACACATGGACATGGACAGACAACACAAATGATCAGATGCACACATGCACGTATGCCTGCATGCATGCCGTGTGCACTCACACTGCACAAACGCATATGCAAGTATTACGAGAAATATCTCGGCATCCATACTTAATAAAACAATGAGATGACAATAATATTTTATTTTTAAGTGCAAAGTTTTATTACTTCCAGTGCATTTACGGCATGTACAGTACTCCAATTTTAATCTAAATGTCTTGCTAATGGTGTATAACCTTTGCAAACAGAGGAGTGCAATCTGTTAGTTTCTGGTGTGTGGTTTTTATCTGTGTGCGGAGACAAGTCTTTTGTTTGTGGTTTCTGGCAGCCAGGCCTGGTTAGAGAAGAGGAACATCTGTGATAAATTTCACATCGAACCAAATGAGCTCTGGCACAGCAGAGGGCCCATGACAAACTTCCTGCATGTGTTAATGTGAGGATGGATTTGGAGCCAGTCAATCGCAAGCTGGCACACAAGCACACACATACACACATGACATGCGGGTGCACATGCGCGCGCGTGCACACACACACACACACACACACACACACAAGCACACAAGCACACACACACAAGCACACACACACACAATCACTCACTCACATGCATACATGCACACCCACAAAGGCAAATGCACACACTTATAGTTATCTAGAGAAAAATAAGGCTCTTGTGATAGGAATATCTCAATGAAACACAAGTAAACACACATTTCCAGTGCAAGATAGGGACAGAGAGAAGAGGAAGATAAAGCAGCAGGGCCTGTAAAAACAGATATTTATCTTTCAAACAAAACTATATGCACTGACTAAGCTAGACTCCTACAGACTGAGTATATTTAGTGCATTGCTCTCCAGGCAGTGTTAGCAGTATTATCAGTAGTGGAGTGGATTCACAGTGGTCGTTGATAGAACTCATTCAGTCTTATTGACCAGTGAAGGGCCCCACGGAGACTCTAGTCCCTTTATGGACTGACCCCCAGCCGTTCACCATACAGAGGCTAGAGGCTAGTGAGGGCCAGGGGGGCATTAACCCTCCCACAGGTCAGGCCCCTGACCCACCAGAGCCTACCTAAACCCACTACCCAGCCCAAGTGCAGCCCACTCCACTCAATACCCTTTTAATTGCATTGGGATGGTTTGCGGCCTATCGATTAATACGTGTATTTATGTCGTCTCAGGCCCTGGGGCTACATTGTATTTCTGTGTGGCATATTCATTTATTTACCTATCTGTCCCGCCCCTCATGCATCATCCATATATCTATCCATCTCTCCTCCGAGAGCACTTCAATTCAAGGGCTCCCATAATTACTGCAGCCCTATAATTGAGTGCTTTGATTTAGGATTTTTTTCTGTTCCCTCTCCTCTGCCACCGCCATCATTCGCTCCACGCCTCTCCCAATGAAAGACGGAGGGATGAGATATGGAAATAGAAAAATGGGAGATGGAGAGCAGAAGATACCCCCCTCATACACACACCCCATACCAACACACACACACACACACACAGTCTTATCAGAATCTACTGTTTCTGTCATCCGTGAGGGGAGGGGTGAGTTGATAATTACTGAGGGAGATTCATGCAAATCGATGCCAAATTAAAGCATTATAAAGCCTTTTATCAGCTTTTCTTTTCCAAATTGAAGGTGATAAAAACCCATTTTAGAGGCGGGAGAAATGGCCCCGGTCCCTTCATTTAAAAAAGAGAGAACTGTAATTATGTTAACACCAATAGAATCCAAAACCCCTTTTCTTAACACACTCACTCATTCATAATTAATTAATTTCTCAGACAACTGGGCAGGAAGAACAATACCGTCCGGTGTCTGCTTTCTCTCTTTCTCTCTCTCACGCTATTTCTAGGAGAATAAGGGAGAATTCAAGAGATATTGTTGAGTATTGTGACGGAGGGCTCATTTCCATACCTGGTCCTGGGCAAGGATTCTCTCTTTCCTTAGCTTAGCTCTGTCTGCCTCAGGGCAGCAATAAAAGTGGCTCTGTTTTAGAAACAAAGGTGGGTGGACAAGGACAGGATTGTGTTTCCGGAGACATGTGAGGCCTATGGAGACAGAGAGAGTGAGACAGACAGAGAGAAAGACAAACCAAGAGAGACACAGAGTCAGAACAAAGGAGAAGAGATGTCCTTTTACCATAAATACTTTCTTACAACAATAAAACATTCCAACCCCCACCAGGCCTTAACCTAGATTGTATTTTTGGGGTTCGTTACCAAAACACAGAATTCCCTGCATGTACGTCATGGCCAGCATCTTCATACCAGCTCTACAGTTCATGGCTATGAACTTAAACAGGAACAGCTCTTTGGGGAAAAAAAAACAAAACAGATAGCGACAGCAGATAGACACAACAGAGATAATGACGCACAGAGAAAACGATTGAGAGAACCACTGCCTGTTAGACAGTCACCCCAGGCCTGTCTCATCTCATCCATTAGACATCCAACGCTCTCCTCAACACCAACAGCACTGCCCCGGGACACCTTCCCTCTCCCTCCCCAACCCCTGTCAGAAAGCTGTGTCGGGACAGACCAAACACAGACAAGGAGGTGAGGAGGGGGTGGTGGAGATAGAGAGAGATAACCTGTCACTCCACAGGGTTTTTACCCCTAACACATGGTAGGCACATGTACATACATCAACCTTTGCACCGTAGCAAGGCTGACATGCGTGATGTGTGCACGTTTGAGATCATATCATATCTATCCCCCCCACATACAATTCGTCTCCTATTGACAGACAATGATAATGTGCTCGTGTCCCAGAGAATTAAAACTGTACGTGTTTGTTTGTTGTTTTTATTATCATATATATATGTATGTATATATATATATATATATATATTTTGTGAGCGTACACACACACTGACACTAACACAGAAATGCACACCTGCAGGGTTTGGCTGAGCAGCTTTTCTGTCTGGATTTTTTGCTGTTTATGACCCTATTTGGCCTGTGTTTGGAGGGGGCAGCAGTGCTAGCCAGGAGTCGCTACGCTGCTAATCCTGGCTAATGTGCTGTTGACAACAGCCCAATTACACAGGACTCCTGCTGCGAGAGGAGAGAGGAGAGAGGAGAGAAGAGAGAGGAGAGAGGTGGGAGGGCTGAGGACAGAAGGGGGGAGCGATGGGGATTGAAGAGAGGGGGCTCTGAAAACAAAACAGGAGGACTACAGGATACCGAGAGTGCAAGAGAGAAAGAAGGCAAGAAAAGAAAGATAAATTCAGTACACACTAAAGAGAGAGGTGAGGCGTGTGTGTGTGTGTGTGTGTGTGTGTGTGTGTGTGTGTGTTTATGCACATGTGGTTCAGCGGTGGCGCGTGGTGCTGTGCAAACACAGGCCTGCTGGGCAGAGAGACAGAAAGAGACAGAGGGAGACTTGGTGAGGCAGTGTGGCGCTGCAGGGAGCCTCATTACACCCAGCAGGAGCCTCACTCTGCCTCATCACTTCTGGCTGTATGGGAAACAACCATTGCTTACTACTGTACTTGAAACACAGCAACAGACCATAACCACTGGAGAGCTGAAGATGACCATCCGGCAGTAGAACCGCTACTATCAGAGAACTGGAGAACGGTTTTGTTCAAGACTATGAAATGTTGAGAACTCAGGGGGGGACTGAGGACTGAAGTGTCCTTATAATATAAACACATAAACACAAAGGTAAGTCACAACTGCAATATATCATGCTGTGCATGAACTAGGGCTCCTCCACGTTTATCTGTTATTCAAACCCACAGGAAGCAACGGTGCATTCAAGACAACTAGGATCTCCAACTCAGTGATGTAAAATATTGCTGTGAAGCAGCTTTTACAACAGCGACAGAAACAATAGAGGTTAATCTTCATTAATAGACATTTTTCTCTCGTCCCACGATACACTGCCATATCGCATAGCCCTAGTATCCACAAAGCATGCTCAGGTAAAGGAAGATATTTTTAGAATGCCACACATACCCCTTTGGTTGACCACTTGATTAGCAAGACATATTGTAATCAAACCTCTCTTTATACAAAGGCTTTGATTGCAATTGAATACCGTATAGGCTTAAATATAAGGTGACGCTGATTTTACTACTACCCTTTGTCAACAACAGTTTTTGGAAGAAGACTTTTTGAAAAGAAAATATTGTTTTTCTATATGAAGAAAACAATTTTATTTGACAAAAATAAAGAAATAAATACAGTATAAATAAAAAAGTAGGCTAATTCTCAGCATCTTTTAAATCAATCAACAAACAGTCAAAACATTGCAGTGCAATAACCAGCAAACATATAGTCTAATTGTAGACTGGTAGAGAACTTGAAACAAATCTGACTGAGAAAATGCCTGAGCTCAGACTGTAATAAAACAAAGAAAAAAAGACAAGAACAAAAGAAATATGCAGACTTCTTTTGCCTAATTCTTTTGGGCTATGGCAACAAGACAAATTGGTCCAAATTGGTTCCGCATCTTATTTTGCTTTTTTTCCTGTTTTTCCACACAGGTCCCGTGTGTCTCGTGTTCACTTTCACTATCGTCACTTTCTTGCTCCTCCCATATAACGTTAACCATTGCTGCTGACCCTCATTAGTGCAATATCTCATGGCACTAATGACCATGATACTTTCTTGTGCATGAACATGGGAAGACTTCATGTTTTCAGATGTAATTTTCAGATAAAAATACTGTCTTATATTTGGGCCAATACGATAATATGCAGTTACATGTTCAACATAAATCCTATACAGCTAGTCAAATGTAAGGTTCTATAAAGCAACTCAACACTGTATAAGGCACTGCCTGGGGCCATATCTACACTACACTGGGTATATTTGAAAACAGCTTTTGTCTTTTTTTTTCTCTGCTCTTGCCTTCCATCCACACTATGCCCATGTTTTCCACCTGCAAAAATAAGGCATTTTGTTTAAATTTGACAACAAAGGCCTGGGATTAGAGTGTTATGCAATATGATTGCCATGTGATCTCGGTCATAGTTTGGCATCAAGCATCTGAAGGTCATGCATGTAGGCACACACATACTCAATAAGTCCAGTGTGGTGGGCTTTTGGGAAAACAGTCTGAAAACATCAGTGCGGTGTTGTGTGGATGGAACAAATTTACCCAACTTAGTATGGACATGGCCTTACATTAAATAGCAGATGGCCAATGACTTGTGCATAAACCCATGATGTTCTCTAATGATTTTGAGGCTGTGCACAGCTATTGTGTCATCACATCACCAAACAGGATGGGGAAGCTCAGTAAGGAACATGAGGCTGGAAGAGATAACCTCATGACTTGAGAGGCATCGTCTTATAATTCAGGCAGAGGGAGGACAAATGCTGGGGTATCCGATACATGAATGCAATTTAACAAACACACATGCGGACACATATGCACACAAATGTGCAATTATGTGCGCCCACACAAATACACAGATGTGATATGTACACACACACACACACACACACACACACACAAATACACGCAAGTAAAAACAAAGCTCATCAGCCCACCAACAACAGCTCTCCTCAGGGCCACAAATCCAGGAGCATAAATCTGGGCTGGCAGGAAAATGAGGCTGGGGGAAATGGAGAGAATGAAAGACAGAGGAGAGAGAAAAGGAAAAGGGGGAGGGAGGACAGTGTAAAAAGAGAGATAGTGCAGAATAGAGGAAAGGCACAAAGAGGAAGCAGGACGACGGAGGGAATGGAAGTGAGAAGAACATCAGGAAGGAAAGAAGAGGTGAAAGGAAGTGGTGGTGAAATGAGGGTAGGGCAAGGAAGAGCGAGTGAGCGTCTGAGAGAGAGAAAGAATTAAATAAAAATGCAATAAAGCAGCCGGTGTGAAATCAATCTGCTTAGAGTTTTGTTTAATAAAAATTCATGAAGGGCTGGTGGCCGAGAGCTCATGAGAAATATTGGTGGCAATGTGGGGGACGCCGGGCTTGGGGGAGGGAGGGAGGGGCCGCTCATGTCTGTGTAGATCGGGTGTGTTTGTGTGTGTGTGCATGTGTGCTTTTGGCTGTTTATCTGTGTGTTTGTTTTGACATCGGTGTGAGTTACAGAGCTGCTGTGAGTCCATGAGAGAGGGGACAAAGAAGTAAAGGATTGAAGGTCTTCATAATAACAGCCTTCCTACAGTGGAGAGAGGGAATGGAACTGGGCTGTAAGTCATGGTGTCTGCCTCTGTGTGTGTGTGAGTGTGTGTGTGTGTGTGTGTGTGTGTGTGTGTGTGTGTGTGTGTGCATCTTTGTCTCTGTCTCTCTCTTCCTCTCTCTCGTCAAGGCCTCAGTGTGTGAGGTATGGCAGGGTTATACTAACGTGGTGTAAATCATGTCATGCAGAGCAGACAAGTCCAGGTTGGCCAGTGGTTTATGTGCTGTCCTAGAGGCCAAAGCCAGCTGTCTGCACATCGCTGGCATGCATGGTCACTGTCCAACTATTGTCTGGACCCAGGCGGCTTTCACAGAGTTAGGAGCTGTCGTAACTTTACCTGTTATTACCACAAAATATTAAAGACCAAGCAATAATGATAGAGAGTGTGTTTCAAACCGTTTTAAAGGACAAAGAGTGTGTTACCAACATCTATAAAGGGCTAAAAGTGTGTTTCAAACATCTTTAAAGGTGTCAAAAATACTAGGTAGCCAAACACATACAAATGCACAGTGCTTTTGCAAAAGTATTCAGCCTTGATTTTTGTCATGCTGTTAAGTTATTTCCAAATGTGTTTAACAAGGATTTGTTTTTATGGATAATTGCTGGGTAAAGTTTTGCTTGCATGGCAGCCTAAACAAATTAAAGGGGCTTCAAGGACCATACCTCTGATTTTGCATGTTTATCATAATAACTATCAAATATATACATTTCACATTTCTGCTAACTGTTTCCTAAAGCAAGCAAAACTTTTTCCTACCTTTTATCCAGCCATTCGTTTCCATTCATTCTACTAGGATATTAAAATTAACTTTCAGAGATTTCACACCAGTATTCCATCACCTTAATAAAGTCGTCCACATTAGTTTTCCTAAACGAATCAGCACTGTTGTGTTATGGTGACTTGAAATTTGGAGTTAAATGGTCTCTTTGCAGAACATAATCCTCATGAAAACATTTGCTTTACAGAGTGAAAAATCAGTTCCATGATTTATGAATGGCAACAACTTTGTTAGTCACAGAAGCAGAACCTTATAACCAACCAAACATCCAAATTTTAAAATCAAGGGATTTTAATCATATTTTGTGAAATCTTTAGTACCCTCACATGATTTGCACAATGGCCTGTTTTAATGTAAAATGAAGATAAACTGTAGTAAATGAGACAAACATTTAAAATCACTTGTATGGTCCTTTAATAGCACAACAATATGTGCCAAAAGTCAATGGGTCTGAATAGTTTTGCAGGACACTGTATACAGGATCCAGCTGCAGGGAAGCCCTTGGTGCCCCCCATCCTCAAAAGGTCTTTCACTCAGAAATGAACACACAGACACACACACAATGCATTGTATTATCATCCCTTGCACTTCTTCATTATCCAACTACCAGTACAGATAATGAGACACAACTGTTGGCTTTTGACAGACACAGTTCTGGAAGTTGATGTGAATAAGATTTCTACCTAAGTATCAAATCTACACGTAGTTTATACTGCATATCCTCCAGGGTCATTTACTGGCAGAGGCTGACACAGACTGCCAGGCAGGTCGGAGGGTCAGATAGCGGGGGTCAAGGGTCAGGATGCAGTGGTGATTTAATATCTACAGTCATGAGACATGAGGGCCAGGGCCAAGACAATTTAGATAAGAATTCTTTCTCTCTATTTCCCCTTCCTTTTTTCTTTACTTGCTCCTTTCAAGCACAGGAGGTAGATCCAATGGTTAGACAGTAACAGACATTATTGGATGGCTCCAGCAACTTCCAGTTCTTGCCACTGTGCCTGTGGGCAAGGCATGGCAAAAACTGCACTCTCAGTGAAAAAAAACGGCAGCATTTCGCCAACTGGAGTTGTACCTTATTTATCTTACACAGCATTTCTCCTCTTCCAGGATTTATTTTCTAAATGCTAGCGAGGCAGAGCTTGTGTTGTGTCTTCAGGTCTCCTTATCATGTTTACAGGAAATGCATACAAACAGCATGTCCACTTCAAGGCCAGATTGTGCAGTTGACACACTCACCCCGCACCATGAGTCATGCTATTGCAATACATGATGGATATCAGACACAAAAGTTAGCAGCCCTACTGTCTCAAAGGAGAAAGTAGCAGTTTTGAAATGTATCCTGAAATCAGGCCAAGGGTCTCGCCAATGATCTTGGAGAGGAGCTCAAGGTCAAACAAGGAGCTGACTACTGAGATTTCAAACCTGAAAACAACACCGGAGTTCTGGGAAAACTTCTCTAGTTTTCATCCAGGAGATACAATGCAGGGAGGCACATAACCACTTTTTGTAAACAGAGCACACACTCTAAAATTAGGGATGCAGCGATTGCATTTTTCTTGGTCAATTCCAATTGTCAGTTTTTCTTTAAGCCTGACCTGCTGATACTGATCCTGGCCGATTCTGATTTTCTTTAGTTTAATGTAATTAACAGTCTACAAAAACCAAAAAAAAAAAAAAAAAAAAAAAAGTTAAATTAAATTAAATTAAAACTTGTAAGGGTATTTTTTTTTACATTCTTAATTTAAATAAATGATTTTATTTTAAATATTTGTAGAGTACTATATTAACATTTGTACTATGTCCTATCATTAAAATTAGTGTTACGAAATTAAACAGGTCATAATTGCCTCTCTAATATGCATATGATATTGGTGTGGAAACATGAAAAAAATTCTCCTTGAAACAACTGCATTTGGTCTGTTTTATTTATTTCTTTGTTTATTTTTTTACCAAAAGATACATTTTACAAGATTACATCTAAAAACATCATAATAACATGGTCTTTGTTCAATACCCATTGTTACTGAAGAGATCTTGAACACATCATAATGTGACTCAATGCAGCCTCGAACAATAACGAGGAGCTGACAGCAGTGTGGAAAACGTTGCAGCTCAGTGAGACCCAGATCTCAGGAAATTGTGACCCTATTCCAACCCGGAGCCAGTTATGAACCTCATCCCTGCTCTGTCATGACTCAGGGCTTGTAGGCTTACTCAGTTAGATGCAGTTCAAAAGTGCCTCCATTTCTTCTCTTTAAATACAACAACATGTTTTGCTCGCTTGACCAGGGGAAAGTTTTCATTTGTAATAATAGGAGAAAAGATCATCACACGATTCATTTTAGGAAACTAAAACTATTTGGTTAAGGTAAGTTGTTGGTCATGGTTGAGACACACCACCGCTTAAAATATACCTTTTTCTGATGGTAAAAAAAATCTCTGCTTCAGCTGGGCATTAAACTTTGCAGTTGAAGGTAAATGTATACACCCATCCACCATGTCTCTACAGTGCATCATGCTATTTCAGTTCAGGATGTGACAATATAGGATTTTGTCATAGATCATGATAGAAAAAAAAAATTGGGTAGGCGGGTGTTACAATATCCACAGGCTGAACCTACTGCATGCATGCATTTTGGAGTCTTTTTTAGTAGAGATGCTCCTCTTCCCCTCTCCTCTATCTCCACCCTCTGTGTCCTACAGCATGTGTCCCACGTAACTCTGTCCCATGTCCCTCGTTACAGCCTGGCCTGCCTCTACAGCCTGCGTGCTCCTTCCTTCCTGTCCTATTGTCAGAGGGGGCCGGGGGAATCCCTGCACTCGGCCTCCAAATCCCCTTCATCTGTGATGTCCTCATTCCTCCCGCACCCTTCCTCACACTGCCCGATATTCATATGGTTAAGGAACCACCAGGTGAAGGACAGGGCAGACTTTCCTGCAAACAAAATTCAATGATGTGCACACACACACACACACACACACACACAGAGAAAGACAGACACTGGATATGTCTGTGAATGTGTGAAGTGAGGAGAAAAGCAGAAAGGTATAAAGAGAAAAAAGAAAGACATAGAGATGGAAATTAGAAGGTTTAAAGAAATTAGAAGACCTAAAGCAAAAAAGGGAAAGGGTGCAAAGAAAGAGTACGAGGTCCACATGAAAAACTTCCCTGACTTTTCCTTTCCCAGAAGAGAGAGACAGAGACAAAGAGAGAGAGAGAGAGAGAGAGAGAGAGAGAGAGATGTGGAAAACAGACAAATCAGGGCCTAATGAAGCCAGGAGGTTGCTCCTAGACAGCTGTAATGAATAACACTCAATACTATTAATTGGAACAATCGCTGTTCATTTGGCTAAATCACTAGCAAAGCCAAATGAGAGTGGAGCCGAGCTTCACGTAGACCTTTCACTGATGACACTGCTGCACTTTTCTCCTTTTTCCCATCCTTTCTTCTTCTTTACCTCTCTTCCCTCAATGTGATTTTTTTCTCTTCCTGCTGTTACACCACATACCAAAACTCTCTCTCTCTCAGTCACTCTTTCTCTCTCATTAACTAACTCACTCTCCCATCTCTATCTCCATCTCTCTGTCTCCACCAGCTGTTCAGGAGTGTGTAGGCTAGCTGTAGCAATGCAGTAATAGTAGGAGGGTAATTGTCTCAGACCATAATGTGTGTTGGTATTACATGGAACATGACTGCTCAGCTTCCCCTGCTGCTTCCCCACTCTACCTCTGCCAACAGCCTGAGTTTAATGCCTAAATCTGCACATATTTTCACAATGATATTCCAGTAAGTCAAGTGTTACAGGAAAACAAAGTCGTGTAAGAGTCAAGTTGTGCAACCATCATGTATTTGTTTTGTTTTGTTTTGTTTTTTTGGGGTACCTACAGAGCTACACTCTCAGGCCCCACCACCCACACAGCTTTGTCTTAAACTCATTTTGGCAGGGCTAACTTAAAGAGCATAAGGGGGAGGAAAGAGACCCCCTCCCTCCACCTGGGCAATTAAAGAGGGAGCCAATTAAAGTGAGTGTAATAGTCCCTGCCGGGTAAGTTGTTAAACAAGATGGGGGTTATTGTCCTTGGAGGAAATGGTGCAGAACTCAAGACATCTTTGCTCTTATGTTCGATACACCTGCCCCTCCTGCTCTATGCTGTTTCTGTCCAAACTTGGCTGCTCCACAACATGGAGCTACTTTTAAAACCACAGAACATCCCGTATTTCCTAAAATGTTCCATGATCACTTTGCAGCGGTGTCTCCAATGTGAAATTGAGCAGATACAGAAATAAAAACTGGTTTTGAAACTGCCACATCTTTGCCAAGTGCAGGCAATAAAACATGGAAACAGACAGAAAAGGAAGAAGTGCTCAGATAGGCTGAATGGATAACAAGGATGAATCTCCACCCCCAAAGATAACACAGGCCACAGGCAGTATTCACCCGTGGTTGTGTGTGTATGTGTGTGTGTGTGTGTGTGTGTGTGTGTGTGTGTGTGTGTGTGTGCGCGCGTGTGCATGTGTGTGTGTTTAGGGGTCACAGGAAGGCCCAGCCCTCGCTTCCTTTGCTGTCCAGTGCCAGCATTCAGACCAGCCTCTATTTAATGACCATTATGTAAGCAGGAATTGTGGGTAACACATCCGCACAGTTTGACCTGGTGTAGTGAACAGGTACAAAGGTCCTGCAGAAGGCAGGGTATGAAACTAATATTTTGTAACACAAGGTGAACATGTTTTGTCTACCTTAAACCAAACATAGCAATGGTACAGCAGCTAATTTTTCCCTAGCAATATGTGAATGTGAGTGTGTCTGTATGTGTAGCTATGTGTATGTGAGTGCTTGTGTGTGTGAGAATATATCACTTCCATGCTTTAATGTCTCAATCTCAGGAGATTAAGGACCTAATCAAGCCAGCGTCTGCCCTAATGGGGGGAAATTGAAAGATAGATATGGTACTTTACACAGCTGATTAACCAGAAGTGTGTGCGTGCGTGTATGTGGGGTGTGTGTGTGTGTGTGTGTGTGTGTGTGTGTGTGTGTGTGTGTGTGGCTGTAAGAATCGTTCACAACTAGCTCATTAAGATAACCACGTTTGTCATGTGCAAATGACAAAAAACAGGCCTACACTGTACATGTCAGAGTACGTTTATGTGTCATTGTGCATTTGTATGCAGCTATTACATTACTGTGTGTATTTTTATGTAGCCATTGTAGCACTCTCACTTTCAACATGTTTTGTAGCAATGCTGCAGCAGCGTTTCTGCACCCCCCCCTCCAAAGCATTATTACCAAAAGCTTGTGGCTGGATAGATGCAGGCTTCCCACAATGGCACTGAACAGTTTCACAATTTCTCTAAATAGCAGCTTAACATGAGAAAAGAGTTTGATACTTCTCGCTGAAAATGGAGAGAACATGGTTCTGGTTCTTTGTCTGCATATAGTATGTGTTTACTGAGCTGAATGCTTGTCCACATAGTTACAGAATGCGATCCTGGCACTGAACCAAACAATGTCTCAAAAGCAGGCATCTTTATCAATATGACATTTTAATACACTGAGAGAAAATACATCTTATCATTGAATTCAGTGGAGAAAAGACTCTAACGCAGTACAGCTCTACCTTTTGGTTATCTTTCTCTCTGGCTTACTGTAGCAAAGTGCTGTGTGAGTTTTTAAATGGATAGATTAAACTTTTCTGTGTCCAAGTACCCATTAAATAATTGTATTCCTTCAAAGTGCATTGTACATAATCAGACCTAAGTGCTCCCTGGCAATATCAGTTATGCACAGAATGTTTGATTAACGGGGGTGAGCTCCAAAACTCTATCTTGATTGAGTGATAATTGCTGTGTCAATAACAAGTGTTTGATAGATTGTTAATAAGTGCTACTGAGCTTGTAACAAGTGAGCAGTCTATGTGTGTGTCTCCGTAGGGACCTGTCAACCCATCAACCTTATCAGCAGGGTGAGAGGTCTGCATGGTGTCGCCGAATATCTCTCCTCCCTCCTGTGTGAACACAGTGGTGTCACAGCATATCCCATCCCCAGGGAAACACTGAGCCCCTAAAGACAGGGCTGCACACTTCATGAGGCGAAAGAGAGAAACATATGGAAAGAGGACAGGCAAAAAAAAAAAAAAAAAAAAAATGTGTAGGTGTGTGTATGCGAGGGTAAGGAGTGTGAATGGACATGCGCAAAAGCAGCAAAATGTGTGTATATATGCAAAGGGGTGCAAAAAGAAAAGTGTTTCATGTCAATAGGTGCTGAAAAATGTGGCGAGTGAGCCAGGATAGCAAAGGTACATGCAAAAGAAAAGGCAGAAGTGTGTGTGTGTCTGCGTATGGCGGAGAGCCTGATAGAGTGAGTGAGAGACACAGAGAGACCAGCAGTCTATGCAGTGTGGTGGAACTTCTCTCATCTCAGCGCATTTGGTTTGCTCCCATTCTTCATTAACTCCATTAACAGATGAGCCGGGGCGATTAGCGAAGCTTCCCGCTGATTCAGCTCTCACACCCCCCCACCCACCCGCCACCCCTCTCTCCCCCTCTCTACCCTGTCGCTCCCTCGTTCCAACACTCCTCTTCCTCCTCCTCATGTCCCACTGGGGGGCTGTAAGACCATCCTGCCCAGTCATAAGCAGTACACAAACACTAGATGGATACACTGCACACTTTCCACACACACACAAAGAAAACATCCTCAAGCTAAAACACAGGGCATTTTCTAGGATTTCAATCACGAGACAATTCATAGTTTGACTCATTTACAGACGCAGAGGCCACTTAATCCACAATAAGTTAAACACCCGGGCCTGCGTCAAAGGCTATAAAACCATTCAATCCCTCCCTGCAGTGCCTCTTCGCTCAGCTAACCATTTTTACTGCTCTGTGCCATCTTAAAGCCCTCTGCTCCTCCAATGGGCAGTGCCAAGGGGGCAGTCTGCCTGCCGAACACTGTGCCATTAGCTACGGCTGGCTCTTTAGCCAAGAGGAAAAGAGAAAACAGGCACAGATTACTGAAAGCCACTTCAGAAGGGGGAGAGGGGAAAGTAGAAAGAGACAAAGAGATACAGACAGGCAAAAGAGATTTGTCGTTTCTTTTATTCCCTAGCATCTGTTTTATAATAGACCCAATTAACAGATTAATTGGACTTACATTCCTCTATGCCCACTACCTCCTCCCCCACCCCTCCTGCCTCCATCTCCCTCCACTCAAAAGGAGCTGGAAACTCATGGTGTATCATGTTGCCACTGATTGACTCCTTTTGGCCCAGCAGTGATTTGGATCCCTTTTAAGGCTGTTTCAGGTGCCTAGACACACAGACCTGTCACTGGCAGATGGCAAACCTCTCTGACAGAGAAATGACAGTGTTTGTCCGTCTGAGAGTCACAGAGAGACCGAGGTCTCAGTTCTGACTTTTGATCAGTAATAAATCATACAACAAAGAAGCTGCCACTCAGAAATCTCTCCTCCTCTCCCATCTGAGATCTGAGAGCCTGTCGCCACGGTTTCACTGCTTTGGAAACAACAACAATAACAACCACAACAACAAAAAGACTATAGAATGCATCAACACAGGTATCTTAAGGGGGCTCGGTGGATGATTTCAGGAGGGATCAGGACACACAGCGTTATACACAACACTGTTTTTTTTCCATATCTAGTTTTCTGGTTGTATGTTATGAAATTAATGACCTGCCGGTTCACTGAAGTGAGACTGGTTTTGTGTGTGATGTGTGTAACTGTGCACATGAGAGAATATCTGCAAATGCGTGTGTACAGGAAAATGTGCATGTGTTGCTTTGCATGTGCTCTCTGCTGTGTGTGTGTGTGTGTGTGTGTGTGTGTGTGTCTGTCTGTCTGTCTGTCTGCCTGCATGCGTGTATGTGCATCAACAGTGTGTTTTTTCATGTTAACAACAGCAGGTTCTCCACGCACTGTGGTGGCCTGCAAATTTTAGAATAGGGTGCATTTGCCCTCTATTAATACAAGTTTTTTTTGTTTTGTTTTTTTTTTTGTTTTTTTGTTTTTTGTTCTTTTATAAATCACTGACCCGCCACCTACCAAACATGCCTCCCCAAAGGAGAAAATAAACCTGTTTCTTTCCGCAGAGCCATCAGGGAGAGGTGAGATATTTGCCAGTTGAAGCCTTACATGGTCCTCCTGCCTTGCTACTCTCCCACATCTCATGCACACACACACACTTACACACACTACAGCGCTGACTCTAAGCACCCGACATGCAGATCTCACAACATACTCCGACAAATTAATTTTACCTCTCACCCTTCTCTCAGCGTCTCCATCTCCATATAGCTCTCCCTGTCTCGCTCCCTCTCTCCATCACTCTTCACGCTGAAGACGAGAGGAGCCGTGCCATCTGGCTGCGTGTCAAAATAATATCATTTAATTTGTTACATGATTAAATGGCTTCTTTTCACCGGGAAGCTCTGACTCCTAAAACTACTTCCAGGCTCTGCGCAGTCTCTCTGTCTGACTGTCTTTCTGTCTCTCTCAGCCACTTTATATAGTTGTTTTTTTAAACTACACTAGGAGCTTCTTTGTCTCACTCTACATGACAAAATGATCTCTCTTTGTCTCCCTCTTCTTTGTTTTGGTCTGACTGTTTTGTCTTAGACAATTTTCAGATATTGGCAGTCCAATGTTCCCCTTCAACACAGACATCCATTTATACAATTCAAAAACAACAAAAGGATGCACATATGATACACACACAGAAAAACCAACGCTATAGGACAGCATGAGAAAATGGAGCAGGCTTCCATTCTTCTAGTGAGTCTTGCCTGTCTCTTACATGAATAAGAGGCACGGCTAAACGTGCTGCATAATTTGTACTTTTAATGGCAGAGCCTTCCATTCCTCTGACATGACTTAATCAATAACCAGGCCTGTCGCAGTCTCAGCCCAGACTCGGTTGGCGTTTTATTAATTTTGAACAGGCGCACTAACTAGGCGTCTGCTAGCGAGAGGCATTTCACATGGGATAATAGGCACCCTGGATTGATAGGTTCATTCCTTGTAAGCTCAAACCCTCATCCCTCTCTTTTCTCACTCTCTCTCTACCCCCTTTATCTCTCTCTCTCTATCTCTCTTTCTTTCCCTTTTTCTGTCAAAGTGTGATTTAGGGAGGACTTGGGGAGGTTTGTGTGTGTGCCGGCTGAGAGACAGAGAGAGAAAGATGGATAAATAAGAGGAAGAGAAGAAAGAATAAATAAAGAAATGGCAAGAAAAAAGTCGGACAGAGGAGGTGACAGAGAGTCCTTGTCTAGATAATAGAGAGCTGTGACCTAGGAGTGTCCACACTATCGCTACATCTGTCTCTCAGGTGAACCAGAATAACCCCCACCCCTCCTGCAAAACACACTCATACACACACACACACTCATACAAACACATCCAGCGTCAATCCCTGTTAAATGCAAGTATTCACATTAAAAACATGGAAAACAATGCATTGCACATTCAAAAATACACATGCATACATACAAGCGCACATACAGATACAAACGCATAGAGAATACATTAGCCAACCACACAACATGATCTGTCATCCTCGTGACACCGATCAATTCAACAGTGTTCGCGCCCAGAATGACATCACTTGAAAAGAGCACAGCAAAAGCAGGAAGACACACCAAACAGACAACAATGTAAGTGAGAGAATCGCGGGGAAAATACATTTTATATGCAAGAGAGAGATAAAATGTGTGGATATATCTGGTCAAATACTTTGGTGTGGTCAACTACAGTGTTCTGATCTATGAACTATTTTATTCTCAGATGGTCTCAGTGTGTCTGTGCGAGTGTGTATGTGTGTGTGGGCTGGAGACAGATCAGAGGCACAAAGACTCAACACTTGATCATCTGAAGAAACCGATTATGATGAATGTGTAGTAGAGCTGAAATGAGACCAGTTCTCCATTGAGCCATTTTTTTTTTCTTACTTCTGTCAAGACAGAATCTCTGCATGGGATGACGGCATGTCGTGTTGACAGCATGGCCTAATTTAATGCAAGAACTCATGTCTACCCAGCACTATTTGAGTTGGTCTGGACAATGTCTCTCAAGATAAGTAATGATGGAGAAGCGTGATTTGTTAGCACATCTTTGTCAAATCACCAGAATGACGTATCTAAAAAGAAACTAAAAATGTCTTGTTATTTGTGTTTATCAAATGTGCATATAACACGTGAAATAACGTATCTCTTTAGACCAGAGCTTATTTGTTCAAAATGATTCCACGAAGCAGACAGGAGCAATGTAGTCTAAAACCTGTAATCACAAAGGCAAACTAGTCCATGAGGTGTCACGCACATGGTTGGCAGACTAGTCTGTCTTGATTTCCTGCTAAACACTGCTTATCACTTCATGTGGCCATGAGGATCATCACATATGTGCAATAAGCACAAAATGTCTCCTCTACGTTGTTGACACTGTGTTTATCTCTGACTAAATACAGCATAGGGACTGCTCACCATGAGGGTGGAAAGTTCCAGCATCATCATGTTTGGCCAGTTTGTATTGCTTTTTGTTGTGTATTTGTGCTTGGAGGGCTAAAAGCAGAGGACTAAACATTTACCCCCTGACACAGGCAGGCCTGTGACTCATCTAGTTGATAGGCCCAGGGACAGGGGGAGAGACAGATGGATGGAAAAAAGCAAGGCGGCGGGTGGAGGAGGAGGGATGGACAGATAGGTTTTGGTGGGAGGCAGGATGAGAAAACAAGGATCATGTGTTTACCAGAGAGAGAAGGAATGCATCTCTCTAGAAGGGTCAATATTGTTGACAGCCTCCTCATTCTCCTCTTCATGGCCAGACATCAGACAATGAGTAGCCTATCTTAATGGCACCACACATAATCACAATAGTCAATTCAAACTCACAGTAAACTGTCCATTACCTTGTCAAATAGAGAACATGGACGGCAATGAGGGTAACACATGTTTTGGGTTTGGGTATAGTACAGGTTGTGTTCTGCTTTGTTGTGTTTGGCTATGTTCTATCTGAGAAGAAGTTGCGCAAAGATTGCCATTACAAGAATGCATTAGTGCACTGTCCGAGCATTCCCATCATTCCTCTGCCCATATGAGATGTTTCTGACCTTTGTGTTCTGGTATGTACCACACAAATACACACACACTTGCCAACACATACACAAATACGGTGGACATGACTGTGGTTGTTCTGTGCTGGTCTGAGTCACACTCTGTCTTGTCCTCCTGCCTCTGCTCCTGCTGTGGAATAAAATGTCTAGGGCCTGACCACTGTGATAATGATGCTTTCAATTGGAACAAAGTTCAATCCTTTCACTTTAACACAGGGGTTTTGTAGCTCAATACATGGTTCTCTCTCTCACACACACAGAAACCAAGATTAAACAAGAAGACAAGATTAAAGTGATGAAAGAAATTGTTTTTTGACAACATATTGTTGAAGGTAGTAGATTCTAAATCAGATCAGTGTCAGAAAGATTAATTTTTCCATGATAAAATAACTGGGCAATATTTGGAATAATAATATTTGTAACTGTTCACCAGGTATGAGTGCATGGAGGAGACAAGTCTTCAAGAAGAGAGTATAAAAATGGATCTGTGCAGTTCTACGAAATGTTGTGATGGAATTCTACCTTTTTTAAGCAGATGCTTCACATTTCCACCTTTCCACCTTATGGCTTGGCCCACATCTCCATGTTTTCAGGACGTCAGAAGTTTGATGTATGTGAGCCCCGCTGATGTATTGAACTCCCTCCTATGTCTCCCAGTGGTCCCGGGACTTCATGTCTTTATTCAGTCTTACCTGGTTTCCCTCTCACACTCCTCATACTCACACGTGGCCCTTCCTTCACCCACCAAACCCTTTGATCCATCCCTAACCAACCTTCTGCACCCCCTTCTCCCTCTCTCCCACCATCAATATTTCATAAACGTACAGTGACAAATTTATTTGAATGCAGTCTCCGGCGCGGACGCAGAGATGGATGGGCCGATCGGGGTGGTGGTGGGCTGCTGAGCGGCGTGGTAGCGAGCAGCTTTACCGCATACATTAGTCACACGGTCGCAGGCTGCTGAAGAAAGAGAGGGGGCCTGAGAGAGATAGTGCATGGGGGTTTGGAGAGGGGATGGGGTGTGTGGGGGGTGTTGTGTGTGAATTGCATGCATGTCTATCTGAATGCGTTAGCGAGGGCGAGAGAGGGAAAGGAGGGGGCTACTCAGAATCGGAGGAGTAAATTTATCATAGTTATGGCTTTCTCAGGCATCCATTTTCCTGTGGTCTGTTGACAGGTAGTAGTATCTGCATGCCCCCACCCCCCACCCCTTGTGATTGACGGCTCAGGGCTCCAGCCTAACAGGCCTGGTTACACACCTCAGCACTGGACACACAAGCACACACATGCATACAGGCACATTACACACACACACACACACACACACACACACACACACACATATATATATATATATATATATATACATATACACTACACATTGTGTTGGTCTTGTTTATTCTTCCCACTCCTTTCATTTACCATTGAATCAGAAACCCCACCTGTAATTTGACTTTTCCTGGATGCCAAGGAAAATGCTTTTTGTAATTTTTTTTTTAATTTTACAGTTATGTTATCCCATATTGTAACTTAATCAATATCTTCTTACATCATTCATTACTTCAGACTGGCACAAGCGAGTAAAAATAAGTAGTTTTTGTAAGAGGGATAGTGGAGAGTACTTGCTGGTAAAATGAATGAAAACGAGCGAACAAGAACGAGAAAGAGCGATAAACAGAGAGATGTAAAGACCAGGGACAAATAAAGTGACAAAGTGAGGAAGACTGCTTTCATAGGCCTTCCATGAAATGAACACATACACAAATACATCAAAGCAGATACATGGGACTTTTAGTTAGAAGGCCTTATTCCTTTCTTTGTCTTACGACTAAGTTGTAAATAGGAAATGAATCTGGATCACATGACAGTCCAGTGTTTTCAAAAAGCTCAGTTTTTTTCCCCGTCCACACTACAACACCAGACTGGAGCTTCCAAATTTAAAAACTTTGGAGAGTGTTTTTTAAAAAGCCCTGTTTTTGTGGTTGGAAAATGCTAGCTTAGGGCAGAAAGATGGCCAAAATGGAGAAAAAAAAAAAAAAAAAAAAAAAAGCGTTTTAACATGTACCCGGCTTAGTATGGACATGGCATTAGTGAGTGTATGGGGTTGAGATGTTAGAGAGAAACACCTGGATTTAGAGAGGAGGGACTGGATGGGGACTGAGGGGGGTAGGATCAGTGTGACCCAAGCAGCAGTGGGACGGCTCACTGTGGCAGAGAAGGAAGGCAGTTAATTGTTATAATAATTACCATGACTACTGGGAGCAGGGAGAGGAGACTGATTATACCCAAACACACACACACACACACACACACACACACACACACACACACACAGGAGCAGAGAGAGAGAGAGAGAGACAGAGAAAGAATACCTGTGAGTAGACTGTCATTAACCCCTCTCTCCCACACACACACTCCATCTCTTGCTGTGTTTCTTGTCCTGTGGAGTGCCAATCTATATCCCATTGTTCCCCTCATCTTCCCTGCACCACACTAATTGAAGGCAATCTGAACGTCTCTAACAGACTCTTATCACACCTCTCCCTCATCCTGAGCACATACACGTGCGCACGCGCACGCGCACACACACACACACACACACACACACACACACACACACACACACACACACAAACTTCTACAACAGCAGAATACAGAGTGTGGTATGTTTCACTCCAGAAAAAAAATATGGGGTCATTACTGGAAAACTGCACCTTGCACTTTACTTTTCTTAAAAATAATTAATTGCTTTACTCATTCCTCTCTGAGAAAACTATTTACTTAAACTATCTGTTACATCAAGTTTAAGTTACACCCTAAAATGAATGTGCTAATTTAATTCTAACTTTAAATTCTAACAAGTCATATTTAGTACTTTTTTTTTTTTTTTTTTACTTGTTCATCTACACTGTATTCAAAATGTTGTCACTATTAACATAACTGCAGGGCAGGATAAGATGAGAAGACTATTTCAAAAATATTGCATGACTTAATAGGTTAAAAAGGCTAGAGAATGTAATTCAAGTGACCTATTTTAGGATCAGTAACTGTACTGTTATTTCAGAAACTGGAACAGTTACAGTTGGCAATGTGACTGTTACCCCCAAAACAAAATTCAGTTAGTGGTATACATATTAGAACAGTGAGATGAACTTCTTTGTGTTGTAGGTTACTCTACAGTGTTTCACATCAAAAAGATGGATATGATATGAGAGAACAGACTGTCAGCTGTGGGCCTCATTGTCATACAGCGTTGAAAAAAATGGCAGCTGCATGCAAAGATCAACTTTACATCGCCTTCTCAATGTTTACTATATGAGCTGTATGTAGATTCAAGGGTTTTCACCCACTGAAAGACAGTAAGACCTGCACCCACCTTATGGAGATATCATCTTACCATATCAAATGTAAACACCACTGCCTGGGATCCCATAAGGGTGAGTTAATACACTGTCATAAAGGCATAATACAGGTGTGGCGTGATCACAATAGGGGTGGCATTATTAAAGTCTGAGAATGACAGCTGATGGCTGACACAGTCCATCGAAAAACCTGTTTGGTTTTCAGTCTGTCTCTGTCTCCACAGTCTTGTCATCCAGGCTGATGGTCAAGAGGCCCAAGCAACAGAGGATGAAAGAGTGAAGGATGACTAGAGTACAAAAAAGTGCAAAATACAAGCATGTATACATAGTACCAGTCCTTATCCAAAAATGTACAGAAATTCTCTTATCATTCTCTTATCATCTTATCATAACAAGCAAAACCTGGTACAGTGGTAATCCTCTTAAATATAGACACTGTGTGACATTAGTACCAACAGGGGCTTACTGTTCCAGTTACAGCAAGTACAAGATATGAAACACCTCAAATACTTGTTAATTACTCATAGGAGTAATTAAGTAGGTAAACACTTTAAAATGTTCACAGCCTTTCTCAGTTCGAAAAAGTTTATTAACTTAACACGGAAATTTTTAGGAATGATCACTTACAAAGTCTGACCAGAAACATATTTTTTTCTCTGTTTTCTGTGGCACAAGTTAGTTAAATGTTCTGAGATTCATTACCTGAATGGCTACAATGTATATGACAAAAAGTCTCATTTTCTCAAAAATTGAGTACACACTGGGCTATAGAAGAAAGGGCTCTGAAAAAACACTGTGCCAGGTGAAGCGTTTCAAAGTATTCAGCAAGAAAGCTGAATCCGGCCTGCAAAAGAAAGCACTGTTCGTTCCAACAGTTTTATCAGGTTCCTCAATATTCTTTATAATTGCTTATTTCCGTACAATTTAGACAGCCTATCTATAAATACTACTTCACTAGAAGAAAGCTAAAACAGTCAATTCTTTCTGTCTCCACACAGTAACAAATGTAACATACATGTTCTACATTAAACATAACAGTATAATGTATAGGTATGGAGAAAATGGACTGTAAAATGAAGAAACATCTAATTCTATTGTATTACCCTGATCTTATTCCAACCAAAAACACACGTTTCGTGATGTATGAGTTGATGTCCTTGTATGCTGCTCTTGTCATTTTAGCACATGCTTTTGTCTGCATGGCTGCATGACTCATCCCTGTGTTTTGCTCTTAACTGTCGCTTTTAATGTCTTTGTTGATTCACCTGCCCAAGTATGGAAGATGAAAGTGAATGTTTTGCCAATTCTGGCACATAAAATTGTAACATGTAAAGCACTTTGTGCTACATTTCATGTATGAAAAGTGCTCTACAAATAAAGTTTGATTTGATTTGATTTGATAAAAGTATATAATAAGGTGCCCCTGAGAGAAGCCCCTCTCTCAAACTTAATAAATGTATTGATAATGGATAGAAGAAGAAGAAGCAGTAGTAGTAGTAGTACAAGAAGAAGAAGAAGAAGCAGTAGTAGTAGTAGTACAAGAAGAAGAAGAAGCAGCAGTAGTAGAAGAAGAAGAAGAAGAAGAAGAAGAAGAAGAAGCAGCAGTAGCAGTAGTAGTAGTAGTAGTAGCAGTAGTAGTAGTTCCTGTCTGTTTTCAGCTGTTTAACAGAATAAAACATTACAACTATTATGTAAGTAAATAGAAACTGAGCTGTAAACGGAACAACACTTAATTCTGTGGTACCACTAAAATAACCTCAGGCCCATCAGAACAAAGACAATGGAGCAGAAACTGTTCCTATATGTGAGTATAAAATTTCACCAAACACAGTGCTATAGCTGTAGCTAAACATTCTGTAATCATATTGCCTGTCATTTTAAAATAATACAGGCCCATGTTCACTGCATTTAGCACACAAATATAACAGTCCTTGCCTTGCATTTAAATATGCTGGTGATAGACTATCACTGACTATCACTGTAACCTATAAAAAAAAAAAAAAAAAAAAAAGAAAAAATGAGCATTATCTGATGTGCGCTGGTAGAAACGTCATAACGCAACACCTCGGGTATGGCCACATGTGGTCAAAAATAATCAGCTCCAGACTCATATTTGAAGCCATTTGTCTTTGTTAGCAAGCTAATGAACATACAGCAGTTTCCACAGTTACAGCTTAAGTTTTAGTTAACTCACCATCAATAAAATAAAGCTACTACACAATTAAAGAAAGAAAAGTTGATAGCAAAATTGTTCATCCTGTTACACTGTACTTACAAAATGTATTCCACATAACAAATGATGCAGAACTGTATGAATATACAGAGTGCATTCACTATGAAATTGAAGTTATGTAATCTGTCAGCTATAACATTTGGTTATAATCAATATAATTCCCCAAAAATGCATATATTGTCAACAGAGGATGGTAAGGGCGTGGATGTCTATAAGAAAGTGAAGCCTAATTCAAGAGGAATCAGGCAGTTTATCTTGGGTTGTTAACATCTGAAACCCATGACAACTACAATGTAGTGAATTGACCTGATGAGTAGTACCAGATGTGTTTAAGTATATATTTACTTTCTTTGTTACAGTTGTAATTACTTAATTAAAACTCAAATTATTTGGTAAGTTACTACGCTCGCCATGTATTTACCAACAAACTCATAATACTCACACTAACTGTAAAACCAAGGGCTAAACATATGAATTATAAACATACCCTGATCATGCTAAAACAATCACTTACCCCAAGTGACTGATTCAGTCTTAGATCAAATTACAGAGAGAAACAGTGGAATGAAGAGAAGGATGCAGAATGGAAGGAAGAAAGGGAGAGAAATGAAGAGAAACAGAGGAAGACATAGAGGTAGCCTGTGTGGTTCCGTGTAATTAGAGCACAAGAAAACAACCACTGCACTGGGAAATTAACTAAACACACACACTCTCACGCTTGCTCACACACACACACACACACACACACACACAAACACACACACACACACACACTTACTTCAGTAGTATACTGCTGAGTGTTGAGCGCCCTCTACTGACAGACCGGGAAAGGTCAGCAGTCTGTCTGCCTGACCTCAAACTCTAAGTCTTTCCCAAATGTAAATATGAGATTAACAAAGGCAACACATAAGAAATAATGACAAGACTGATAAATGTCTGACTGCAATGACTAAAAACTGGTGAGAGACTGTCCCCTTAATGCTCTTCACTTTTACTGCATCTCTCTGCTTGCAGTTGCCATTACAACACAGGACATCAGATTGGGAATATTCTCTACTTTGACCTCCAAAGTGATTTCTTTCTGGATTTTGGTCAGTTCCAGTATCAGCAACGTTGCTTCATCTAAGGTAAATGTCCTTACCCGCCACTGTAGATAAAACGTTAACATATGTGACCTGGTGAGTTCACTCAATTGTGAGATATTAATGTTATCCAATTATTACAAAGAGGATTAAATTAACACAAAAGATCTTCTCCTCTCTTCCCCAGTTATATTTTAGCATTTTATCATTGTACTGTCTCTTTATCTGCCATGAGAGAAAGCAGTTGTGTGTCTTTTGTTCTTCCTGTCAAATAACCTCCTGGGACGAAAATGGGGGGGGTGGCAAGTGGCACAGACTGCCAACTGTTGACAGTGAGAGTGAGACTGTGAAAGGATGCATATGTGTGTGTGTATGTGTGTGTGTTCTTCCTGGCCATATTGCTGCATCCCCTCACACCTCTGCTTGTGATGATGAGGCGATGGTATAACCGCTCGGGTGCCAAAAGATGAGGGGAGTGTGTGTGCTGGTGGGATACTGTAGGTTGGGGTTGTGTGGGGTCGGGTGGGGAGGCATATTGACAGAGGGAAGGAAAACGACGTGAGGAGTGAGAAACAGACCTCATCTGACAAGCTACTACTGACACATGGGCTTTCAATAAAAGGACGTGTGAGAGGGTGCGCAAGAGGACTTCTGGCTACGGTGTTTTTTACACGTCCAGCCCTGTTGGAGATGGTGCCATCTCAGTTAAATGCACAGATTCAATATCACGGGGCTGGTTTCTGTGCATGTGTGCATGTGTGTACATGTGTGTGCATGTGTCATGTTAAAGTGTGTTTGTGAGTGTGTCTTGGTATGAGGCGTCATCGCAGGTTCTCTGCTCGTCTGAGAAAATCACACTTCATGCTCACTTCCAACTCCCAGCCAGGGACAAGACCCGCTGACAGCACCGCATTGTTATTTCATGTTTGTCAAATGTGGCATCTTGACACGCACATGCAGACACACACACACACACACACACACACACACACACACACACACACACACACACACACACACACACACACACACAGAGACTGTCATCAGCTCCCATCCTTTCAGACACCTCTCACTCCTAAGTGTGACAGAGTTTGTCAACCTATTGCACACAGCCCCCCTGAAATCCACACACTCTGTCTCACTGTCCCATCTAAAAACACTCAACTTCCTTTCCAATTAATTTCCTACAACTACTCTTCACCAAGTTTTGTGTCTGAGATTGAGTGTGTGTGGCAAACTCTCAGTCTCAAAAACAATTTTGCATAGACTTGGCAGCTCTGTGGGCACACACATTAACACACACACACACACACACACACACACACACACACACACTCACAGGGTGGAAGAGTATCGTCAGTCCACCTGCGCTCAGACAGGCTACCTCCTGCTCCTCCTGCCTGCAGCAGGCTGGTCCACCGCTTGTGTCTCTGTCTGCAAGCAGCCCCCTTTTCCAGCTCAGCAACTGAGAAAGTGCCAATCCCACAGTTTAAAGGCCCCACTGGCCCTGCCAGCATGATAGATAGTTTAGAAATGAGGACGCGTGTTTAAAAGAGAAGAGAGGAAAGGGGGAAGAGTGGGAGGGAGAGAGAAAAAAGGCACGCAGCAGCAGCTGTCAGACAACACAGAACCCAAGCTACCATGACCGGGCTCCTACCAGACAGAGACACATGGAGGAGAAAAAACAAAATAGAGGGATATTTGAGAGGTGAAGACGGAGTAGACATGTATGATGAAAAGGAGAATTCAAATGTATAAGCAGGGAATGGAATGCAACTACAGTTTGGTAGATTAAATGACAGGACTACGGAGGGCTCACGACTGAGAAGTGGCACCATTGCTTCTCCACACTGACATGAATGAGTTCATGCCACATGCATATACATGTTAGCAAGCTGTTTGAGGTGACGTCTCTGTCAGGATCATCTTGACAGACTGTCAGGTTGACTCCTAACACACGTTTGACACCCTCACCTCCTGTCATGGCACAGATACACACACAAACACAATCTACAGGTGGTATCCCAAATACACATGACATGTAGGGCACATGTACATAAACAGAACCCTCTTGCCACCTCAAAGTCACAAATGCACCGTGAGAAACACCCAACTCATTTCCTTTGCTCCCTCCCCCCAACCTGTACAGTAGCAGCAGTAGATGGCCCTCCTCTCAGTGAGCAGTGCAAGTGCAGTCAAATAGGCTGTAATTCGGGCCCCAGTGAGCTGGGCTCCATTTGCAGGTATGTATATGTGCTCTGCCTCCCTACGGCTTGCACAGGGCTCCTGCCTAACACTTATTAAACAGATCTTAAGAACATCTCCATTCATCATTGCCACCTAGCTCATGCATCAATGCCTCTGCATGCATGTGTGTGTGTGCGTCTGTGAGTGTGTGTGTGTGGGGGTGTGTGTGTATGGCCCCTAAGGGCCTCCTGTCGGGGTCCAGAAAGGGAGTGACGTAGGAAGATTAATATGGGTGTGATGGCAGAACCATGCCAGGGAGAAAGGGTCACTCATTACCCATCTGACCAGCCTGTCTTCAACACAAATACATGGAAGAAAATGCGCACACAGAGGCACCCACAGATGGCCACTGAAATAAAAAGGCTATGTAGAATAGTATCTCTCCTGTTAAATTCACCATATCCTTTTCCTATGTACGTTAACTTGGTCCTAACTGCTCTTTTTCCTGTTTGTCTTTTACCTAATTCTCTCATTATATCAGGGCTGCTCTTGTTAAATTAAAAAAAAAAATGCTTAGTATATAAAATGATTTCTCTCTCTCTCTCTCTCTCTCTCTCTCTCTCTCTCTCTCTCTCTCTCTCTAATCTTTATAGTCAGAGTGTTCAGAGTGTATGGACAGGGACGAGATGGGATACGGTGGGCGGGGTCAAATACTGCAATTATTGCCCAATTGATTTCCATTGATGTGACAGAGAGAAGAAGTGTTACTCCGTCAATGTCCACTCAACCTGGCAGGGAATCCTCCCCTGAGAGAGAGAGAAAGAGAGAGAGAGAGGGAGAGGGAGAGAGAGAGAGAAAGAGAGAGAGAGAGAGAGAGAGAGAGAGAGAGAATCCTTCTAAATACTCATACTCATTAATGCATTAGGATGTTCATTTAATTTCTCTCAAACCTTTATTCATTCATTCTCTGAAATGTACATGTGATGTATAATTTACTTATGTTTGATAGTTTTCTTGATTCGTAGATTCATGTTTGATGTAAAAACTGATTCACAATCTTGCACCACCTCCACTGAAACTACGCGTGTCCTTCTGCTGAGAATATGCTTGGGAGACCAGGGCATCAGTCAGAGCAGACTGCTCCACTCGCTTCAGAAAAACTTTTTTCAGACAATCAGCTTTCTCAGTCAGAGCAGCAGGTAAAAGGAATGTAATCCCCCCACACACAAGTCAAAACTATGATGCAATCACTGATTAAATGTCTTGTACTGTTGATAGAGTACATTGTGTTATGTATATTTCGCATGAAAATGTTTTATATGTGATGTGTTTTTGTGGAAAGTTTATTAACTGTTGTTTCAATGTTTTCTTACCCAGGGACTACAGATGTAAATTATCTATTTAGTTAACTCTGGCACAACTACTGTGCTAAACAAAGTAATAAACTATGAACTTCTTTCAATTGTACATTCAGTCATTCATACAGTCACAAATAAGCCTAACATATTCTGAATATGAAAAGCAATTAGTGACAGAAAACCTTAATACTAGGGTTGCCCCCTGAAAGTTGATTGGTCAAATAGTCAGCCATAGACCTCCACAGTTGTCTCAGAAGGTGGAGTTGAAGAGTCATGTTTTTTTTTTTTTTTCCTTTAAGACAGTTACTGGGCATTTCAATATGACAATAACACAAAACCGAATGCACTGGGAATACGGTGCAATAGAAAATGGAAAAAATATATTTTTATATGCTTTCAGAACTGGTAGCTGTGCAGTTGATTTGATTAATTAACAAGTAAATTGCCGAGGACAGCACTGAAGCCCGTGGTCACTTGTATGGAGTTACTGTTACAGTATAAATGTTTTCTTGTCAGCGACTCTGCCTGTCATAAACATGAAAACATATCATCTGCAAGTGAACAAAATCAAGACAGTATTACACTACCAGACAACAAATGATGCTGCACTCAAAGCTGGTGCAGGAAAAATGAGTACCGCAATCCAATGTATGCAAAAGCGGACAAACAGATACAGTGCATCGTCAGAGTAGGGCGGGGGTGGGGAGCGACGAGTCGATTCGTCGTACTGAAAGGCCGACTCTGAGTCAAGTCAGGTACAGTTCTACTTAATAGTTACGCTGTCCAGCATAGCCTTTTTTCTCTTTCCTAAATTCAGATCAATCTGTCACCAACATTCCTCAGCTTGACATGCTGGGTACAAATCAGCAGTACAAATCAAAACACCAGCAGAGGAAAAGAGAGAGGGGTGTGCCCTTTTAAATACTCGGAAGATGGAAAGGAGGAACAGCAGTATCGACCCATGCCTGCACTTTCATTGGAGTTTTATGGAAGGTACTCAGAGAGGCTATCATAAAGTGTGTGTGAGCAGGTCCCACACACATGCAGCCTTGGCCAAGATTCCCTGTTTTTTTTTTTTTTTTTTTTTTTTTTTTTAAGTTTACTACAACCCACACCCAGTCACTCCTCTGTACTTAGCTCCTCCATTCTCCAACCCACTCCCCCTTTCCTCTCTGCTTTCTAACTCTCTCTTTCAGTCGTTTTCATCTCCTGCCCTCGGTTTCTCATCTCTTCAACTCCCCTCTGCGTCTCCTTTCTTAAGGGCCAGACTGTGGTCTGTCAATGGAATCAGTGGAAAACAGTTTGGAAACCCAAACCTCAGTGAAATTATTCGATTACAACCTCCCATTACTTGCTGGTTTGGAGGCATTAGAAGCTTGCTGAGAAGTAGTGATTTCCATTTTGTGTTTGAGTTGTAATACAATATGTCCTGTTGTGTCTTACCAAGGTCAGTATATTAAATGCTGGGTGATTTTTTTGATTGTTTCTACATTGATCCAAAAGACACAGGACAGTATTGAATCGGCACACCTTCATGGACACACAGACAGATATGAATGCTTTAAAAAAAAGAAAAAAGTCAAGGCACCAAAACCCTAATGGAAAATTTGTGTAATTATGGGACAAAACCGCCTAAATTCTCCCACTCACCAAACCAAGTCTAGGTTTGATCCTTTGAGAAAAGCAGGAGTTTGTAGCGTGGCAGCAGTTGACTAATTAGTCAAAAGTCACAGAAATATGACCCTGCAGAACAACAGGAGAGAGATGAGGACTAATTAAGGATACCTTGTCTCTCACCAGCAATTAAAAAACTACACAGCTCTGCAACTTTTCTCTTCAAATCTCTCCTCTCTTTGTCTCTTCCTCTCAACCCAATTTATCTATTTATTTCCAAAAATATGTTTTCCATCACCTCTTATGTCATTAAAGCTTAGAAAAATTAAAACACCAAGGCAGAGGTGTGTGGAATGGCAGAGAGGCTAAATGGGGAGAGGATGACGGGGATTTGATGACGTAGTTCATCTGGTAGGAGGCTGTTTACAGGAGGCTGCGATTGTATGTACATGTGCATGTACAGTAGCACTGGTGTCAGTATGTGCTTATTTGTGTGTGTCCGTGTGTGTATGTATATGTGTGCATGCGTGTGTGTGTGTGTGTGTGTGTGATTGGGCTGTTTGGCAGGTAGGAGGCTGTGAGTGCAGCCTGTCACAGCCCAGCCCTGATTACTCTGCACCATTCATCAAAGTGTCACCGCCCTGACAGCCGCTAATAAATATACTGCCACAGACCCCCTCTCGCACCTGGCAGCGCACCACACTCTCTCACACACACATATACACCCCCACCCCCCACCCCCCAGACACACACACACACACACACACCCATACACACACTGCCACCCCAAGCACCCCAATACAGCACCAAAGACAGCTCGAACAGCAACACATACTACAGCTCATTTGCTAATTGCTGCATTTCTCATCAATTCTGTTTCTGTCTTGTTCAATGTCAACGGGAGCGAGAGGATATAAATAAATAAATGAATTATATAAATAACCACTGGAGAAACATGTTTAGATTGCTTTCTACCCCATGTTTTTTTTCTGAGTTCCTGAATTTTTTTTTTTTTTTTTTTTTTTTTTTTTTTTTTTTTGTCACGGTGCCGTTATGTTAAACCTTCCCCCCATTTTTCAGTGTGTGCACATGAAACAATACAAAACACACCCATAAACTACATTTTCCCAGTAATATTTCATGGAGATGTTTAACGCACTGTGTCCCAGCCATTTTCTCAACTCCTTGTTTGATCAATACAACTCTTAGTTTCTGTATGATACAGCCCGAGACATAACTAAATTGTTTTTGTTCTCGCATTTCATAAGTATTAATATATCCTCTTCATAGCCACCAAAGCCATTGCAGTGTAAACATCTGAAACAATTTTACAGTGTATGGTATTGCAGTGTTTCAAGTGGCTGCAAAAAAAAACAGAGACCATTGCCTCAAAAATGTGCATTTGCATGTAATTGCTGGTTTGCTTTCCCTTATTTTATTTCATTTGTAGTCAATGTGGCACACACACCCATGCGGTCATCATTGCCTTGTTTGTCTGTGATTAGGCAGTATGTGACTGCCGTAATGATCTGATCTCTTACTGGAAGTGCAGGCTCTCTCTCGTCGCTGACTCCTGTCCCGACTCTGGCAGATGCTCTGCGGCTCCCCCTGTTGGGAGACAGATGAAGCGTGTGAGTCAACAGAGCTGTGTGCGTCTGTGTGTGTCTGTGTGTGTGTCTACACAGTGCGTGGGATATGGTGATCTGGTGGCGGAAACATGGATATGGGTATATCCTGCGCTGGAAGGTGTCCTTGCCAAACTATGTGTGTATGTGTGTTTGTGTGTGGTCATGTGAGGCTGTGGGCATGCTGGGCTGGCAGATGGCATTACTGCATAGCCGGGCCACCCTGGCTAACAGGGGGAGGACATGGAGAAGGTGGGAGAGGAGATGGAGAGAGGACACAAAGCCGGGCAGGAGATGGGTGAGGATGGCTGGAGAGATGTAAACTGTGAAAGGGGAGTAAGCAGTGGGTGAGAAAGGGCTCAATTCATGAGGGATGATGAAGTGATGAAAGAATGTATGAGGAGGATGAGTGGAGGACAGGGAGGCAGCAGCCTTGTTAAGCAACACCAACTCTCCACATTAGGCCAGTGCTGCCCAACACTTCCTCCCACACACTGCAACTTGAACTCAGCTGAGAAAGAGCATTTTGTAAATAATGTACTCATGTATTCCTCCTTTCTTCTAATTTTGCTCCACCAAGTACGATTCTGTTGTGGTCAGTTCCCAGCTGTGCTCCAGGTTGTGCTGTCCATGCTATGTCTGTGTGAATGTGTGTGTGTGTGCGCGTCTGTTTGAATGTGTGTGTGCGTGTTGGCGTGTGTTGTGTGCCTGCTGGGCAGCAGGGCTGGGCCAGGTGTGGAGTGGGAGCAGTGGGAGGACTGGGAACAGTGGGCCTGTTAATTAGAGAGGGGTGATTAATGGGACAGGAGAGAGGGAACGCTGCGTTAGGGAGGAGAGATGAAGGAAGGTGGGAGGGGGAGAGGGGAGAAGGCAGAGGAGCTGAGAGGGAGGTGAGTAAACTGTTTGGGCATGGGGTGAGCACCAGACCATGTATACAACGCTCAAAAAATAAATGCAAAAACTCAAAAACTATGAAGCCAAACTCATCACTGTCCGGCATGTCCGTCTGAGTTCATGTCAACACCCGTCTACGTGAGTTTGGTGACGTCTTCCTTGGGATCCTGCATGTTATTGAGATGTAAGAAGTGGCGTTGTGACAAACACTCCTCCAGGGATGTGGCGTGTAAACACCAATCATTTGGCAGATGCGCTGTGAGCAAATTGGCAGCGTATTCCCCGCGGCCAAGCCACACACCATTATCAGGATTGAGACTAATCGTGTGCCGTCTCCCATATGAGGAGCAATTAATTCACACTGAATCAAACTGCTAGAGAACAGAGTGAGGAGCGGAAAAAAGTAGAAGAGATTGAGAGACGGAGACTGGGCAGAGGAGAACAGAGAAAAAGGAGCAGGCAAGCTGAAAGAGTTTGCATAGTTCAAAGAGCGTACAGCATGATAAAAATTATTTCTGTTTTAACTTTTGTTTTCAGATTCACTCTATGCCACCTTTAAATCTTTAAAACTGAGGGTAAACTGTCTACAAAAGCACACAGAGGAGAATAAAAACAAAATAAATGTAGGATGAAGAAAGCAGTATGGGGGACTTGAGTGCACAGCACAAGAAAATTGACTCGAGTGGATGTCCTCTGAAGCAGTAAAGCATTTATAAATGTATTTCCAGAAAGATTTGACGCTGTGAGTTTTACGGTTTTATAGATAGTTTTTTCATCTTTCTAGAAAGATGACAGTTGCAAGGAATCATTAATGTGAAGTTACCCATTCTCACCTCAATCCAGTCTAAAGGCATTGTAGAGGAGGGTCTACACAGCCAGACGCCAAGCCATTATTTCCTGTCTGATTGCTCTGCGGCCAGCACGATTAAGGAAGAAGACTAAAAGGTAATTTTTCACCATGATGGACAGAAGGAGAGAGTGGAGCTGGTCCCGGTTTAATCTCCTGCAGATGGAGGAAGTGAGGGAGGGACAGTGGCTAGAAGAGGGGAGCCATCGTTTTCAGGGATACAGAACCTAAATTAATAGTCTGGCCCGATGGCCTTTTGGATAAGATAAGTAGCATTATAATAAGGAAGGCCATATAAAAGACCAGACAGAGCTGACAAGCCAGGGGAGACTATTCAAACTCTCTCTCTCTCTCTCTCTCTCTCTCTCTCTCTCTCTCTCTCTCTCTCTCTCTCTCTCTCTCACTCTCTCGCTCTCTCTCTCATAGTCACTCTCTAAAGATTGGTGCTTTTAACCTTCTTTATTACCTTAGTGAAATAAATTTCCCCCATTGTAGGACAGTTTGTGCATGTAGAGCTCGAAAGGGGACGAATGAAGACACAGTGAAAGAAACACAGGTGGAGGAATGGCCAAGAAGCTACGAATGGAGGAGACTTTGTGGAGCCAGACACAGGAAAGAGTGAGAGCAAGAGATGTTTTTGAAAGGTCTTGTAATTCATCACTTTGTCACAAGACAACCAGGTTCTGTATGTAACTGTAAGCAGTGATCAGAACTACTCCTCTCACAGGAGGCAAAGGAGTATTTAAAGTAACACTGCACTGACACTGTTCAGGAACAGTGCTGTTTGTCAACTTTGTGGAAAATTTATTGAAATGAATGAAAATCAATGAAAATCAACAATCATTTTGGCTGCAGAGTACAATTATAGTGTTAAAACATACTATTTCTAACATTGTAAATGTTTTTGACAGAACATTTTAATTTTAAAAAAAAAGAATCATTACCAATTATTGGGAAATCACCAACTTCCAATGAAACACAGAGAAACAGAAATGTCTGGATGAGTCAGCAGAGTCAGATTGGTCATCAGACGGGTTTATGATTGATTACAAAACTTAACATCACCATGTGCTCTGCTGAGCATCCTCATGACTAAATGTGCTTGAAATCAACTCTGTTTTGTTAATGCATTAATATCCTTCATCACCAACATACATTAACACCTTTCCTCTCAGTGCTGTCCTGGCAACTTAACTAGTAGAGAAAGCTGTTTATCAGCTTGTTATGTCAATCTCTGCTACCCCCTACTATGAAGTTTTTACCCTCTGTGTGTGTGTGTGCGTGTGTGTATCTCTTCGGTGTATCAGCATACTCTTGCAGAGAATCTGTCGAGTATCTCACAGCCCCAGTCTCCCTCCCGTTGAGTGATTGTGTGTGTGTGTTTCCCGCAGAGCAAACATGTTAGTTCGTCTGCTCTCACAGTGGGCAAACAGCGAAGGGGGCTCATGAGCGGAGTTAATGGGAAGAAGGAGTGGGGTAAAAGGTGGATCATGAAGGTAGCACAGGAGGCTGAAAGAAGCTGGGAATTAAGATCTAACAGGGAGCGAGGCTTGCCTAAGTACTTAATGCAGGTGGCTGTTAGTGTTTATGTGTGTGTCATACAGTATAAACACAAAAGTGGGTACACATCTGTGTGGGTGTTTGCACACTTTTGTGTGTGTGTGTGTGTGTGTGTGTGTGTGTGTGTGTGTGTCTGAGTGTGTGTTTGTGGGCGGGTAAGGGCCACAGGGCAAGCTCACTAATTGCGACCACTGGGTTTTACCTGAGGGTCTTCTCTGGCTAATATCATTAGCTAATCTGCTGTGTGTTGTCCCCCTTGCCCTCTCCGTCAGAGCGTCCCGCTCCAGCAGCACAACCAGCGGCATCCACCCCCCTCTGCACCCCATGCCTGCTTCCCAGAGCCCAGCACAGACTGCTGAGTCCAAGCTTGTGCTGCTGGAAGGGCCCTGCATCTGGGCTCCTCTGACAGAGAAGATTAATACCTCAGCCACACACACACGTAGGCGTGTGAGAAAGCACACATACGTATGCGTCCAAGCACAAACATACCTTCACCGGTCCTCCTCAACTCCAGTATACACACACATTCCAGCTTCAATCAAAACCAAAAACAGAGGGAGTCGGTGCATCCTACCCTCCCACCACCCATACTCCCTCCTTCATCCTCCCTCCATTTCTCCAGGCTCTGGACCACTCCAAGTCTCCCTCCCCATTTCCCCTACATCCCTCCCTCCCCCCACTTTAAATAGAATCTCCAGGCCACAGAAAAACAACTTTCTGCTGATGCGAGTACTCCTTCATCCCCCCAATCTTTCCCCTCTTCCTCCCACTCCTATCACACACCTATGGTTATGGAGAGAACGGCTGAATTTGAGCCCTGAGCTCTAATGCATACGTTCATCTGAGTGGGCTGCACTGCACTCCTGATGCCTCCTGTGGGGAAAAAGCCCACAAGGCAAACACACTCTCACAAGGCCTGTTTCATTTGATACCAACTGCATCCAGAATGACCACTGGATCAAAGCGAAAATGTATCAGTGATGCACAAGACTAAGGCTCAATGCTAAAGTGTTAGCCTAAGTTACATAAAAAGATCATTTCCAATAATCTTTTCAGTTAAATTTTGAAAAATCTGTGTCAGGGACTCCTCCGAGATGTAAAAGTCTACACCTAAAATAGCCCTTTGAGAACAGGAGAAGAAGAAAAACCAAAGAGGAGACGGTGAAAAAAAAAAACATCAGTGTTCCTGCCAGATGTGAATAATTCCTATATCCCACCTCTGTGTGTTCATAGTGGAAACTCCCCGGCATTCCCCTACAGACTGTAGAATGTGTGGTTTGGCCCATGAGACACAGAGGAAAGCGTTGTTGAAGTGGCCAGAGGTGTTAACATAACTTCCCCGACTCATTCACCTGCAGTGGCCTGTATGACTCATGAGCCACACCTGTCACTGCAGGCAAGGAGTGTGTGTGAGTGTGTGTATCCATGTGACGAGGTAGGTGGATGCAGCATGTATCAGAAGTGAATCAGAAGTGCACCAGAAAAAGGACGGCAGGGTTAATGGACAAATATTTAACCCCAGAGATAGAGTGAAGGATCAGATAAAGGAGTGATCACTTAGGTAGGGACTATCTTGGCACATCTCCCCATGCCTAAACGCTTCCCCGTGTCAGCACATTGGCTGCCTGTCAAAGAACAGAGAGAGGGAGAGAAAGAGTGAGAGAGAAAGAGAGAGAGAGAGGCCAATGGAAAAGGAGCATTTACAGTATGTCTATATAGAAAAGGGAGAAGAAGGTCAAAAAGAGATGGGTAAGAGAGAGGAACAAAGCTTCAGAGCTGGTGGAGTCGACGACGTAACTGTTCGACGTAACTATTCTTCAATCTTCAACTGTGCAGCCACACACTCCATGTCAAACAGAGAATGTCAACTGCAGGTGAGTCACTCCTAACCCGATATAGAGGTAAGAAACAAGTAGTCAAGTAATAAAAAATTATCTGTATGTTTTCAAAGGCTGGTCACCAAAATGAAATGCCTGACATGTAAATTAATTAAAGATGAGAAGTGCAGGGAGGTGACCTGTTTGAGGGAATGGACAAGTATCAACCGAGTGTCTGCACACAGAGACACACACATAGAAACACAGAAACACACACATACACACCAGCACTAGGCCTGCCAGTTGAAAGCTCACATAAATGTCAGCGCAGCGTTGAAGCTGAAAGATTATGAATTTTGGTCATGATGTATTTGCCTTATTAATTCTACCGGCTGGAAACCAGCCTCTGCTCTACACTTAACACAGTGTTGAGTAAAGAGAAAGGGCAGCAAAATGTTTAAGTCCAGCTGATGAACATCATTGCCTTGTTTCAAATTTGATTATTCATCAATTACACACTTCTTCCTCCTCCTCAGGCAAGAACATGCATCTAAGCTCATGCATTTAATTTCTTAAACTCATGAGTAAAGATTTTTTTTTTTTGTCAGAATGACATCTTACATATTTTTAAAAATGAAAATGTTGATTGCAGTTGTTAAATAAATGCACACTTTATCAATAACAATTTTAGATGTGGTTATTCTCATATCCATGTATCTGTTTTTCATTTATGTATAATATATTTTAATTTCATCCATGTGTGACTCATGCATGGAAAGTTTACACAGAAATAGCATCAAAGGCAGTTTAAGTGATTTGATATCAGCCTTCCATGAAAATATATCAAATTCTGTCTTTTAGTGTGTTGAAAAACGCAGAGGAAAATATAGGTAATATCATTTAAACAAAATAATAAAACACTTTTACTATGCAATTTTACTATGAGACATATTTCAATATCAGAATATAAAGGGGACCATTTGTGAGCATTACAAAAATGAATAACTACTGTGGGAAGTGTCATGATCAAACTTGTAATGTTGTTTGGTGGATATTGTAGGTGTATTCTTCCTCTCTCTCCGCCCTATTGGACCAGCATTTCATGTCCTTATAAATAATTCATTTTTTAATCTGATTTCCCAGAGCGATTCTCAGTGTATTAGTCACATATTCAATAACGCCGCGCAGTGAATAATCTGGCTGTGTGTTTCCATGATTCCCCCCCATGTTGTGTGTGTGGGGGGGGACCGTCTGTTGGTGTCTGAGCATGGCTGAGGAGCATCACAGAGGAGAGGAGAGCAGAGGAGAGGAGAAGTCAGGTGCATCATCAGTCAACATCCCTACAGGTTGACAGTGAACAGATGCATATACTTCTACTACACATCCATGTTTAGGATTACCTGTCTGTCTCATCTTAAGCCTGAACATCAGCACCGCTTCCCTCCGCACTCTCTCACAGCAATATACATCTAGAGGGCTGGGGAGGAATTCTTTTGTTCAAAGATTAAATCATTTTTCACTTGACAGTGAGAAGAAGGAAATTACCCCACACACTTCAAGGAGACGGTGAAAATACAGGATACCATAACAATATTTGTATTGTTTAGTATTATAAAAGACCCCTGTTCTCTAATTTCTTAATATTATGGATTTACAGTAAAGTCACAAAGAAGAAAAGGGGAGTAAAATCTACAGAAAATAAATAAATAAGAAACACACATAAGGCATTTCAATTTCCATAATAGTTTAGAATTTGGGTTCTGGGAATATTTCCAGTATGTTCCCTCATAAAACCACAAATGGGGAAAACAAGACAAATGATTTAGAGTGGAATACAAATTATAAAAGAATTTGTCTTTAAAAGTATAGGGCCAGTATGCCTTGGCAAAAAAACAAACTAAATATGTTGTGGAAAAGGGGTTTGTTTAAAATTTACCACAACTTGAGAGAGTGACAGAAATATTCAGAGTGGTGGATGGGTGGAATTGTCTTGCCATACCATGCCACTGTCCTTTCTCCATAGCGCCCTGGGCACTGGCTCTGCTAGCCCAACTGTCTAGCCACAAACACACAGACAATCATATACTACAATTCACCAAAACCTCACTACACAGAGACTCCAATTTTAATCTGCTGCTATTTTGTTACTCCGTCTCTCAGAAATATGCATCTCATTTACGAGTGTCCTCATATGATTTTCACTTGCAGGAAAGTGAGGCCCACAACAATAAAGCAGGACATCAATGAAAAGGATTGTACTGTGTTGATGCAAATAAAAGATCATGTGCCACAAATGTGGGTCATGCCACAACACGAAACAGTGCATCTAAACAGCACACCGCAACCGGGAAATGTCCATTCGGACGGTATACCAGTTTGATAATTGAGAACAGCTAAATCACTCTGCATTTCTGCTAAAGGCTGCATAATTGAATGACTCTGTAACTCAAGCTTCATAATGAAACCAAGTCGATCGACATAGAGAGGTGATAGGTCTGGAGTTTTACACACTGCTTTTACTGTGTTGAAACTGAGAGGGTGTATGACAAACCTCCTGCTGCTCAATTAGATTAGACGTGTTTGCGTGGGTGTGCGTGTCTGCATGTACAAGACAGAAAAGAAGAGAGGAGATAAGTGTATCAATAAACACAGAATTTGTGCGTAATATTAATCCTAAAATTGTCTGACTATATTTCACTAATGTCATTGTAGCAGTTAAAGTTTGTTCATACTAAACAGCTTTAGGTAACCAGCCATGAACAGATGTATGCAGCACTGTAAACTCAAGAAACCTCTCATCTATTAACTCAATCATCATGTGATAATTTGTAATGATGAAACATAAACTAGAGAAAGAGGAGAGAGAGAGAGAGAAAAGGAGAGAGGGAGAGAGTTAATGATAAAGAGGTCTCGTGGCAGGATGTGGTGTAATTGTAATGGGAGAAAAGGAAGACTGTGACTCCAGGCTTCAAAGTGGATCGCTCTGTGAGCAGCAAGTGCACAGGATGCAAAACGCAAAATAAACACACACACACACACACAACCACATATACGCCTACACACACACACACACACACACACACACACCTGGAGCTCTGTCTGAACAATGAGCAGAGAGAATCTCAACAGTTGGCTGGACAAACCTTGAGCACCCCCTAGTGTTGTTTTTCTGTAATCCACAGGGTTACAATGATCAACAAAGAGAATCATGTTTTTGACAATGACACACACACGTGTGTCAAAATGCTGAAAGTCAGTGTGTGGCAAGATGAACAATATAAGAGTTTTCCTCAAAGGACACAACTTTCATCAAAGGAGAAAATTGGATCAATATGTTTTTTGTTTTTGTTTTTTTTCCTGGAGGACAGGGGAGTAGCTGAATAACCACCTCCCCAACAAACTGAAACACCATGTCCAAGTTTGAATTTTTGATATATACCATCCAGGTTTGTAAATATTACATAATTAGAAACTGCGAAATAAGTTAAATCCTGTCAGTGTGTGTTAAGTATCTTTCCTTAGCTTTTGTCATCGCTTAAACTTTTCTTCCTGGGAAAGCAGATTAGAAATATCAGAGATGCCTTTCATCACATCTTCATACACATTGGGCAAGAGTGTTTCTGTAAATCATTGGGTTGCCGCACAACAGATGAAGCTGACCCGAAGTCTTCCATTCAAGCTAGCGGGCAAAGTTCCCATTTAGAAGAAGGAGAGCAGAGTGTGATCCGAGGCACTGCCCGGTTGCCAAAGTAAACCCTGGGCTAAAGCCTAATGTCTGTCTCCATCCAGGCTCATGTAAATGGTTGTGATTAAAAAGGGAGATATGAGAGCCGAGGCGTTTCTGCAATCTTGCACATCCTAATTTGGTACTGGGGGAGTTAACACACCTGCCAGCTTCCTGCTGACGAGGGTGATTTCTCAACTGTTGTTGTTTGTGCCGTCGGTTGAAGGAGAGGCGAAGACAGTGAGAGAGGGAGAGAAAGTCCAGGCTGGGTAAGACGGCACACACACACACACACACACACACACACACACAAATACGCATACACACACACACACACACACACATAAAGACACACACTCACTCCCACAGATCCCTGGCTGCTGCCAATAACAGGCAGTCCTAACGTGAAAATGTTGACTGCTTGATGATTGATGGTAGTTATTTGTGGCTTTCTAACCCTCCTCCTTTACCTCCACTCCCCCTTTTCCTCCTCCCTCTTCTTCCTCCTCCTCATCCTCTGCTCCCTCTCATCTCTGTGCTGTTGCTTCCTTTCTCCCCCTTCCAGACGATGTGAACATGATTAATAATGTGTAATGTTGTGTAAGCGGCCTCCTGTCCATCATTCCTGCCTTGTCTGACATTCTTCAAAGCCTGAACTTAGAACATAGATGTTCTAAGCTCAACTAGAAAAATGCATTACATGTGTGTAACACTGAATTTAAGGCAGCATGTCAAATTCTACTTTTGCTTCTCCTCTACATACCTAAACTCTTAGTATCTTATGCCACATCACGACATCTCTGAATGAATATAATACATAATAAGGCTAATACACACATTTTAACATTTTCACTTATAGAAATGTTAATGTGTCATACATTGTGCAAGTAAATCTTTATATGCCATGATGCATATCTATATTTAAATGCTGTGATGAGGAAGGGCATACAAATATAGAAGTGAATAAGGAGACAAATGAGTAAGTGACAGTGTAGCTTGGGGTATCTGCTATTACTGCCACACTGCCAGCTCCCCGTCTATCATTCCCTAACACTGTCTGTGTGTGTTCGCGCACACATGTGTGTGTGTCATGAAGAAGAAGAGGAGGAGAATAAGGAGAGAGGAAGAGGAGAGGACACTCGAGGCCACAGTGCAAGTTACACATCCATCATTCTCTAAGACCAAACTTCAGAAGTGAGGAAAGGCAGAAAGGAGATGTTTTCTCAGAATGCTGCTTTGCTTCCTTCCCCTTTTCCACGAGTGATCAATGATCCAAAACTGTGCTTAAGTTGTTTCTACAGCAGAGCCAGGAATTCCTCTTTTACTGACCCTCTTTGGCCAGCATTGAACCTTTTTTCAGCCTGACCCTCTCCTCTCTTCTTCCTCTGGCTGGTCGACAGACGCAGACGGGGGAGGGATCGAGGGGGGAAACAAGACAGGACAGGGCCTTTAGACTAGAGATCATTACTTTTACATTATTAATGTATGGCTAAACCACAAAGGACGTTCACAGAGAATGAGGAAGAGAGAGACTGCTCCTCTGCTTTCTAGAGTGAAACCTATAGGGAAGGTACATTTTTTACTTAAATCATATATACCCTAACCAACCTGGCAAGACTGCTACTGAAAGCTTGCAAGGGAGGTGTGAATGTAAACGGTAAGAATTCAATTGATTGATGATTTAAGAGCAACATTTACATTTAATGCTGTGTTCACCTTTGAAGAGAACTTAATTTCCCCTACACAAAAACAAATAATACAAATAAATAAATAAATAAAATACTGAATTAAATAATAGATAAAATAATATTCATACAGCAAAGTGCTTTACAAAATAAAATGGAGGCAGTAAATAAAAAAATGTGAAAAGTTTAAAAAACAAGCACAAAAACAAAAACAAAAAAGTGTGTGGGCGGGGGACAAGGTGAAATGTCAGGATAAAGTCCCTGGTTAAAAGGGAAAGAAATGTTTGGTGAAGTTGAGAGCAGAATTAAGGAGTGTGCTGTGTGTTTCATTAAATGCTCAATATATCTTGTGTTTTCTGGATCATTTAAGCCCCATTACAGAACAGTGGCACTGCTTTAATTTCTAAAGTGCCTTTCAAAGGCGTCACCTCAGGCGCTTATTCTTGCGCTCTCACACAAGCATGTATGCGCATGCAGCCACACACAAACACGCATACACAGTGCTAGCATGCACACTATATGCACGCTCAGACGTGCACATACACGTGCACTCACAGACACAAAGATGAAATAAATGCAAGGCCTATATTTTCCTTTGTCCATTAGCTGTCCACATTCTTATATTTTAAAGTTTTATTTCTTTCCTTCCCTCCACTGTGTCTGATTTCCCCCTCTCTTTCCCTCTCTCGGTAATAGATTACGGCAGCCTTGCAGTGGCTGGGGCCCTGTCTTGGCTGGTGGACCCATTTGACTTGCCAGCTTGGCCGGAGAATGAACCCTGAGACTAACTGGAGCCAAGGTCAGAGCCTCTTTGTGTGTGTGTGTGTGTGTGTGTGTGTGTGGGTGGGTGTGTGTCTGCACGGGCACACATTTGTCCATTTCATTCAGTGTGTTAGTGATGATGAACTCTGCATGCTTGGTTACAGTATATTGAAGATACTAAACATAAGAAGAAAAATCCTTCTGTGCACATATGACTTTGTGTGTGCGTGCACGTACATGAGGAGAAGTGAGGAGTGTGTGCTGAGCCAGCTGCAGGCTGAGGGAGGTGGAGGTAAGAGGAGTGTTGTTCAGAGCAATTGATACACTGTAAATAGAGTGGACTTCCTGTCCGGGGTCTGTGGCTAAGGTGCTAAACGTTTCAGGAAACCAGATACACTTGCACATCCTCTAAAGAGATAGAGAGTGCATGTGTGTGTATATGTGTGTGTGTGTGTGTGTGTGTGTGTGTGTGTGTGTGTGTAGGAGGGGGGATTAGAGGCAATGGGAAGGTGAAAGGTGGGAAGGAAAGAGTAAGAAGAAGGGTAGAAAAGGAGGGAAAGACAAACTGATGGAAATCTGAATTCCATCTTCATCTTTTCAACTTTGTTTTATTGCTTTCGTTTCCCTTGGACATCCCTGTAATCAGACATGATTATTAAATGCACGCTGATGAATCCAGCAATTTTTTAGAGCATTTCAGCAGCATTTGTAGCTGCTTGAAATCAAAGTAGGGCTCATTTCTCAGAGAATGCCTTTGTCGTTTGTTCTCTGCTTCCTCTCTAATGAGATGGAATGTAGCTAAATTAGAGGCTGAGAGGCAAAGTTTCATTTACAAGACAATCAAATGATCCTTTACAAAACACACTCAATATGCATTAGATGTCGGCTTTTGAATAGAGGATGGCCTCCTTATGCACTCAAATGGGGGGGTATTTGGATGTTGCACTGTGGTGAAAAATGCCAAACTGAAATCATCCATCACAACGCAATAAAAGGCCCTGCAGCACTCTGAGTGGGTGAGAGGAGTGAGATGTTTGCATTGGCCCACTGGGTTTCCCCCTGTGAAGGAGGGAATGTGTAGATGAACGTGTAAATGTTAAAAAATGTTCTTTTTATTAGACGAATTGCATCATTAAATCACATTATAAAAACAAAAAATGCACCATTAATTTCCTTCCCAAACTGCTATAAGTACATGTCTCTCTCTGTCCCTGTGCCCATCTCTGTGCAGCCCCATGGGGCGGCAATTCCAAAGCTATTCCATCCCATTATGCAAATAATCCAATTGGGTTGGGGGAGATCTATGAACACATGTTGGGCGTTGGATGAGTCAGAATACAAAACAACAACGATGACTTCCTTATGTGTGTGTAGACTTGATTCTCTGAGAGGGAAGGACTCGGCAAACAGGTAGTGTCTCCTTTCCACTTTCTAGCCTCCCTCCATCAGAGCATGAAAGGTAAGATGAATAATAGATGAGGGAGGTGATGAGATCGATCAGAGGCTATCTGTCTGGGAGATAGGAGTGGACAGAGCAAGGCGTAGATCTGCGCTGGTCTAGAACAGCAGACCTACTGTCAGAGATAGCAAAGAGAGGTGCAGATAAGCAGTGCTGTATAGACTGGGGACAGCACAACTAGAGAGGCCGCAGTGTAAATATATACAGACAGCTTTGACTGAGAATGATTGGGTGCTGCTAGCCGCACAAAAACGTATGCACAGACACATACACACACACACACACACACACACAGAAACATCCTGTCATGAGGCACCCATCCCTGCATGCATTGACCTCTTGCACCTCTGCATCACACATTCTCACATTTGTGACAATGCCACCACAGCATGACAAATGCAAAGAAAAGGTTCACCTATTCATCACTGTAGCAATGAGGGCGGGGTTAATTATACAACCCTGCAAATTATGACTTTCTGTTGTTTTGTTTGTCCTCCAAGAGATTACAAAGCTGAGGATAGAGGTGCAGAGGGGAAAAAATAGCCTAGCAGCTTCTCTGTGAGGGGGCACATGAAGGCGCGGGCACAAACACACAAAACAAAAACCAAACTGAGTCATAAAAATACACACACAAGCACACACACACAAATACAGCTTGTGTCCCTGCCGCCTGTACCTCATCTCTGCTTGCAGGCATGATTAATCCAGTGCAGAGTGGGGAGATTTTGACCCTAAACAGAAAAGTCCTGTTGAGGCTGGGAGAGGCACTGATTTATTTAGGTACCACTCCATCCGCATTAATTATCCCAGTGCAGGTGCAGGCCCAAATTCCTCTTCCCCAGCTGTAGTCCAGCCCTATGCTGTGATACACACACATACAGGCACACATACACACACAAATAAAAAAAAAAAAAAAAATCAAGCACGCACATGCAGCCTGCCCCCATTGCCTTGCCAGGCTGTACCTATAGTGTCTGGGTGGCACAGAGAACGCCAGCCGTCACAGCAGTGAAAGATTACACGTCCCAATTTAGCACAAACACAAATAACAAACCAACAGCAAACACAAACACACACACGCAAACACACCACTTTGTCCTGGAGTGTTCTCTCCTCAAGCGCAGGTTTTCCTGTTTCAACTTCTCCTCTTTCTGCTCCTCACTCCCCACTTGAGCTTCATCCACTGAAACTTCTCCTCCACCCTCTCCTTCATTTCCTCTCTTCTTCCTCTGCTCTTCTTCCTCTTTGTCCTGAACTTACCCCTATCCCCCAGTGACTCCTATAGGATGAGGACGCTGACTGGGAGTTACACCTGTGTTTGTGTGTTTAAGTGTGTGTGTGTGTGTGTGTGTGTGTGTGTGTGTGTGTGTGTTTGTGTGTATGTTGCAAGCTGCAGCTCCACCACTGTGCTTCCCCTAACAGAGCTAGTGGTGTGTGATGTGTCACTGAGAGCTCCTCTCATTATGGCCTGCATTAGCACCCTGCCTCGCCCTGATTAGTCCCCCGCTGAGCTGAAATCCACAGAGTGTGTGTGTGTGTGTGTGTGTGCGTGTGTGTGTATGTGTGTGTGTGGGTGTGTGTGGGTGTGCATGTGTGAAAGAGAGAGGAGTGAAAGAGAGAAAACTCTCTCCTCTGTAGGATGGAACATTGTCTCTTCATCCTAGTGACAGCTTCCTCATTTCTCCATTACAAATGGCTGCCGGTGTTGGTCGGCATGCATCAGGAGCTTGGGAGTGGGCCCCATCACTGCTGCTCTGTCGCTCTCATTTATTACCCAGTTTGTTTGCACTCTTATCCGCGGCCTTGCCCTGCCAGCCCATCCATCAAACACATACAGACACACATACTCGCACAAAGACACACTCAGACTCACATATACACACTTCTGCCTGCTGCTTGTCTGCACCTTTACTTCCTGGACATTGAAACACAAAGACACATTCTGTCTTGTGCTTGGCTCTAAAACACATTCATATACACACATAAACAGAACATACAGGCATTCATACCTGCACGAACATCTCGATGCTTCCACTTTCACCTCAGCCCTCCTGCACTCATCTCTACACCCACATACGCTGCACTCACAACTCACACTCAACACCTATAGTTCAAATGCTCAACTCTCCCACCCTTATTTTTCCTGTCACACCACTCCATCATTGTCATTGTCCCTTTCACATTTGCTCATCCAGTCTATTTCTTCTTGTATTCTCATTTCCATTCTATAGATGCTTCTCCCAGTAACAAATCCCCCTGAGGAAAAGTGTGTGTAAGAGAGTAAAATTGATCAAATCCTCATTCATCAATATCATTCAATATGTATAATCTCATAGATTCATCAGTCAATACCTTCATGAATGCCTGGCCAAAGCCCATGCTGTCCCTTGAGGGGACTGTGATCACTCCTGCATGGTACAACAACAGACCATGTAAAACAAGATGATCAAAAACAGTTCAAATATTGGAATTAGGTGAAATGCTAATTTGAGCTATCTTTCTAGACACTTGGGCCCTAATTTACTGAAGCATTTCATGAGTGGAAAAGACTTAGCATGTGCAAAAAGCCAATGGCACAACCCCTGACTGGTCAAGTAATTTGACTTTGCCATGTTGACAGCAGTTCTGGACGATGCTTAGCCTGCTCAGTGTTGTGGTGCAACTAAACTTTTTCAAGAGGCACACATGAGTCTACAAATCAGAATGGATACTAAAAAAAAAACAGACAGCTGTAGATAATCGATAATTGAAGTATATCTGAACATGGCCACCAGCGACATTTTAAAATAACTTGCTGTGGTAATTTCTAAGATTATGAGGAAAGGGAAGGATGGATTAGTGGTGTACTATACAATCTATGATGCAACTGGATCATCAAGGCTAACTATTATCCAGTATATCTATGTAACACCTACAAAGGAAGTTTTCTCTTTCAGTCACTTTAAACAACAAATAACTGTTGGGCCACTGAACATAACAGCAGTATGTTTTCCTTTTCTCTGCACCCCAGACAGCACTGAGCCAAGAGCATAGATTTTTCACTTTCTCTCAAGGTCACAACATTGACCAAAAACAATCATCTTCCTGTAAAATACTATATTTCCCTATTCAATGGATGGACCAGCCAGGGATAATCAATACTGTTAATTGTGCTTACTGGAGGACACATTAATATTGACACATCAAGTCGGAAATGATGGGGAAAATAATGTAAATAAGCTTAGTAAAAGTTTTTGCTGTGAGTATGATAGTCTGGTTATGAAAATGTTAGGCAATTTCATAGGAAAATGAAGATAAAACTATAAGCAATAACATTAAGATCAAAACAATGGTTGTCTCAGTGTATTCAGTGTACAGTATGCAATAAGATGTTTTCACAGACTCTCAAAGCAGTCCACACACTCAAACCACTGTGTACCAAAGGTTTGGACACACACAAAGACACAAGCACCTACGCACACGCACCCATGCACATACACACACACACAGTCCATGTTTGGGGGCCAGCTGCCAGCAAATGAAGGATCTCCCACCCAATTCACTTGTTATTGTGCTGTCTGGGTGACAAGTATACCTATAGAGTGAGTATTTATTTCCGGAATGTTTTGTTCCGTTTTCCTGCAATGATGAATGTTTCTTTTATAAATCCATCGCCAGGCCTTTTAAACCATAAACAATATTTCTCCAGCCCCAGATTCCTTGTGCAGCAGTCTTGGGGAACCTTGAGATTTCCAGGCTCTGATTTAATGGCTCGTAATTCCTGAAAGGCAATCCTTCTTCTCCCTCCAACGCTCTGATGCTCCATCCTTCCGGCAGCCTACCACTCTCGGCCTCTGCTCCCCTCCAGATCCCCAGGCCAGTCCAGACGCCAGTTAAAACTGCTCAGCTGGAAACAGCCCTATGCCCCCTCTGTCACTGGCATTGGCTTTCCACAATGGGTTGACAGTAGGCCAGCGCTTTCTGCTGAATTTTCTACAGATGTGGGATAATGGTTCTGAGACCCTAGATCCATTTCAGGATGAGTTCTGTTCAGTGGATATTATTTGGGTATTTCTATCTTGATATAGGGCTGTGCCTTGTTTGTGATATTTAGGTAAATGATGTCAAAGTGTAGCAGGGGTCTGGAGAGAGTTCAGTTGGGAAACAAATGAAGATTTACAGACAGTGTTGTCCTTTTGGCTTCACTGGACTGTGAATTATGTCTGATGCAGACTGAAGCACTGTGCTGCTATGTGTGACATGGTCAGGATGAGGGTCAACAATTCAAAATCTGACACTATGATTCCCCTCTGTAGGGTAAGGTGGCTGTCCCGTTAGGTAGGGAGGGATCAACTGTGAAGTTCAGGTATCATGGAATCTTATTTGTGAGCATTAAAAAATATGAGACTGGCTACATGCTGCAGCTGCAGTAATGTGTGTGGTCAATCTGACTAGGGTGGGAAAGAGGGTTGAAACACAAAGAAAAGCTCTCAATTTAGCTGGCAATCCTTGCTCCATTGCTCACCCATGGTCATGAGAGTAGTGACCGAAAGCATGAAATCATGGATAAAAGCAGACAAAATTACGCTTCTTCCCAGAGTGGCTGGGCTTACTCTATTTGACAGGGTGAGGATCTCAGAGAACTAGTAGGACTTCAGAGTTCAGCCGTTGTTTCTCTGAGATGAGAGAAGCAAGAGGAGGTTTGGGAACCTCATAAGGATGCTGCACAGGTATTTCCCTTTGGAGAAATATTAGGCACGCCTAACTGGGAGGAGACCCTGGGGCAGAATCATGACAGGCTATAAGGATCTCCAAGTATCCCTCTGAACGCCGTTAAATACCCCAGGAGGAGTTGGTGGACATCTGGGCTGCTCTGTGTAGCCCATTGCCACAAGTCTAGTGGCAAGAAACTGGTTAAATGGATAGAGCTGTAATAGTAATAGTATATAGTATATGCACATATGCATATTTTTGAGTAGGCAGCATGAGCAATAGGACCAGATGACACATTTTAAATTCATCATCCTACTGAGTACAAGTCACTTCAGAGTTGTGTCTATGCTTTAGTACTTACAGCACATACAGCCCAGATTTTAGCACTAAATGCATCATTACAATATTACAAAAAGGCAACAGCCTAGAACGGCTAAGGAAGACCTGTGTGGCTGAAACACGTTATGTTTGTTGCCTTTGAGTAATACTGTGTTTGAAGATGCGGGCCTTCATTTGTATAGACTGAGACTGCTGTTCATTTTGAACTTGTAAGCCCTCTTGAGTCTCCTGCCCTCCCCTTTTTTTAGTTACATATGTAAAACAATGCATACATAGCTGTAAATATCCATATGTACGAGACAGTGCTTTATTTTTGTCATATACCTCAGAAAATAAAGTCTGAGAACATTAAAATCTTCAATGTTAAATCCTATGTATCCAAACATTATTCAAACGTTTAGAATTTAAGCACTTTTTGAACAGCTAATCAATGTCAAATTGCTCAGTTGTTACCTTTGTAGGAGCAATTTCCCATACAAATGAATTTAAATGAACACAATACATTACAGTGGTATATTAAAAAGCAGTATACAGCCCTACATTCTCCCTAAAACATTCGTCATATAGCATGAGCATACACAACGTCATAACATCAACCTGACCCTTAGTTCTGATGCCAGAAGTACTTCTTAAGTGCTTGTTATGTGCAAGTATACTGTATGTAAGCCTACAATATCAGTGGCACTAGCAAACTGTTTAAGCAGGAAACCTATAAGGAGAAAGGTTTCAAGGTGTAGGTGTCTGCCTGTATGGGGGAATGCAGAAGAGGTTAAGTTCATTTTAAATAGCCGATAAATGTGCCCCAGCCAGTCAGCTAAGTACAAGGGAGAAACAACAGCAAGTTAAAAAACAATCATTAGGCTGGTATCTCTAATTGTGTTCCTTCCTCTCCTCATGTATAATCCCTGGTTCCTCGCCTTTCCTTCATTAACAATGGATGAATTAATTAGAAACCTTCATAGGATTTCTGCAGTGAACCCAAGAGATAAAACACATCCTATCCCTCACTCCTGCTCTCTCCCTGCTTCTATTATTTCTTTTTTTCTCTCCCCTCCCTCTGCTCTTAATTGTATTGTTTGCTTGTTGTGTCGATAGCAGGATTAATTTCACTATAGATCAGGATTATTGACCTTCTCGTCAATGTTATTTCATTTCTGTAAGGTGCTAATTATAGGGAACAGGGGAAAGCAAATTGCACTGTAACTTGCCTCACTTGCTTTCCAATAAAACAGAAAGAAAACAACATTAATTCCCTTTTAGCTGCCCTCCCCAGTGAGGTAAATCCACACACTATCTGACTGTCTATCTATCGCATCTGGGAGGGAAACTGTAAGTGACTGTTAGACCTGATAGGTTGAGTTTCCTTTTAAAACAACGTTGACTATTCTGACCCATTCTCCTCCTCTAAATGCCATGCTTGTCACACTCACTGCTGTTTTCTTGGTTCTCTCACTTCATTTGAAAGAAGGGGAGGGCGCAGTTCATAAACAATTAACCGACTGGATAAGTGATACACTTGAGCGCTAACAGACCTGAAAAACACTGTGTGATAAATTCTGGTAATTGAGTAGAGGAAGGTGAGCATCAGCTCACTGAAACAGACTGGCCACCATGCTTGATCAGTGCTTTAGCGGTGGCTTGAAGATCTAGTTGGCACTTTTGCATCATGATGATGTCATGAGAGGTGAGAGAGGGGACACCTTTTGAAGGAGATGGAAGTACATAGTTGTAGAACTGCAGTGTTAAAAAAAAGTCAGTCTTTGAATATATCATCAATACTAATGAACCAAAAAGGCCCAAGTGCTGTGCTTTTCAAGTGGACTCATTTGCCCCCATTATGTCACTTCTGCGATTGTATCTACCACAGGTCTATCCTAGTAGAATGAGCCCTAAGCCCCTTTCATCCACCCTTTCCTCCCTCTCTCCTCCCCTCCCTACTCCCTCAGTCCTCTAATGAACTGAAAGGTCAGAGCACTAATAAAACTATTAGCAGAAATGAATCTCTCAGATGTGTTAATGCACTTTTAATTCCTGTTAGCAAATTTCATCCCCCAGCAGTTTGCTGCCCGCTAATGAGAAATAAAACGCCCCGCTCTAGGGAAGGGGGATGGGGGTACGGGTCGATGCTCCGGCTACTCAACAGTAGACTCTGTACACACACACACACGCACACACGCACACACACACACACACACACTACACAAATGCACACACACACACACAAGTAATATACACTAAAATTGCACCTTACACACACCCTGGATGTGCTGGGTGTTATTCACGGACCGAGGCCTGTTCTCAGCCCTGTGATTCTGCAGGGTTAATTAAAGAGCACATCTCCATCTGTTCTCATTCAGCCTCAGCCCAGTCTCTTCCCATCATGTGGCCACACACCCCCACACACACACACTCAATCACACTCCTCCTCTGTCGCTTTTTTGTCCTCAGTGGAAAGACAAGGAAACTTGACAGCAGCGTGTTCATACAGACACACAGACAAAACTTGTTCTGAATTGTGGATGGGTCATGATCTGGCCTCTCCTTCAGTCTGGCCAATGACCTAACTAATAAGGTACAGACAGGGCTCGACCCTCATGTCTAGGAGCCAGGAGAGAATATCGAGCCACTCTAGGCACATTGTTCACAGCTCTCTCTGCATGTCATTTAGATATGCTTTCTGTCATGTAATATTTTCCTGCTCTGACTGTCAATCAGAAGTCAAGGTTGAAAAATTCTGGCACACCTTCAATCACTAAATGGACAGGTAATGCTGAGAAAGAGTGTGTGCTAGGATTTCCTTTTTTTTAAGCGTCATTTAGAAGTCAGCAGATGTCCAGAATATCACAGGGCTAATCAGTTTTCCATTAACTCGAATAATACGATTGAGTCGAAGTGAGTTGATAACAGTGAGTAACAACTGTTGAAAAGACAGAAACGAATATATCCTCTCAATTTACAGTAGAACGTCAAATCATGGGTATGTCAGTGAGCATTATTCTCAGTATAGAGAATTATTATTATAATAAGCATTTTTTCAATAAAACATTGTTGTAAAACAATCAATCCAAACAGTATTTTGTGATAAAAATGTTTCCACAAGTGGGGTGACATCAGTCTTGAAGTTAGAGCGGGTATGTGATCACAAGGCTGCTATTTCTTATCTTAAAATAAATCACTAATTTATCTCCCTTCTCTCAACCACCACTGCCGTGTTGCCCTTGAGCAAGGCACATAACTCACAACTGCTCTGTGGGTAAGAGTGAAAGATAAGATGCACAAGGCAACTTCCAGGTGTGAATTTAGAGTAAGGAAGAAGAAAAAGAGCAAGCAATCAACTTCCCCTGGAAAAATGAAGTTTAAAATAAAACTGAAAATTGAAAATTCACAGGTATGGTGAGTATATGTAATTATCACAATACTACAGCTTATAATGAGCTTTTAGTTTAGCCACAGAACTGAAATCCTTAAAACATTCACTTTCTTTTATCCTTAGCTACTGAGGAGAAAGTTGAAAAAAAAAAAAAAAACAAAAAAAAAAAAAACAGATAGCACAAGGAGGCAAAGGGAGGCCCAGAAGGGAGGGGCAGAGACATTCTATTACCAAACTAGGTCTTTTAATCAATAAAGAGATAAAAGATATTTTAATCAAAGACATATTTCCTTGTTTGTCTAATGCTTCTGCCGCCGCTGTGCACATAATCTTTAAATGCTGAAAAGGATGCATAATGCTCTCCCAGAGAGCCACTCATCCATATAAACACAAAACAGGAGCAGTCAGCAGAAACACACACCAGCCCAGCCCAGCGCATGGACACTCCATAGACGCCAAATTACATTAGGATGGGTATATTAAGGGGAAATTGCATCCTGTAAACTAGAATATTATTCCTACACACAAACACATCATTTGTGCACATGTACACACTCACTCAGACAAACACACAGATACCATTTTTCAACATCAGATTACCCAGCTCTGCGCTCACTATTCAGTAACAGATCCATATATTTATTGTTTTGTGCATGCTCATGAACACACACACACACGCACACACACAAACAGTAAACACAAAACGTGGTGCTATTAGTGTCTGGACTGTTTGTCGGACATGCAGGCATCCGCTAGCTGTGGCTAAAGCGTTCCAATGAGATTAGAGGGGTAACCGGAGCCCTTCCAAGGCCACTGAACTGAGCTCACTCCAGGCTAACAAGTCGAGAGGTGGTGAGCGGGCTGGATCAGGTTTCGGGAGCTGGTGGGTCAAATACTGACTGACACTTAATAGAGTGATACAAGTGTGTGCATGTGCATGCATGTGTGTGTGAACATGACTAAATTTGCCTATACATGCCTGAATACTGCGTATAGAGCTTTGGTGTGTGCGTGTGTGGTCTTGACCAGCACACTACTTATAGCACATCAGGGCTTACACACGTCTGCTGAGCACTGGGGAGCAAACAGCAGCTCCAGTAATAGTGATTCATGCTTTCCGTCAGGCCCCCTGACAGGCTGGGTTCGATCCCCTGCTCAGCGCGCTGTAGCATCGGTAACAGCAGCAGAAGCAGGCGCAGCACCACGAACATCATCATAACTGCTGGGGGAGTGTTGGGCTGCTGACATATTGATCGACTCTCAGTTAAGAGATTTGATAGATTGACCTCGGACTCTTGACTTTACACAGTAAAGGGGAAGAGTGAAGCGGGAAGTGAGAGACAACAAGCAAGACAATAAGGAGAAAGAGCGAGAGAGAGATATTTCAATGAGTGTGCTGTAACATGAAGTATGTCAGTGATATTTATCTCACAGATATTTATGATGTAACACAGTGAGCAACACTCATTTATATTCCGTTTTGCTCACAATAAATTATGCCCCTCTGTTGAGGTTTTCTAATGGCACAGGTCAAAACACTCTAAGTACCAAGACTATAATTTTGTCAGAACCTGGATCACATTGCATGATCAGAAAAGAACAAGCCAGGGATAAAATAACCATGAGGATACTCCAGTACAGTAGTCCAGTAGGCCATACCTATCTTCTGCCCAGCCCCCAACCCAAGAGTCCTTGAGCCAGCAACTCATCAGACCGTCAAGCTAAGCCTAACCCTGAGTCCCTCGTGGGGCCCGTGGGGCTCATGGGCCAGCAAGGGCCAGAGAGGGTGCTAGCTCACACTAACGATGGAGGAAACCATGTCCAGTCGGCTGGAGCCATAGCTGAAGCAGAAGACCCTGTACCATTGTTCTGCCAACACGCTGACAGCTAGTGATTTAGGACCGGGGCTGCCCAGGAGCGTTAGGGGAGGGACGGGAGCGAGGGGGGTCAGAGAGAGGCTCCACAGGCACCCCTCAACAATCCTCGCTGAACCCCTCCATCCGTGAGATGGCAGAATGAATCATGGCTGACCCAGTGCTAGGCCTGAGCCTGGCCTCTCTCTATCCCTGCATCGACCCCCTCCTCTCCATGGACAAACATGACAAATCTGGTGTTTATTTACTTAAAGAGACCTGGAGAAAGAGCAAAGGGGGGCAGATAAAAAAACTGTGTAAAATCAATACAGAGTTAGCAGATCCTGCCCCGCTGTTGCTCTTTCTAGGCTGAGGGGCTGGAGAGAAGCCTGTGCCTCGAGGATGAGGTCTAATAAGGACCCCAGGCGGAGCGGGACGCAGGTGGCTGTAGCAGGCTGACCATCACTGGAGGGAGAACAGGAAGACAGGCTAGCAGAGACTGAGGAGCTCTTAGAAAATCTCAGCTTTGCCATACTACTCAAATATCTACCAATTAATTTTGCCGACTGTCAACAATCACTGATATCTGTGGATGAGTGATACATGTTGATCAGTGAAATTTAAACACTGCAACAGCCAAAATCGAAGCTGTGGGTGATGCATGTGGCCTGCCAGGGACTTGTGAGATACACATGGTCTACTAGTTGGAGCCTTGACAGAGGACCACTGAATGTGTGGAGCCTCTACACTCGCCACATGACAGGGAGAAAACAGATAAGGCTTGCTCTCGGGGGAGAGGGAGGGTGGCCATCAAGCCAACCCCCTAAAAAGAAATAGCAGCAGCAAGCTGTCAAGGTTTCTGTCATATCCTACATCACATCAGCCGCCCATTCCATCCCATCGCTGGCAAACCATGCGCGTTGTAGTGGCCAAGGATGAAAGTGCTGGAAAATGGGAGTCATTGTAAACCATTTTCTGCCCTGAAGCCCGCACTACCACCATCACCCCCCTACGCCATCCCCTCCATCTCCACCCCTCTTCTTTCCCACTCCTCTTGAAGACAAATGGGTCCAGGGCAATGACAGAGTGCCTGGTCCACAAATCACCAGCGGCCAGCCTGCTCGTCCACTGCATCCTCCTCCCCCACTACCTCCCCCTTCACCCAACCTCGCCCCTCCCCATCCTCGGCCCCTCCATTAGTCATGTGCACGCGGGTAGCAGCCAGCAGCCATAATTAGACAAGGACAAATCGCCAGCCACAGACACGGACGGGTCCGGCCACTAAATAAGGCCCTGTTTCCATACCGACCAGTGGGCGGCAAGCAGGGCCAAGGAGAGGACTGGGGTGTGGGAGAGAGAACTGGGGAGGGGTGGGTACTGTCCAATATACCCTATGATCCTCTTGGCCTGGCCTGGCCTGGCAACTCATTTATTATCCTACAGGTCCTTGGCTTGAACCCGTTTCCCCAACAGTACAGCCCCATATTAATCCACTACTCCACCATCACACCCCTCAACCCCATTCTCAAATGGAGGGTGGTTCTACTCATGTTCGGGCCATTCTTAGTTGACTTGACTCACTACACTTACACTACAGCCTAAAAGGAAGGCAGAGGAAATCCTTTATGTGTAACACTTAAAGCCAGCCATAAACAAAATGTCTAATGGTTTACAGTGTGTTCAAGAAGGCTTATAATTTGCAAATTACATTTCATAGTTATCAAACTTTCTCTGTGTTTTCCTGACAAACTTTTGTCATTATGCCGTAAGTGAAATGTTAATGATCTAAACCATCTGCAACACAGAATCTAAACACAACAACAACTCATCTTTCAAGGCAAGGGCCGGGAAGAAACCTCATACAATCTCCATCTCTCCATCACATTCCAGTCAATGCATCACCACTACGTCACTTGTTTTTGCAGTGGTCAAACCAACTCTAAATAAATAAATTAAGTAAGTAAAGCCAGAGCAATAAAAAGCAATAAAGGGGTTTCAGGGTACATTAGGCGTAACATTAGAGGGGTGGAATTAGCAAAAATGAGAACCCATCGAATCAGATTACACACGGACGAAGAAAATGGCAGTCAACAAAATATAAATTACTGGTATATGAGGGTAGAGCGGACTGAATCCACAGAGGAGTATCAGTAACAATTGCTTTGGCCGGGTCAGAGCTGCACCTCACTCCCTGGGCAGAAGGGGGTCGACGAGGACCTGACCGCCACACACACACAAACACTTACGCACACACATACACACAAACACCATGCTCCACCAGAGCAAACCTTATTGATCTCCCTCCTAATTTCCTAATTAGTTTTTATTGGATTTCATAATCGTCATCAAGACACATCAAAAGAAACTCGAAACCCCAGCAAGATTTTCTGCCCTCCTCAACATAATTTTTTTAAACTGTGAAAATGAAGCCATGTATTCAATTCCAAGTCCCCAGCTGTGAGAGCAAACCCTTTTTTTTCACTTTCCCACCAGAACTCCTTGGACAGCAAACACTGCACAAACACACCATTTCTCCCATGTGCAGTAAGTGATGTTTAGCATCGCACATTTTCTGCATGATCTGCTGCTATTTGTCACACTTCTGCTCTCTCTTCAGTCGCCCCTCACTTGTAGCACTTGTTAAACATACTGCAGTAAGAGGCACCAAAAATGTGGAGATAAAAGGAAAAAAATGGCCCTTGCTGTTACTGATGCTAGTCACTGGATTATTAGTGCATCATCACATGAAGTCTTCAATGGCGCATGTTACCTTCCGCTCTTGACCAAAAAATAACCCCGACTCCCCTCAGTGAACACACATATATTTTATCTTCCCGCCACTTTCACAAGGATCAAAGGAAAAGACAGGACGATGACATAAACCATGATGAGAAAAGGAATCTCTCAGCCATTTCTGACCTCCTGATGATACCTGGCCATGCTCCCCAGGACAGATGTAACACAGCATGCTCCCTGCTGTCCTATGACACCTTACACTAGCTAGTCAGCACTCTGCTCAACACAGGAAACTGCAGAATAAATCCTGTGAATAGTGTAGTTGCTAGCGCGTCAACACGCTGAAAGATTGAGCATCCAACTTTGACTGGTACTTTCCAAGAAACACAGCAGCTGGCTAGTGGTTACTATACATTACTTTGTTTTGTGGCTTTTTTAGGTATGTAGTGTTGAAAGATACAATGAGGATGAAGGGCAGAAAAGATCTAGAGGGGTTCGAAGACAAAGAACATTCAATGTTCACAGTCACACCAGGGAACAGCTATCTCAGTGACATCTGTTTATGCAGAACAAATGGCATACAGAAACAATGGATACGATTTTGAAATTACTGGCATGAGTGTCCCTTTGGAGCAGGGATCTTAACTCCTCTATTTGCACCTCCCCTATCATATCTGCTCCAGAGAATCCTTCTTGCACCATCTGGTGTTCAATAATCAGGGAGAGAAACTGAGAAAGATTTAGAAAAGGGTAGTCCATATACAGACACCCAGTCTATGTACTTCAGTGCTCTGATATTGTAATAGACATCAGACCCGAGAACAATCTAAACCTCTCCCTGTATGTTCCTTACTTCTCCCATTAAGTGCCCACTGCCAGATGTTAAACAGCCACAGGAGCTGATTTTCCGGCTATTTCTCTCTGTTAAGGCCCATTCTGAGATAAAATCTCTGGCGTGATTACACAATAACAGCAGCTTTAAAAGAGGGAGGATGAAGATGAGACTGCAGGAGAGCTAGAGAAAACCTGGTTGAAGGTCTCCCTCCTGACTTGTCCTACACTTAATGTCCATTCAGATGGACACTTCATGTACTGTGTCTCTGCCATGCTTCTGTCATAAACTAGACACTTACTTATTTCACTGACATACTAGATATCTACCACCTTTCCGTACCCACAATACTGCCAGACCAGCAATTTAAGCAGAGTAACAGCAGTGAATGAAGCTCTCCGGCTAATAAGATACTGCATATTTCGACATGTTGGGCACAAATACATACATAAAATCCTATTACTCTGTTTCATCTCAAAGCTTCCATCTTTTGTTTTTGATAATTCTGTTTAATCTGAATTCAGATTAAACACCAAATAACAGGGAGCATCGCAGGTATGGTAAATTACAAAATGCTTAATAAAGTGATCAATTAAGTGAAAAGCCAGAATCTACCACCACCCTGCCGACACAAAAGCTACTAACTTTAAAAGTAGCATACAGATTGAAAATAAGGCCCACAGCATTTGGATGAGATACAAAGAACAGATTTGCTCTCCTAATTTCAATCATCCAATTCACACTTCTCCCTCGCTCTTTCTTTCACAAATCTTTATAAAAAAGGTTAGTCCAGAAGGGTGAATGGGGTAGGCTGTCCTCCTCACCTGCTGACCCATCTGTCCCTTCTTCCCTACACTCCTTCTGTGACATACTACCCCCCCCCACCCCCCCACCCCATGACACCACCACATGCTCACTCTGAGGTGTGTGAGGGGGCCACAGGTCAGCAGAACGGGCTTAAATCCCAGTGAAGATGTTTTTGGCCTTGATCACCGTGCCCATCGATCCCTGGCTGATTCCCACTCAGATACGTCTTATTTTATTAGTGGCTTCGGCCTTCTGCCGCCCCATTCCGCTGTGATCAATACCAGTGTGGGGATGGCCCATATTTTTCTCACTTTTAGTGCCTTAACGCTGTTTAACCGTGTCACCTGATAAACGACAGGCCCTCCCCAAACACTGATTTCCTATTGATTTCTCCCTCATTCCACCATCCCTCCCTTCGTCACTCTCCTATTGTTTTTATCTCCAGTTATCCCCCCAACTCTTTCCCTCCTCTCCTCTATTCCTTCACTTCCCTAACTTAAGTAGAGAACAACCCTGCCAGCCATCTTAAACACACTTCAATCAGACATCCGTTCTTGAAAGTGAGCCTAGGTCAGTCATGTTAGGCCAAAGGGAGCCATTTTCTGCTTGATCATCTCTTTTAATGAGAATTAGTGAAATATTACCCAAACAAAAACCAGTTCACCACTTTATTTGTAATATGTAACACAGCAGTCATTTCAAACACCTGCCAAGGGAGGTGTGTTCTGTCACTGAACAAAGGTGGGTCCATGTTCCTCATTTTCCAGCATTACCCACCAGTTGGTAGTTGGTGACCTATTTGTGCGCGTGCATGTGCGTGCATGTGCGTGTGCATATGTTGGGGGAGCCAAGCATTGACAGAGCAGGATGCAATGAGAACCATGCAACAGATGCTATGACAACCTGGAGGGAGACAGCTCCATCCATCATCAGCTGTAGTCCTGATGATCAGAAAAGGGTTTGGACTGTGGAGCAAGGTGCACTGGGAGCTCCAGCAGGGCAACATACAATTCACTTACAGGGCTTCAATGAGAGCCTAACTGTATGAACACACCTTATAAGTGCACATAGTCAAATTAATGGGGAACTGATAAATGAACATGAATAAGAAACAAGATTACAACTGAATAAAAATCTGAAAAATATATCTTGTGGATATCCATGATAGAATGAAATATATCTTGTCGAAATATTGAACAAAACATAAATTCTCCGCATATACATTATTTATGCAAAATTAAACCTGTTCCTATTCCTGCTTAGTCTCGTTCATCCACTCAGTTACCTCTTTATTGATCTCTCATCTAAGGCACTTCTGTAAATCCAGTGTGTTCTCCCTGGCCTTATTGCCATTAATACCATTAAATATAGGTCTCTTATCACAAGGTACTTTGAGGATGTCTGGATAAGCTGTGGCAGCCCAGGCCATGACAATCACTCTATCTTTTAACTCACAGAACAATGTTATTATCTTATCACAGTAAAAAACAATCTTATTTGAAATGTATGCTCTGTAAAAAAAAAAGAAATACGCACTCTTGCAATTTACCCACCATGTTATCTAGTAAAATCTTAGCATCAAACAATTTTACACCCTGTTCTGATACAAAAAAAAGGGGATAATAACCACTTGGCACCAATCACTGCAGGGGGAAAAAATTACCTGCTCTATGAGACAAATGAAAAACATTTTTCAAAGACAAATAGCCCACTCCTAGAAATTTAGTGTAATTCTAGGCGAAGGCACACACTCTGAATAAGTAAACATGCACCATAAGCATCTGTTAAGGAATCCACTAAAACGATCTGGCATCTTTTTTTTAGGCCTCTCACCCTTTAACAAAGGGTTAAGTGATAAACTGACATTTACAGCAAGGCCTGCCAAGTTACACAGAGTGGGGAGCACACTGAGAAACTGACCGTGAAGTAATAACGAGGGACTGGGCTACAGCACAGATTTTCTATTAACACAAGGGGAGAGGAGTTAAATGGGTTGAGGGCTATGTTCAAGAGGACCAGTCTCTTGAACAAAATTGCCCGCCTTGACCAGCCAGCCCTACCCACTGTACCCAGTCCTCAGTCTCAACCAGGGAGGAGCTTGAGCACCAGCTAGTGGTGGTGGAGTTTCACTGCCAAGACACCTCACACCAAACACATTAATCATGACCAGGGGAGTGTAAAATTCAATCGGCTCCTTCCATCCATTTCATGTGAAGCAGACTGAAGGCCGGCCTTGTAGTGCCTGAGAAAGGAGGGATGAAAAAAAGGGGGAAAAAAGAAAGAGGCGCTCCCTACACTTCATCAGGACCCCTACTTCATAACAAATGGAGTGTCTCTCTGGCGGAGGAGTGCCATCAGAAACGCGCGCTCTCTCTATCCATTTAATTCCGGCAGTGGAGGAAGGGTCAGGGAGGGAGCAGTGAGTGCGTGTTCTGCTCTCCGCTCGCCGCTTCCCCAGTCACACAGTAAACTACCTTTTAGGAATTGTTTCTCAATAAGAAATGATCAGTCCATTTATCTGCACCAGGCGGGCCTGTCTCCTCACCCAGACCTCCAATATTTTTCGTTTGACCTGATCAGGGCTATAAACTAGACTGAGACACTTTCAATTTGTCACCCGGGGAGGCCTCTGCAAGTCCCATGCTAGTGATTGCATCCTCCCTCCCAAATGTAAAAATTCCTCCCATGCTTGAAATCTCGTTGATTCTTTTATTTTTTTCCATTTACACAGCTACTTAGTAAGAAAGCCTCCCGTTCCAAAAGAACGCAACAGAAAAAACAGGTTCTTGGAGATGATATCCACTGACATCCATTTACTATGTCTAGGATGGTAATGATATTTTGGCTAATGAATTTAGTCTTGCAGATTAACATTAATATAAACTTATATAATAATGATTTTGCAACCTCCTGCCAGGAATGCAAGAACAATTCTCTCACCACCCTCTGCCAAACACAAACACAGACACACATCATCAATGGCTGTTATTTCAGCACCATATTTTCCACATCTTGTCACAGCCTTCGCACTATAAGAAAACATTAATATGCGATCAGCTGGAATGGAAAGATGGGACAGCTTTTGTTTTTGTTAAATCTGCTGATTACCAGGTAACTATCTAGGTTTACAAAGGAAGGGGTTGTTCACTGACACAACCATGTACCCTTCTGTAAACAAAAATAAACATTATATTGATATAATTTCAAAATGGTACCCTGTGTGTGTTGAAAAAAAAAAGAAAATCTATGGTACACTGTGAGTGCAAGAGACCATCCAAAAACACTCAACACTTACCACTTGGTTGGCCACGAAGGAGAGAAATATTAACCAGATTGTTTTCTTTCAAAACATGTATAAACTTTGAACGGGGGTAATTACAATCCACACATGACTTGTTTTCCCATCAAACCCTTTAAAACAGTTAAACATTCTTTAAATTGGATAGAACATGTCAATGATTTTTTGAAGGCGCTGAAATATGGTAACACTCAAGCTTATACTCGCAACCTGTTCAAATTGCTGCCTCGTCCGAATCACATGTGCACGATTAATCACTGATACCTCCGCCTGTCAGACTTCCTCTCACGTATGTGGTTACACAACAGTAATGGGCAACTGAGTGGAACTGAAAAACATGTCAAAATTTAGTCTTTCATCTCTTACTGGCACTTACCCTGAAGACACATTAGGCAGAGAGAAGCCTTCTCCCTTCAGAGAACACTAAGCCAAAAGCAGCACAGCTGTAGCTTCTACACTCCTAAGTTGTACAACATGAGTAACACTGGTAAAATTAATCTGTCTCAGGAAACAGCTACTACCTTTTCTTGAGACTACTTGCAGTTGTTCATGCATCAGTCTTTGTCAATGTGATGTACTTAATCAAAGCTAATTTTGGAGTCATACAGAGCTTGATTATGACCGATACTGTTGAAAAATGTAGATTTTTTTTCCTGGTCTCTAGTTAAGCGTAGGCCATATTTGCCATAATCATGTGCAATGGTACTACAAAATCACATGTTTTATTAACTGGAACATGCAATTATGACTTCTTAATGTAGGGGCTGGGCTTCACCATTTTTCTTAATTCACACATTTAATGCCAAATTGTTACAATTAATTAAGTAGTAACTAATACCCGTTGCTAATTACTTCACACTGGATGTGAGTGAAAATATTTTTTATTTCCATCTCAACGGATGCAGCTCAGCCTACTCTGTTGACAGTAGAGAGGAAAGGATGCTGCATTGTAGCAAAGCCAATGTAAACTTAAATTATAACTGAAATAATCACAGATTCGTTGGGGAAAAAGGGAAAAATATTTGGCTAAGGATGGCCATGTAACCGTAGCATATATCATTAGTTCAACCTCACAATGCATGTTGGGAATCAGTTCCTGTTGAGAAGCCACAACCTCAATTCCACTCAGTGGTTACTTGCCTCTTCAGTTTACAAGTCCCAGATAACATGCCCAAAGGCAAAAAAAAAAAAAAAAAAAAAGCCTGCCACACTCACCTCACTTCACTTTACTCTGTGATGAGCAAGAAATTCCCCTTTCCTTCTCTTCCAGTCCATGATTGTCTCTTCCTTCTCTTGGGAAACTTGCATCCACTTGCTGCCAACAGCAGCCACTGCAGACTGTTTAGACTGCCTGGTGTCCAGCACTCCATTAACTTCCTACGATGAAAACAGAGTCATAACATTTTTAAATTACCTTTGAGAGCTATATTATTGCATCTTAACCAAACTATTAGTTGTGATGTCACCGTTACTCATTTGCATTACTTCATCTTAACATTGATCAGAAAAGTTACAGCTAAACAGTCATAAAGATGTCCAGTGGCACACCTACTTAGAAATGTGGATCACACAATTTCAGAACAGTTATGCCTATACAAAGCCAACTATGACACACTGTCTGCAAGTTCCACCAGGTACAATTAAATAAGACCGATCACAGCAATGAAATGAACATGAAAAATTAAGGCTTAAAGCCCATTCTTTGTTTCAACAAATAATCAAACTGAAGACATTTTAACAATTCTTTGGAAGTAGCAGAACTGTTATAGAACAAAATCAGCCTTTTGACAGATTTTTCCAAACATTATTTTTATAGACAGGCTACCCAAGGAAGAAACTGTACGCTTAGTGCATGAAGAAAACATGCCTAAGTTCACATTGTCAAGATTTCTACTGAGGATGTAAGGTTTAAAATCTGTCATTGTAGATATGTAGGTCAGAGAAGCAGGAGCAGGGTACATTTAAAAAAATATTGCAAAGAAGTTCCCTTTATTGCCCTCTGCCAAAGCAAATTATATCTGCAAGCACCATCTTCTAACAAAAATAAGAAGTCTTTTTTGACTACAAGAAGCTGCAGTAACAATAGCCAAATGCATTTCCCCTGTCTCATCTTGTATTATTTTTCAAATAATGCTGAGTAAGATATTTGTGTGGGTGGTGTATGTTTGCAGTGTACCAGCTCTGAGATACATGAACTGGTTTGTCCTGCAGCTAAGGGCTTCACATGTCCAACCATTTTACTACCATGCAAACTCTTGGTATTTCTCAGTTCACATTCTTGTCCATTCTTTTGTCCTAGGAGACACATTTGACATAATGTCTAAAAATGGCACTATAACTTCAAGTTCAAGTTTTTTTTAAGGAAATCTTGAGAGGCACCACAGAGAGAGGAGACCACTTCATGGTGAGAAAGGTGTGCAATACAGGCCGACCCAGTGGACAGTGTCAATGGCTGGTGCAAGGTGCAGCAGTAAGCAGGGCAGAGGGAGCAAGACCAGAGACAGCAGGGCAGAGACAGACCTAGGGTGCCAACCTAATGATGGAAGCCACATCCATGCTGAAAGACACAGACACCAACCAACCACACAGACAGAGACAACTGGGTTAGTAACACAGAAAACAATGCTGCTGCAACTGGAGGTGGAGAGGAAAGAGAAGAGGAAAGAAACTGTTAGGAACATCGAAACTGGCAGAAACTAAACTAACCTATGACAAGAGAGCCAACAGGCAGAGACTGAGCCTCCCTCAGTGGTCAAGTCAAAATTACATTATCCATAAGTTAAAGAAATCAAATTTGCCGCTGATTAATTTGGCCGGCTGACTTCTTCGTCTTCAATTTCAAGACAAAAGAAGACAGAAGACGGAGGATGGACAAAAGTCACAAGAAGTTTACTTGCCAAAACATTGAGGATAAATCAGATGGTGACTTGGCAGACAAGAATGAATGGGAAGCCCCAAGACTCACTCTGAAAACGATGCATCATGACCAAAGGAGCTGGCACAAATAAACAGTGGTTTCGTCTCTAGTGCAAACCCAGTCAAAACAACAGCGAAAATCAACATCTGTGTGCTGTAACTAATGGCATGACCTCATGCACATGGGCTGTCTTAAACTGTAAAGATGTGTTCTTTGCGCTTGCATTCATAGACCATTGTTCCTAAAAAAAAAAATTGAAAATCAAGGATGTACGATATTTAAACACAAGGGATTTTTACTAAACAGTCATTTGTAATGTAGATTCAATGACCAGACATGTTGAGGCAAATAATAAAACAGCTAGAGCAGTCTAATAAGTTCAGAAAACAGCAACTCATTATTGTAATGCAGCCTTTAAAAGCAAGAAAATAAAACAAATAGCTCATATTATATTACATCCAAAATGCCAGACCATACCTAGTGTCACATCACAATATCACCTTCCCAATGCAAAAATATAACATGTTGAGGAAGTTCCACTTCCCAGGTTTTATATGATCCAGCACAAAGTCAACAGCGTGATACTGCATGCAATACTGTCTGAAATTAATAGTTTCAACAGAGCAGAGAAACGCAAATATCATGTGGCCAGTGCTAGCCACCACTAAGGTCATTACCGCAGGGCTCTCAAATCCATTCTCCTGTCATTTATTCATGCTACATCTGTGGTACTTTGAGCATGTACAGTACATCCATGGTCTAAAGTCTGCCCCACTAATGCTAAGTAATGTTGAAATATTAGTGGGAGCCTGTTGTTGGGTCAGAAAATACCTCCAATCCCAGTTCATCTAACTGTGTCCAAGATGGTGGTGCGGCAGTCCATTATGGGCCACCGCCTGATTTTGCAGTCAAGTAGCCTATGTGACCAAAATGTGATTACAAAACATAAGCAGGAGTAGAAAATGTATAAATTAAAGCTAAACAAAATTACAACCAGGAGAGTAACTCCCCTGTTTGCACTTTCACTGTAATTTACAGTTGCACTGGTTGAACACTGCCTGAGTCGCAGACCAACTTCTCACACTCACCATTTTCAGGGCTTTCTTCTGTGAATGTTTATGACACATTCACAGAAGAAAAAGTAGGTACAGGGTGGACAAGAATGCTAGATCCTGTAGCAGAATGAGGGTGAGTGACTTAAATTTACAGTGGAAGCTATTAATGTTTGGGTTTATGATGTGGCATTTAGGCATTTAGTACATCATTGCCAAATTGATTGTGCCACCTTGGTACAATTACGATAAATAAAAGAGTGTATGGTCAAGATGATTGGTAGCCTATATGTCACGCCACTGGTATTGTTAATGGCAGTGTTTCTCGAAAATGAGATCACATTTCCCATGAACCCTGTGGCTTTCTGTCACAAAGAGTGATGCATGCCCCCACAGTCTCTGGAGTCAATTCTGAATCTGACTGTAATTGTGGGAGTCACCAAAGTCGACTCCTTGACTCCCACAGATTTAACAACAGGAAAGAAAACTTGAAACCGCAGTCAATAAAGCACCAGTGACCCAAGCTGTGGCAACTCTTTACACTAAAGCGTATTCAAACAATTTAGGAATGCGAATACTGTTGAAAGAGCAACAATAACTTTATAGTGTCTCACTTATCTCAAATTGATGTTTTCATCTAGGCCTAATCCACTCTCAGCTCAGCATCTCCGGCTGCACATAGGAACGTATGAGGTACAGTGGAAACAACCTGGAAAATGTTCAACTTAATTGTAAAAAATTCTACTTTAAAGACCCACTTGCATTTGGGGTCAACTATTCACTATAATCAAAAAATGCTTTGTTGGTGCAAGGATTTCTCTTTCACATTACTTAAGAGGCCATGATACAAGGTATTTGTCCACACAGGATCCTCACTCACTGCACACCTGCTATCATGACAAAGTGAAAGCTTTAGATCAGTTTTCATGTTTTGAACCATAAAACTAATTTCCCCTTTTGCCTTAAAGTAATACAGATTTAACACACACACAAGCACAAATTTTACCTAGTGGCACCCAAGGTTATTATTTGTATATCTTTTGTTTATGGGAATTGCACTCATGTTGATGAAACACTAACTTTAAATGGCATTTTGAAGAGTCATTATTAAGATTTCTTCCCCTTTTACCCATTTTTTCTCGGGGTTTTTGCTCGGTGGGGATTCAAGTCCGGGCGTGTCGTCTTTTATTTATTTATTTACTCATTTGGGACTCCAAATAAACTTTGACTTCTCTAAACTTGTAAACATATCCAAGTTGTGGGGTAAAATTTGACTTCAGGCTGTATTAGATTAAAAAACACAGGAGGCTCTCTCTATTTTGTATTTTCATAAGAGGTTTTGGAGCAACGTTAAAAGTGCTGTTTCGTGTAAATTAACGTTAGCTAGCTAAACTGTAACTGAAACGTATTTTAACCACAGCCGTCTCAAATTTACATGCTGTTTCTACAAGTTCACGTCAAATTTTGTCACTTAAACAAAAGTGCTTATGGTAAAATATACATACCTCACTGGACTTAAGCCCTAAAACCTTTTAGTTAGGGTCCACAGGTAAAATTGCCAATATTCACCAAGCTGCATTTGTCTCTTTTCACAGTATGGGTCATTATAACGAGATGCACCATGGGAGGGCGCTAGTGAGCAATAAAAATACATTTTTCTATTTCTAAATAAGATTTTCACATTTTACGTTGACATTTTGGCGTTATAAGGAATTTACAAAGATATGCAACTTATGAAGCAGGCCAGTCTCTCAGTGACAGTGAGATCATTGCATCATTATGATTAAATATCCATTTCTTCTGCAGTGGCTTGTCTACAGCGGCATATTAGTGCCACTGTAGGGGAAAAAATATGGAGACGGGCAGGCGGGTAATATTCCAAGAAAAAACGCTTTCCCAGATTAAAGTTGTAAATTTATGAGAAAAAACTTGAAAATTCTGAGATTATAAAGTCACAAATGTATGAGAAACAAACTCAGAAAGACTTTTTGTTCAAGGAACTGTATTGCTTCACTTTGCAAGTTTGGTTTAACTACACATTGCAGACTCTGCCAGCAGTGCTGCCTGCAGTTGATGACTTAATCAATTAATGCTTTGTAACTGGATTTAGTTGCAGGGAAATCCTTGTGATTTTAACCCAGAATCACAACATTGTTTTCTTGTGAAAAGGCCCAAGTCACAGCAATGTCTCTTCAAGGTCCAGATGTTTATGATAATGTGATTCTGGGCTATTTCCTTGCCACTAAATTGGATAGTATAAAAATATTTTTCAAGTTTTTTTTTCCTTCCTAAATTTGTGACTTTATAATCTCTGAATTTTCATGTTTTTTTTTCTCATCTGAGTGAGGAGGGTTTTTTTCTCTTTCTCTTTCTTTCTCTCTCTTTCTTATTTTTTTTTTTTCAAGCAAATTTGTGACTGTACAATCTCAGAATTTTCAAGTTTCTTCTCATAAATTTGTGGGTTTTTCCTCAGAAATTTACCACTGAAATCTCAGAGAATATTTGAGTTTTTTCTCATAAATTTACGACTTTAATCTCAGAAATTCAGAGTTGTTTTTTTTTTTTTTTTCTTGGAATATTAATCCCCCTCTGTGATTTTTTTCTCCCTACAATGGCCCTAATATAGCATTGTACTTTCCAGCATCCAACACATAAATTGACATTTTTAAGGTTTTACAGCCTATAAATTGGTCACTGCAATTGTGACGATGATATTTTCACTCAGAGCCTACCATTATCAATAAATTTGCATCAATAAAAAAGGTATTGGGCCTAAATGGACATGTTGGGATGGTGTCAACAGCATGGACAAAAATAATAGAAAACTAAGCAAAACTGGTCTATATATGTTATCACAAAGGAATTAAAAATACAGCAAGATAAAGGCTCAAAAATCCCTCACACTACCTGGTTCATGATTTTGGGAGAGGAAAAGAAGCACAGGCAGAGTAGGGTCCACATTGGTTTACAGTGCAACATCGACACCTGCTGGCTGAAAGAAGAACTACATTAAAACTGAACAGGTTCAGCCTCAATGAAGACAGAGCCACAACTCGATGCGTGACAATAAGGCTTTATTTGAGGATGTTTCAGTGGAAATGTCAGATGAAACAGCATTTCGTCAGCAGTGAGCGACTACACAGTTCTACGGATTACAGTTTGGCTGCGTACATATTCAGAGTATCGGCAGAAATGAGAGAATAAACAAGTAATCTTGCTACATCTGCAATTAAATCTATGGGGTGATCTTAAGTGTACCTTAGAGTACCATTTATCATGCAGGAGTACTTCACTTGTATACTCATCTAATTTGATTGGATTTATTTATCTATGGTGTGTTGTTCTCTAGTTTGATTACTGTTTCACTGCATCTAGTTACTTCAAGAACAAGTTATCTACGTTAAAACCATGCAGACATAAGTCAATAAAGTTCATGACAGAAACCTTACTGATTTGAAAGCAGGTCTTGGTGGATCAAAATGACAAACCTTTTTTTCTATTGCACACCGAGGCTTTCTAAAGTATTCAGGGCCAAATACCAGAGCGGAAAAACAAAATTACAGCACACTAATAAGGACAAAAGCAGAAATATAAAAGACATATCGTAAAAAATGGAATGGAAAACACATAAAAACATTTTACTAATCACCTAGTAGATGACCTTGACAGGAGTGATAAAAAAAATATCCCGTAACTCCTTGTTGTTGAGAAGAAAGGCTACAACAATGGCTTAAAAATAAATGCTGCAGTTTCTTTGAGGCTTTGGATGCATGTCTGAATGCACTTTATGTCATCATAGGAATAAATGGCACTTCATTTTTTTTAGTTATGATTACACAGCTTTGCATTTACAGTGCTTGGGTTTATTTGCACATTCCATCTCAGAATGAAATGTGAAATACAGTTAATAAAAAATTTGGCACAGAGTGGTAACAAGGCCACCATCTTTGAGCTAGACAATATTTAAGTGGCAATAAAGAGCTGAAAACAACGCTCCCAAAGTCTAGATGTCTTTTCACAGTATCGTATTAGCTGTACAATCTGGTGTTTACTGAGAAACAAGCACGTATTTCCCTCTGCAGCAAAGCCCTGAAAATATGTACCAGAGGCACAGGGGCCAGAATCAAAGTACAGATGATTTAAGTTCCGTAAATTGGAAAAGGAAGATTTTCTGTGTTGAGCATCACATATTGCAAAACCAATTAGAAACATAAAGGCACCCAGGCTATGGGGGGAAGCAAATCAATCAAAAACTAAACCATATTAAGTCCCTCACACTACAGCATCCTCACATTCCATTGTCTTCAATTATTTATCATGTTGTGCTGCAACAGGAAAAAAATACAGCAATAAAAAAATAATGATGCCAAGAGCCAGGCATGGACAGACCTGTGGCAGGAGAGCCATTCCCTGGACCTGAGCCTGCTCTGACTATGTACAGGTATGAAGGGTCTCCTCTATGTGACCATGCTCGAATGGACACAAGTCAGGCACACTCTGAACACATCTGACATCCATTCACCACGAACTCTCACCTTGCCTCAATAACACTGGGTCATGGATCAGATATTAAAACTCTTAAAAACATACTGCACTACATCATTGCCAAATAGTAAGACATTGACCTTCAAAAGTCAGTTTAACACACATTTAATATTAACAAAAACTTAAATAACATAAACCACCACTAGCTCCCTTCTAGCATGGCCACACAGGACCCCCTGCATGTAGGAGTTGTGCAGGTGGACATGGACAGTAAATATATAGTACATCTTTATATACAGTGGGATGGATGGGGGCACAGTGGCGGTTTAAGAGGGCTGCTCTTCTAATTATTTCCAGTGCGTCTTCCTCTCTTAATGCAGAGTGGTGCTGGCAGGACTTAGAGAACCCGGGATCTTTTACTGGCCAGTGATCCGTGCTGAAAGAAGAAAGAGGCAGGACAAAGTTAAATCCAGCTAATCATTGAGGCAGATTATTAATGCTGCCAAATAGTGGTGCCAGAAGTTAAAATGGTAGATATGGAAAAACATGGGAATGCCTGCGTCAAGCTTAACATTTTAGCTGCGGCTTTAGCCATGGTGAATCAACCTATTCAGATCGTTCATGAGAGCTGCAGCCAAGGGATCAGGGGTTGGAGTATTGAGTTTCTTTCTTTGGCCTACCTTAGCCTGCTTATAAAAGTGGGGGGCCAACTCAACCAACCAGGACGACTCGACAGCAGTCACATCACGCATGTAGTACTTTGCAGTCTGCACCACTTCATTGAAGACAACCCTGGAGAAGACACAATGGGTTCTGAGTGTAAAACATAAGGTCAATCCAGTTTATGATGGTTAAAAAAATAGTCACGCTCAAATGTTTTGAGAGTCTGGCCCTTCTCGTTGTGTGGAGACACTCAGACTGTGCTAGGACAAGGTCCAGCTACTCATCAGCTACTTGCATGGCACGCCAAAGAGCAAGAGCAGGCTATAATTTGTGCAGTGCAAAACAATAAATACTTTCAAATGTAAGAACAGAATGTCAACACTTGTGCTTTGAAATGGCCGTTGTGGAAAACAGCCTGGTGCTCAATAATCCATTACATCATTTTATGAATGTAATTATTCTTGACAAATAAGCTTCCACACTAGTACACTGTCTTCATAAGATCCTTAAAGTGCAAGTAAATCTGCAAATTATCAACACAAAAGACAAATGAGGCCTCTTGAAAGGAGAGGCACGCTACACAAATTGAGTAATGTCGAACACTTCATTAGCTGCTCTTTGATAATCAACCAGTGCATAACATTTGCGGTTTCCAACTCCTTTTTATACAATGATTTTTTTACTGGCTAAATGAGGCTTGGGTGTGTTTCAGGGAAAGTGTGGGATTTAAACAGTAATCACTTGGTAAGTCGTGCATTTTTTAAAGATTATTTCGGATTATTTTTATGGCATTTCTTTTTCATTGGATAGTTTAATTACAGCAGAGAGAGACTAAGGTCCCAAGCAAGATTTAACCCTACAGGAAGATATTACAGTTACATGGTATGTGCCATACAAGCCTCATATAGCTATTCCTGTTGACCAAAATGGATAATGTTTTATGAGAATTGTGGGATTTAAAAAATGAAAACCACCTGTTAAATTATCCATGAAAATTCACCACACATTATGCCATATTTCCTGTTGTTTTTAACTATATCTGGCTGGAAAACTAATAACCCTTTGGGACAATAAAGACATTGATTTATTGATGGGCTAATCTGACAGGTTTTTGTCCAGTCAGACGGGGTGATATGTCAGCTTTTTGTCTAAATTTATAGCAGACACAAACTGAGACGCGTGCAACAGCACCATGTTTTACATCCCCTTGGCCACTTTAGAGCTCCAGGCACACAATAACCTTGCCATTGATAAGCACATATTGAGGTAAGTTAGCATATTCAAGATGTATTCCTTTCCAAAATGCATTCACTGAAAATAAAAATCATGTCTTGTCTTGTGTGAACCTGTTCTATACCCATAAACTGATTATACATTGTAAATCAACATATGCCTGTCACACAAGATGGAATATATTATATGAAACATACTGACCATTTTGGAGGTTTCTCTCCATACAGCACAGAGTTGGGGTGGATATGAAGCTCACGGTCGTCTCGTAAAGTCCTGGGAGAGTGAGACAGTGTCATATTATTTGAAAGTGAAAGAACAAACAAATTACTTTCTTTCCCGGAGAAAGGGGAATAATTCAAGAGAAGGGCAACGAGCAGCCAACAGCACCCTCACCTGTATGATCCTGAATGGTGAATGCGAGCTGCATTGGCAAAGAACCCAGACACAATGCACCTTAAAATCACATCAGGGTCACCTGAACAACAGGACAGTAGTGATGAAAATGTCAGACCACTGCATATTAAAGTTTATAATACCTGTGACAGTATTTTGTACCATAATTATTGGGGTGACAGTGATGAAGCGTAGCTGATTTATGTCACCACAAAAAAACCCATAATTACACAAGATGATCAATATATTAGCAGATACTGGCCAATATTATCTTTAAAAAGAATATTAGTATTATTTTTATTGTCAATAATTGGGTTATTGTGAAATTGAATTTGTGACACGTGACCTTTTTTTTTCGAAACGTGTGTGACTTAATACAACTATAAAATTTGTTAAAACTAACATGAGCCTTTGTTTAAAAAGCACTTAATTATTTTAAGACCAGCCTATCTTTAAGCTTTACCTATTTTGCACCTGCATTTGTATTAAAATTCTTACAAAAATCAGTATCCGTATTAGCCATTATGGGTGGGAAGATATCGGATATGGGTACTGGCCTCAAACAAAATGGATAGGTGCATCCCTGATAATTATACTTTATCTTTATGAAAGTCCTCAGAGGTACTATGGCTTTGATACAATGGTTACAATAAAACAATGCAGTTTCTTTGGAGTTGCAGATATGATTAAAAAACAAGTGAAAAGATCTCCAGAGTTGGAACATGCCTTTTGCCAGACAGATTACTTGGTTGGAACTACCCGGTGTATTACATACCATAAACACAGTCATTTACACATACGTATGTACCTTCACTGGAGGTTCGCGGCACCTTGAACTTGTTCATGAGACGTCGCAGCTGCTCTCGTACGGTCATGGCCCGCAGCAGTCCTTTGTAATTGAGGAAGTGTTCCTGGCACCACTGGGAGCTCTTCTGGTGCTGGAGAGGAATGAGGAAAAGGATTTAAATCCCTGACTCTTGCTCCACACACAAGCAACATCCACACTTTACCAACACACACCTTGATGAATGCTTCATACACATTCAGCATAGTGAGATGGTCTCCCTCAGCTACGGCAAACTTCCTGTGCTCCCGGGCCTACGGGGTGAGAGAGGGAAAACTGCTGAAATGTAGCACTGGCAAAATATCACACACAAAATAGTTCTTTTCAAAGCCTGTTTTCACTCACAGCAGCCTTCTTCTGATTGGGTGGCACGACAAATATGTTCTGAATCTGCATCATCGCTGCTATGGTAACAATCTCTTTGGAGCAGCCAAAATTTCCTGACTCAAGAAGCATCTTTGCAAACATGGGGCTGAGAGGAAACTCTGCCATCCGCACACCCATGGGATCAGTCAGACGGCCGTATTGATCCAGACCTGTTGACAGAGACACACAAACACACGCACGCACGCACAGGCACATCAGTCAGCTTGCGCAAGTCTGTTATGGTGGAGTGTGTTGTTTTTTGTGGTGCTCCATTTGTCTCTGAAGGAGAAATTCTGCTTTCACTTGCCCCCCTCCACAGGAAGGTCAAAGCACAAGTTCCACTACAAAAGAGATGGTAAGGATTCAGAGTTTTGTGGAGGGATAATTCAGAGGGGCAGATGCTTGCCAACACAGCCCCTTGAACTTCCAGCTGAAAGAAGGCGTCACTATGCTCACTATGCCATCCTGCTGCCTGACTTGTTTGTGTCTTACCTCCTAGAGCATAGAGCAGTTCCAGAGCCTGAACCATGGTCTGAGCTGGAGGGGGCTGCAAAATTTGAATAAAGCAGATTATACTTCAAGTCAAGCAATTCAATATTTTTGCACTCAAAATAAAAGCTGGAATCAAGTGAGATTCAGGCACACAAAGCACTTTTTTTCATATTTCCAGAAGCACAAACAGTCTAGGATGACTGTTAATTTTAAAGTTTCAATACAATCTTCCCTGAAAGCCATTCCAGCTAATTGAAATGTAGAGTACAATTGCTTTCACAGCGGGTGAGGACGTCACAGCCGCCCAGTGGATGCAGAGTTAGTTACTCACAGAGAGGAAGCTGAATCGCAGCACATTGTCAATGCCTAGAGCTTTGAGCTGCAGGATGACAGGGGCCAAATTGGTGCGCTGCATCTCTGGCACAGTCGCGGCAGGCAGTTTCTCAAAGTCCTCCTCTGATGAAAGGCAGAGAGGCACAGCAAGGGAAGGGAGGAGAGAAAGACAGAGAGTGGCAGACGGGGGGGAGAGCCATGACAGAGAGAAAGAGAGACAAAGGATGACAGACCAGCAGTGGCAGAGAGAAAGAGGAAGAGAGTGTGGAAGAAGGCATGACAAATTACAGCAGAGGTTTTCAGCTGTCTTGGCTTGCGACCTCTTGTACAAATCAATGTCTATTTGCCACCCCAGGGCACAGGCATGCATATGCAAAGTGGGGAACAGCTGAACCAAATAATGATTTTCGCTTGTAAGCCTGTTTCTATTGATTATTTATCAGCAGAGGCCTGTACAGTAAATTATTCAATATTTTACAAGAAACAAAAGCACAAATTAGGTTAAACAACAGAAAAATAGATCAATATGCTTAAGTAAGGTATGTTTTTTTCTGTCCCATATTCATCTTGCAATCCCCCAAACTGATCCCCCGATGCACTGTGGGGGTTGAGACGCATTGGATTACAGCACTGGACAGCTGAAATAAACATATTCCTCTCACTGTCATGATTCTGCAAAAACACACACACGACCACAACACAGACTATACTCATACCTGTGTATAGTCTGAAGCATTTCCCGGGCCGGTTGCGCCCGGCTCTCCCTGCCCTCTGGCTGGCTGAAGCCTTGGAGATGGGGGTGACCACCAGCGATTCAATGGTGGTGCGGGGATTATAGGCTCGCAGCTTCACAAATGCACAGTCAATGACAAACACAACGCCATTTATAGTGATGGAGGTCTCAGCTATGTTAGTGGCCACCACCACCTGGAAGTAACATGAAAGAGGAATAAGATAAATGCTTTGGAAATTCCAACATTTTACCAATACTAACTAGGAATAATCTGAAACTATGAAAAACTGCCTTCAGTGTTTGTAGTATGAAAAAGAACCACAGTATACTGGTGCATCTTCATATCTGTTAACATAGAAACAAAATGTAATTCTTTTTTTCCCCGTTAGAATAGTGCTTATGATTTTTGTCCATTTTTTAATGATTAATGAAATCCTTGAGTTGCTCACAAGAAAGACTGTAAGTTCTCATTTTACATCACTTTGTATGCCATAGACTAGTATCTTCAAATTTAAGATATAGTCCAACATTCTTCTAGAAAGCATAACGTTTTTTTTTTTGTTTTTTTTTTTACAGATCCTTAGGATTTCCTTCATTTTTGTCCAAATGAAGGAAATCCTAACTTTACAGCCCACAAAACTGTGTCAACTTCATCTCTATAAACACTGAACAAAAAGAGCAGCACGTTTACCTTGCGTACAGTAGAGGAAGCCCTCTCGAACACCTTCATCTGCTCAGCATAGGGTAAACCGGAATACATGGGCAAAACTCTCAGGTGTTTCTTCATGCCGTATCGTGACAGAGATCTGGCCTGCTCCTGCAGAAGGGACACCACCTTCTCCACCTCTTCCTGAATGCATAAATACCAGGTACAGTAAGGTACAATGAGGCTGCCTGTCTACTTTTACTACACTCAAATATAGTAATAAACCAGGTATACAAGATATTGGTGCATTTACTCTGTTGTAAAAATGGTTACTAACCTGCCCGGTGAGAAAAGCCAGCACATCTCCATCATCCTCTGTCTCGTGGATCTTCAGCACCGTCTCCACTGTGGCCTTCACATAGTCCGGGACAGGACTGAGAATGAACGAAGCGCATGAGGAAGAGACACTCGAGGGTTAAATAACAGGGTTACCTAGTATTGTCCTCCCGTAATGCACATGACACTCGATGGATATTATCCCCATGGGGTATTTCCTGAGACTGGCTTATGTGTTAAATACCTGACGGTGTAGAAGACGTCCACTGGGAAGGTGCGTCCCTCCACTGTCAGAATTCCACAGGTGTCCTTGTTGGGATCCCCGGATTCATTCAGGTTGAAGAATTCATGGAATTTCTTCAGATGGAAACAAAATTGATTAGAGGGCTTAAAGGATGCATGTCTAAGACAGACAAAACTAAAAAGTAATCAGTTACTACCACTGCCCTCAGTCTGACATTTCAATAGCAGCGTGCAACTTGCCCGTTCCAATAAAACTAAGTAGACTGCAAGCTTAGATTTAGATTAAAAGACATTTTTAACAGACGACAGATGGCTGATATGGCGTTTCAGCTGGCTCGCTTAATGCTGAGCACAGCCATGGCCTCATTATGTCTTTTCTTCGTCAGTGCATCGCAGATGTCAGTACAATGTGGTCTGACCTGACATCAACTTTTTCCCTTATCTGTCTCCTTGTTTCCATTTCTCTCCGCTCAAACATATCTGTTCATCTTAATGATGCAGTCACCTTGGCGTCCAGAGTGGCTGAGGCCACAATCAGCCTCAGGTCTCGCCGCTTCTTCTGAATCTATTGAACAGAGAACAAGGACCCGAGGGAAAAAGAAAAGAAAAAAAAAGGCTTGATTTTGTGCTGTGTTTTCTGAGGCTGTAACACAAAAATTATAGTTTGACAGGTAAAATGATTTGTTGTTCAAATGATAGATTGCCCTAGCATTACCTTCTTTAGTAAACCAATGGCGATGTCTGTGTACAGGGTTCTCTCATGTGCCTCATCTAACATCAACACACTGCAGGCGACAGCACAATAAAGAGCATTAGAGGTACGGGGAGTTAAAACAACAAAGTCTCAATGACAAACACTAGTATAGAGGTCCAATAAAGATTCGGTGTCTTCATTTCAATCACTTGCCTGTATTTTTTCAAAAGAGGATCAGCCATCATCTCTCGCACCAGCATGCCATCTGTTAGAAACTGACGCAGACGGCGGGACAATTAGCCACTGAAAAGAGTGAGGCAAAAGAGAGCTGGCCATAAAGACTGCATAAGCATGAAGTACCTTGATCCTGGTGGCATGGGGATCAGAGCAGTCATCAAATCGGATGGTGTAGCCCACCTCATGTCCAAGCAAGGCCCCTCGCTCCTCTGCAACACGGTTAGCCACCTACCAGGACGAAAAAATATGCACAACACATTTTTTTGCACTGACGCTGCTTTGCCAAAGGGTAATGTGAAATAGCTAATTGACAAATCTGAGAGCTTTAGTAAAATACATACAGAGATAGCAGCCACACGGCGAGGCTGCGTCACCCCGATCACCTTCCCCTCTGCTGCCCAGCCGGCCTCCAGCAGGTACTGAAATGAGGGAGATGAAAATGGGACGGCACAACCAAAAAGAGAGAAGCATGAAGAATGAGATAGAAAGAGACAACTGCTGTGCTGTTTCAGAACAGCAGGCTTGGCATAAATTAAGCCCTGGCGGATTTGTTCCAAAACCCAACTAGCAAGAGGCTACTGAGCATCCAGACAAGGTCGTATTAAACTGCGGTGGGAATTAAGCCGTGTGAAGGGTATCAGTCTACTGCTGCATCATAGTGCCTTGCAGCTGCTTGGTCCAGTGCCTATCTGACCTTGAGACAGGTGGATTTTTGGCCTCTTCTGAGAAGGCAGAATCCAAAAATAAATTCTCAAAACATAAATTCTCACTTGTTTTATTCCCTTAAGTGCCAGTGGGAAAAAAAGACAGGAAAAAAAGATGCCAAATGTTTTGTGACCTATAACAATACCAACCTGAGGTATCTGTGTTGTCTTCCCACACCCCGTCTCGCCGACTATGATGACAGTCTGGTAGCTCTCCACTAAGTACAAGATGTTGTTTCTGTGCTGGAGCCACATACAAAACAACAGTTCAAAAATAAGGGGACAAAAATCAATCAAACACAGTAACACCAGTGCCCTGCTTGACCTACAACTGCTCTAATGTCGCACTGAGTCGGTGGAAAGTGTGAATTACCTTAAACACGGGGAGTTTCTGTCTCTGTTTCTCTATGGAGAGGGCGGTGTGCGGGTTGAATATGACAGGGGAGCCGGTGGTCTCTGTTGTCAGCTCCCGCTCCTCTGAGATCCCGGGAGCCTCCGACCCTGATGGTACCCGGCAAGAGGAAATAATGTGCAAATAAGACTAGTGACAAATGAAAATGCATTACAACCAAATGCGATTTCTGCAACTTGGCGATCCAGCACTATGATCAGCTGAGGGCATGAGAGGATAACAGACAGGATTAGTGCAAACAGGCGATCAAAGCCCTTCACCGATGCCGATCATGTCGCTTGGGATGGCAGGCACCACCGCACCGCAACGCAACGCGTCCATGTCTGTGTTTCTCTATGTTTATGTTTGACAGGCACACCTTTCACTATCGCTGCGAGCTGCCCCGCATTGCTACCTGAGCTGAACTGGCGGCTGCAGAGTCGCAGATTATCACGCAGCTACCGCCGGCAGCCTGCGTGACACCGCCGCGGACTACCCGGCCGCTCCGCATCGGTAGCTCGCCCGTAATTCAGTCACGCAAATTGCACGCGTAAAGCAAATATCTGATCAATTTATGATACTTACCCGGCTTCCAAAATTTCATCGTGGAGAGGGGAGCCGCCATCTTGGCCACTACGTCACATATTTTTTCTTCTTTGCGGGTGACGTCATATGTCGGGGTTTCGTCGAGGATGTTGTGACCGAGCGCACCGCCGCGTCTGACAACAGCTGGCACTTGATTAAATGTGGCACGTTTTCATAAGTTACATGTCCATCACGTGAGTGCACAGACACATATATTGCTTAAAACACAAATGAGAGATGCAACTGTAATAATCCATGTTTGCAAACCTTTGCAGCAGTAAGATCAAGGTCAAAAAGCGAACAAATCAAAGACTAGTGAATGAACAGGCCACAAAAACAAAAATACATTACAGTTGGCAGTGGGCCTTCATTAAGTAAAGGCAACATTTTTTAACAGCTTAATCAATAAGACTGATTAACTACTGGTATACAATGAAGGGCACAGTGCATGCAAAGCAAAAAGTTGAAACACATGATTAACGCACTGAATTAAACTCAATTATTCTGAAATAAAATAACACAAACATCACAATTTCTTTGAAAATGGAGGCTAAATAAAGCCCATGTTTAATGATTCCCAAAAGATTTAGATCAGAAAATATAATCCGCTCAAACATCATGTGTCTAGTATAATAGTGTCATTACAGTCAGCTTGCAAGAACTGTTTTTTTATTTATTTATTTATTCACTATAAAATACTGAGAAGTATGTTACATCAAACGAGATATAACACAGTACAAATAAATCTGCGTAACACAATGAGGATTTTTGACAAAAGGGACATTGTACAGAATTTACAGACATGTTTTAAATTAATGTCAGAACATTTGGTAAGACTTTGATCTGGAAGCTACGTGTGAAGGAAAACAAACACAAACATTTTAAATTAACTCTACGCTCTATGTAATAATGCCATTGATGGTTAATGACATCAAGACATACTAACAGCAAGTCATGGCAGTGCACAGACCCAGTTGTAGCTTAAATCTGTGGAGAGTTTGCATTTGAACACAACATGCATGTTTCCTTCCTCCTCTCTGACGGTTTGCCCTTAAACGGATGGACACAGTTATTAAAGCCCAACTGATACATCAATGCATTGATATCACAAGCAGATGTTGGCATTGAATACTGGCTGATATGTAAACTGCATCAGCATTTGTTCTGTCGATAAGATCAGTGCGCAAGAGTGTGATTTGGACACAGCGAATTGTGTTTGTCTAAGACTTTTACTGGACACTGTATCCTTCAAACAGCAATTTGTGAGTTTCATTCGTACGTGTCATCCTTAAATCCTTAAAGACATAACATTTTGGTAGACAACAGTCTTAAGATGGCTCATAACTTTCACAGTAACCTGCAATGTGCTTTGCTGCCAAGCCATTTTTATAATTTTGAATCTCTGCATTGATTTTTTCCCAATAGTGGATGTATCGTTTTGCACTGAATTCACACATGCATTTAGGATTTCTGGTCTAATGGAGGTGTTAAGCCACAGAAACCTCTTACTGTTATTTGAGCATTTATATCAGCTATGGTTCTTTTTCATCTCCACTTAAAAATCACACTCAAAAACACTGTACTCATGGATCACTCAAATGATTATATGCCAAGATGAAGTTTTTACTACCCTGCTCCTGTAATGACAGTAATCAGCTGGTGCCAAGTCAACTGGGATGAATGTACATACAGATTGCATCTCTACAGTCTCAAAATTCTTGCTCTTATCACTCCTCTGAAACAGCGGAGTGACTCAGCAAGCAAAACCGAGAGAGAAAACCATCAAGATACTGTTCCAGCATATTAATAAAAAAAAATGCAACAGGTCTCAGCAGAACCATGAGTTTCCATATTTCAATCGAGTTTGATCAGAGATACTGTCGACGGTGGGAGGAAGGAAATATTACATTTGGGAAGTGTAATGTGTAAAAAAAAAAATAAAAAAAAAAGGAACCCTCAAACTGTCGAGATGTATTTGAACATGTTCATCATGGTGGTCTCTTGTTATTCAAACTATGATTCCCATAATGCACTGCACACTCAAAAGTCTTATGCAGGAGTGTTGGCACTCCCTCAAGCCATGGAGTTCTTTGTGTCTTGACAATTTACTTCAACGGAAGTGTTCATATTTAATGTCCGATGGGCTCCTCTCAGTCGTAATGTAGAGCTGTGTAAAATATAATCCATACCACCTGTTAGACAAAGACGAGAACACACAGCCGGTTAGACACAAATTATTAAATGACAGAAAAATGACAGGCCGTATTTCAAATGTTGACAAAACAAAAACAAATTCATAAAACTGCAATTAGTATAATGAGATCATTACCAACCAACTAATGATCTGCTGAAATGATAATCACCAATTTGCCCAGATTTATGAAGATATCTTAAAATAAAACCCTGGGATTATTCTCATCCTCCCATGTAATGCAGCTTTAATCAAACACGTGATGGTTTCATTCTCATATCAGCTCTCAATGTCTGTTTGCTCATTTGGAGTCACAAAGCGTCACTAACTGATACCTCCAACTTGAAACTACAGGACATTTTTTTTACATGATGAAATGTGACAAATTGTAGACAACAAAAATGCTACACTGAGATCTGATGATGAATGGGGCTAGTCTAATTATTAATTCCTCCAAATAAATACATGCAACCATAAGTTTATTCTAATCACTGGACAGTTTTTAGCGATACGGTATAGTATAAGCGCAAAAATGCAGATGATCTGTGAGACTAGATGTTTACTCCTGCTAAGTGCATTCATCAGAGGCCAAACGCAGGCCTGCATGGTTCACTGCTCTCAAGTATGTGCCTTTTACATGAAGATATTATCATGTGTCACAAATCAAATGCACCAACTTTCTTTAGATCATTTCAAAAACTGAATTTGTGATTTCTGTGATTGTTTTATAAGGACATTGTTTCCCTAAAACATTTGCACAATACACTCAGTGGCTATTTCATTAGGTCCACCTGTACAATGTAATGCAGATCAATGCAACGGCTCTGCCATTAATTCTACCTTTTAACAAAGTTTATAATGTTCAGTTTTTGTTGACATCGTAGAGAATAGGTAAATTTAAGTATATGTTTATTACTGACGTTGTAGTTTGCTAAGGTCTTTTAGTGGACTACATTATATTGAGGTGTTTCTGATTTTTTGTCATCCCTATTTATATACACATGAGGGGGACAGAATAGTAGAAACACCTCTCACTAAAATGCAGTCCAGTACAACAGCACCACTAACTATAGGCTCAATGCCAAACATAGAATTGAATGAACATGACTATTACTATGACAAAAAGAAAACCTGAGCATTACAGGCATCATATAAGTGAACTTTATGGCACAACAGTTGGATTGGATTGTATTAGACTGTGCAGGGGGACCCAATAAAGTGGCCACTGAGTGTATATCAGCAACACTCTGGCCATGAAAAACTACATTTTACAGTCAGATTTTCCTGAGCTACCTCAACAAATCTGAGGAAGTGCGTTTAATCCAGTATTAGGGCTAATGAAGGTTGGGTGAAGCATGCGTTTAATACATCTACAGTAGCATCCACTGAAGAATCGTCTTGCTCAGTAATAAAAAACGACCAAACAGCTGAATCTGATATTGTATCCAACATAATGTACAATGGAAAATATTTAGATATCCATTTCCAAACATGGCCTGTACTAAATTTAATGAATCTGTCAAAAAGCAAATAGGCGTAGGGCAGGAGTGCACACCAAGATTAGTGAGGTGCTGACTACAGTGTACAAATGCAAAAAGGAAAGAGGCAGAATGATGGCAGAAATTTGCATCCGTACCAGAAACAGAGCAAAAGACGTCATGAAGCCTTCTTTGGTGAGTTCCCATGTGCCACCATACTCCTCCTCATCAATCTGCTGAAAGCTGCTGAAGTATACATACAGGACGCCGGCATTGATGATGCAAAATCTGGCGAGGCAAACACAGTGTTTGACGATAACATGTGAATAAGCTTTGAAATGACAATAATCTTTTTTTATTCAAAACCTGCAGCTCTCTGTGCAAATCCAGAGCCTCAGTCAGGACTACACCAAAGCCTAGTCAATCTGATCCAAAAAAAAAAAAAAATTCACAATGTAAATGTAACCACTCTATTAGGGCTGAACAGTTTAGTTTAAAAATAATTATTATTAATGATAATAATAATAATAACGATTTACAGATAATTTGACAGATACTGCAATTGCAAAATGATTGAAAACGCTATTAAAATGGTGCTGGTGTGATGTTTTCTGGGGTCTGTACCAAACAAACATGATTTCTTATTTCTGGAAAATACAGTTTGTAAGCCAGTGCATCACTCTAGCACCATAATACTTCATTTACAACAATGATTTGTCACTCATTTGACCTTTATTAAAAAGAAAACAAGAAGCTCTGGCAACATATTTTGTTAATTATCTAACCCTGATGTTGATGAGCTCAGTTAAGGACCTAAGAGGGCCACAACTGAATACTTACATGGCTATTCCCAGAAATCCTTTCAGCGGTGCAACGCCCCATATCACACCAAGGATTACTGCGATAATTTGACGGATCCAGTAAATCACATCTAAAAACTCATCCTGTTTAAAACAAAGACAGAGATGGTGTTAAAACATTAATGTGGTTTCATGCTTATATCAATAACAGCGTGCCAGTTTTTTGTGCAAATTATGTCCAGCTCTGCCGCCCCCCCCCCGCCCCCCACCTCCACCCCCCCCCCCCCCCCCCCCCCCCCCCCCCCACACACACACACACACACACACACACCTACAGATTAACTGTTTAAGACAAAACACTAATCTATAGGAACTCTTTGCACAGATATTTTGCAGATATACTTCATTATATATATATTCTATGCAAAGGTTCAAAGGTAAAAGATATTCTAAAGATATATTTTAGTTTTTTAATCTCTCATAAGGTATGCAAAGTTTTTCTATTCTTCACATTGATCCCTTTAAATATTTTGTCACTTTTTCTAAAGATGTATTTCTCCTGGTTTTGAGAGGTACATCTTGTGTAGTCTACTATATGGGTGGACAACCTGCTGCTGTAACACAAGAATTCCCCAATTTGGGATCAATAAAATACATCTACCTATCTATCTAATCCTGAGGAACAATGTTGAAGTTTTTGAAGAATTTCACCACTTGTGATCTGTTTCATCTCTAGACATGAGGAGGACTGTTGAAACTGCAGGATGACACATATTTCACTGATCATACCTAAATTAGACGACGATACAGTTTTAGTGTGGCTGTTTAATGGTTAGCATGCTAGCTAGCAGCAGTTCACCTTGTCTTTGGACGGGCAGCGACAGACCGTGCAGGTGCGCAGGGTTTAAGGGACAGTTTTGGATGTGTGTTTTTTGCAAAAACACCAGTCGAAATAAGCAGAGGACCAAACTGACCTTCTCCTCCCAGACGGCATTACTGTTGAATGCTTTGCTCCATGTGGACTGTTTTACACCCCCATTCACCAGGTGAATCTCCTCTTTCCTCTTGGAGCTATTCGTCATTCTTGGCTGTGATCGCCGGCCACCAACGTCGAAAAGTGACGCTCCAATCCTCACAGACCCTAAAGCTACCAGAAGAGCCTCTGACGCCTGAGGAGCGGGTCAGTATTTTGGTGTCTTTGAAGGTGTTAGGAGGAATAAACGCTCTGCTGATCTGACAGATTGCAGTCGCTAACAGAAAATGGACCGTCTGCGCATGCGCAACACGGCTTGACCCCGCCGCTCACAGCCAATGACAGAGTGCGACGTCCCCCGCACGCGAATTTCCGTTTCCTAGTATAGCGACGGAATTTCCGATTGACTTACATTTATTCTCTGCAACCTTTCCCTGATCTAAGTAATAACCAGCTTATGCCTAATCATAACCTTGACTTAACCCTAACCCCGATCTTAATCTTAACCTTAACAATCAAACTCAAATTGCCATTCAAAATGTGAAAAAACCCGTGGCTGTACTAGGAAACGCAGATAAGCCCCTCCTGCTCGGCCTTACGAGAAACTGAGGGGGAAAAGCGACAGAGCCCTCTAGTGGTGGAGGTCTGCACTTTCTCCCTCTCTGCCTCCTTGGCCTACGCTAATGCACAAAAAGACCTACATATAAACCATTACACCACAAAGATATAAGAGCCAAACTTTGTCATGATCTGGACCCCATGTTGACTCTCATTAAGATTATTTCTAGAATAAATGTCATACTTGTCATGTCATATCATACATAAATAAATTCAAAGTGGTAAGATTAAAACGTAATGTTAAAATAACCACTCGTACATATGTGTGTCTAAATAACCTGAAAATTGCAAAAAAGGAGGCAAACAGTCAGGAAAATATTGAGAAACAGGAACAAAATCCAGTTATTTAAGAAGAATAAGCTATTACATCACACCTGTAAAGCCTGAACCATCAACTAATTCTTATTCTTTGAAGCTGTGGAGTTTATTGAACCTTCTGATAAAAAAGAAAGAAATTAGACACCTCTTTGCATATATGAGTTATGTTTTGCATCGTATAGGCTATGACATTAATTTGTTGCAGTGTGTTGCTCACAGCAACAAACCAGACCCACACGCGCCTGAGATCATCATTTTGAAAGAGAAATAATAGGAATATGGCGACATAATCAACCTTTTCAACTCAAAGTCCAGAGGAATCCGCCTTGTGTGGGCATAACAGCACTACAGTACACACCATATATGCTTTGTATTATTCAACACACTTTTCTGAATAAACAGTACAACAAAGCTAAAAATGTCCACGTTATTTCGGGACAGCGTCCTTGTGTAACCATGGTAACCCGTGCCAACCTCACCTATACCGGCATCTGCAATACACCTGGCAACAGGAAGGATGAACCTTTGATTTTTCTCTCTCTCTCTCTTTACGTCTGTGGGAGTATTTAGGCTGTTAACAATAAATACAAACTCGTTGTGTGTCTTGCAGGCCTCCTCGTCACCAGAAAATGCTTCAATTACTGGGAAAGGTGAGCAACTAGATATAGTCCAGGTGACTAAAACACTGATTTTTGTCTTTTTGTGCCCAATTTTTTATTTTCTTTTTTTCCCCCATTTGTTTTCATTATGGGGGAGACATTAGGACGCATAACAAAATCAAGTAACTTAAATATTGTGTTGACACTGCATAACACTATATCTATTCACTAAGGTAATCACATATGCATTATCAAATACATTTGCACATGCATAAAGACATGGAGTGAAATAACAAAATAAATAATGTGAATGATAAAAAAAAAAGGGGGTGTGTATCCAGAAGCTGAGATAAGTACACTAGTGTGTTATAACCTAGTGAACTTTCAAAAAAGAAGAAAAAAAAAAGACAGAAAGATAAAGGGAAGAAATTATCCACTTCCCAAGAGGTGACCAGCTGGAAGACATGGCTGCTGGATTTAGTCGCCTGGCTGATGTCCAGCATGCAGCCTGGTGGTTGGGGCAATTGATGGCTGTCGTATAAGAATACAGCCGCCAAATGTCAACAGGAAGCTGTTTTCCTCTGTACAGCTGCAAGCCATATGTAACCATTTGAGGCGATTTGTAGGATACCCAGGCTCAGTACATGATGCTTGTGTCCTGAAAAAAGCCTTGTCTATGTTAGTCAGCTCTACTCACCAGAGGGGAAGTGTATTTTAGGAGGTGGAGGATACCCTTTTTCTGGCTGCCTGTACATGTCTGATAACACCCTACCATGATGCTGTGCAGAACCCTGTCCAGGTGTGTTTCAACCACAAGCACTCAAAGACATGGAGGATCACTAAATGGGTGTTTGAGATGATGAAGACCTGTTGGTGCTCCAGTGTGAGGTCCTTGAAGTGAGTCCCACATTTGCTGCGCAGATTTGTTGCCTGTTGTGCCATTCTTCACAACATCTGCTTGGACAATGGCGACTTGCTTGGTGAGAGTGTCATTGAGTCCACTGACGAAGTCAACGGGACGCATTAAGGGACACACTGTCTGCAGCTGTTTCAGTTCCAGAGATGCAGTACCAATTCTACAAGAGCATGACTATTTGTAAATATGTATGTAGGCTATATGTATGCTTACACATGACATGTATAAGCAGAGGCGGTCCTGGCTAGTTTTGCGCCCTGGGCGAACCATCCCCCACCCCCCCACCACATCAGGCCTATCATTTGTTAACATCCTATTAACTAAGAATAACACACTAGAAATTACTCATAAAGCTATATCACATATAGCTTACAAAATGTCATGTCAGTGTATAGGAAGTTATTTAGGTTACCATAGACCCACGTATAGCAAAAAAAAATTAAAATTCCACAGTCAGGACGTATTGTTTACCAAATCCACAGACTAACAGGCCAATGTGAACTTGCACTTGTTGTGTTGCAAACACAAACTAGCCTATGGGTGAAATTAATTCCATGACATGATGCCTAAAATTTTAATAGTTGCTTGTTCAGCAAAACTAAAAACCAAAAAAAAAAAAAAAAAAATTCTGTGGCTAAGTGGCAACATATTAGCAAGAGGCTATTAAATAGGGTATAGGCTACTGTTTCATTACATGCACAATTAACGTCACGCATAGAGACTTGCATACCTTTATCTTTTGAACGTTTCTCCTCTTCTTCTCTCCTTCTCTTTCTGAACTGGGCACCTGATGTTTTTTTTGGCCTTTTGTCCATGATACTCCATTGACTTTTTGTTGTTGTTGTTGTTGTTTGGCATTTTCACATAACCCAATAAATTACATGTAGCTATAAGGGGTCTATATTAATTTTATGAATGAAATACAATTTATTTGGAAGCAGCAGTTTGTGTTGTTTGGCCTGGGATCTTTCATATCAGAGGTTAGTCTATCCCCCGCCCCCCCTCCCCTTTGCTTTTCCTGAGACTCACAACCTGCGCACAGCCTCTGCAGTCGCAAGTTGATCCCCCGCGCCCCCCTCCCCCTTGCCTTTTCTTCTGACACACACGACCTGTATACATGACTCTCAGCAGCAAGTTGACGTGATAGTAGGGGCGCCTCAGCGCCCACTGCACGAACTTGACATGGAAATGAGCGATATTAGTCTAGAAACGATTTTTTTTTTTTTTTTTTTTTTTTTTTTTGCGGACGCACTTTTTTTTTTTTTTTTTTTTTTTTTTGGACGGCGCTTGTGCGCCCCCAAGTAGATTGCGCCCTGGGCGGTTGCCCACATTGCCCATAGCAAAAACCGTCCCTGTGTATAAGACACAGCTATAAAGTTACCATTTTGTACTTGCCCTGATGAAGGCCTCAGTGGCTGCCACGTGCAGGCATGTCTGAACTGAACAGCCATGTGATTGTAAAGGCTTTTTATATTCATTTCCCTCTTGAGTGCCTCAGAATTGTTCTGCAGCTCTAAACTGGCAGGATCCCCAAACCAAAGAGCACCGGAGCGACATTCAGCCGAACAGCACTCCAGGCATGTTGCTGTTTGACTGTCTCGGTGGGTATTTTGATGTAGAGCCAGATGCACACTGAGATATTTTAAATATTTTCTGTTGATAAAGTAGCTAATTAAGGATTGTGCAGCTTCAGCGGGATCCACTGTTTTAAAAGGATACATTTGTATTTTTTTTCCTTTTAACCATATATGTTTGAGATGCATCCAATTATATTTAAAACTTAGTTGCTGATGGAAAATTAGCATTACGTTTGAATGTGTGTTTTGCTCATTCTAGCCCCCTCAAGTTTTTCTGAGTTTTGGTGGTGGGTTAAATTTGGTTTACTTTGTTTGTGCTTTATAATTTCTTCAATTCAGTTTGAGAATATTGAAATGCACTGATAGTTTTTTTTTATTTTTATAGATTTGTTACTTGTCATTACTTGCCATTGATGCAGAATCTGTTTTATATTCATGAGGGTGCTCTTAACTGCATAAAAAGTTTAATAAATCTAAACACTTGGTCGTTATTGTGACAATTTTTATTAATTGTCAACCATTGTCCTCGTTTGCCTTTAACCATATCAGCAGCTGCATTCTTTGTAAACAGTTGATCATCTATTATATGTATGTTGAAATCTAATATGCAGACTATACATACATAAATTTTGTTCTAATATTATACAGTTTTATACTGAATAGTGTACTACATCAAATAGTGCAGCATAGTATGACAGTATCAATGGAAAATATAAAAGTAATGCATAAAGAGAAGATACTGGCTGAGAAAATGTCTGGGCTTTAATTAAAACAATTAGAATTGTGTTTGAATGTTTACTGTTTTGTGTTACTGAAAAATGAAATATTTGATAGACGATGGGATATGATATGAAATTATGTTAACATCTTTTCCCACCCTAAGTACTTTGGTAAAACGTGGACATTCTTGTCAACCTGTCACCAGGACTAACAGCACCGACGAGTGTGCCCCCTGCTGGTCATAGCCCTACATTAAATTAGGGCTATGACCCTATCCATCTCCATCTGGTTAAATGAACCTATTGGTGCTTTATGCAGTACAACGTGTGGGATTAGAAATCTACACCATATTTCGTTTTATTTTCTGGAAAATAAAAACTCCCCACCCAGGGTCCGATCTCAGCTATGAAATCTAAAGGAAAAAATGCAAATTAGGGAGACCACTGAACCACTGCGACTGCTGACACAGATGTGGAGTCCTAAACACAAATTCAGCAGTATCTTGTCTTCCGGATTCAGACAGACCTCTGAACTTCAACAGTTTTCGAATATAACATATTGTAATGTTTGTTTATTTTTTCCCGGACAAAAACATAAACAGTGGGATTCAATGGCAACTGTAATATTCATAATATTCACATCACAACGTGCATACCGCTTGACTAAAGTTTAGATTACAGAGGGAATGCATTCGAGTTAAAGAGGCCACGGTGTGGGCTCCGAAAACTGGAGCAGGAGACGAGGACCGATGGAGGCCGGGCAGGGAGACGCCCCTTGCGCTGGCTGGGATGATGTAACCGGGACAGTCCAGGTGAGCATGAGTTTTTCCACTATAGTACCGCGCCGCGCCGTGCGGTGAAATTCACGGTTCCGCATTCACTCCCACTACACGAGCCCGCTTGGTTCCGGGAACCAACCGTGCGGGACAGTCCAGGTGAGCGCCGGGGCGGATGGACCCGCGAACCGCCGACAGCTTGTGTGTGTCGGTCGGTGCTAAAGTATCCACAAACCAGCCGTGCAGTGTGAGGCACACAGACAGGAGCCTAGTGGTCCTCCGGAGCGCAGGAGACCACGGAACAGGCGTACGAGCCAGCGGTCGAGGAGCTGGGTGTGCCAACAGGAGTCTGGTAAACGACCAGAGACCAGATGCTGGCGTGTTCAGACCCAGACCGCTCTCCAGGCGGTGCTCCGGTGAGCGGCAGGGCTGCGGACCAGCTTGGCGGTGCCCAGGCGAGCGGACGCAGCGCGGAGAGCCCGGGACAGCGGCGCTCAGGTGGGCCACCGGGCAGCAGTGAGCCGGGGAGATGACGCACAGGCGAACCAGAGAGCAGACAGCCACACGACACCTGGACGCCGGTTAGAGACGACTCCAGCTGTGCAAAAGCCTCGGCGGTGTGGTCGCCCAGGCCGCGCAGAGAGAGGAGATGACGAGCCTGGTCGGCCTTTTTGAGCAAACCGGGCCGCGGTGTGCTTGTGCCCGAACCGCGGTAGCAAGAGTCCATCCGGCGACATGTCCAGACTTACACGGAAAACGTACAGGAGAATACGGGCTGATCAATGTAGTTGAATGTAGTAGCAGGACACACAGGCAATCTCTGTCTCTGACAACAGCAGCCGGTGTGCCGACATCCTCTGCTGCTGCTGTTGGCCAGATGTCAAATGTTACTAGGCCTACTTCTTCTTTTAATTATTTGGCGGGTTGCAACACCAACTTCAGGTCCACACCGCTACCTACTGTATTGGAGTATGTAGAACAGGCTCTAGTTTACGTTCTTATATTTTTCACAGTGCATTATAGTGCATTCTGTATTTTCAGTTATCTTAAGAGTGCGTGTATATTTTAAGTTTCTCAGTTAGAAACAGTCTTATTTAAACCAGTGTGGTCAAACGACAGACTGTATATTTTATACAGTCTGGATCAAACTAGACGTAGATCTATAGATCAAACCTTAATGTGGATAGGACTACTGCCTCCCTTCTGTTTCTCCCTTTAACACTGTACTCTAAGTGTCTTTTGCAGTCTATAAGTAAGTTCTCCCCTTACTGTCCTCATTCCACCTTTTCTGCCAAAGTTCCAATACTTAGGTACATATCTAACAAACTGTTCATCTATTCCCAATATTTGAATTATAAATAAACACTGGAAAAAAATCTAACATAAGGTCTTCTCTCTGTAAATTTAAAAGTACCACTGCAGACTGCACTCAACACCACCCTGTCTGGTCACACTTCTTCTACCCACTGATGACCAAAAATCACTGCCATCATCGCAACTGTGTACACAGATGATTTATCTGTAATTCTTTTCTTTGAATAAATTTGAAATTGTGGAATGTACCTTGTTTCTACATGAGAATTCTGATCTTTTGATCCGGTAGTAGATATCTGCAAGTAATTAGAAAAATTATTTCTCAGACACTGGTTTGCACTGTCCTGGTTTCTCTTTCCACCCAATCTTTCCATAGCCCCATGATACTAAAATCAACTGTAATTATAGGAAATAACCACAGGTAATGGTACTTATTGGATTAAAATTTGATTCTTTAATCTCAAATTCTTCTGATTTATCTTTTATCTGCATCCAAATCAATTTCCTTTAAATCTGTTATATTCCCAGCATTCATGTAGGACACTTTCAGTGGTATACTCATGCCCACATCCTCTAAGCTGAATTCAGTAAGCTAATGAAAGCTGGTCTCTTCTCAGCACTTGAGGGATTTCTCTCGATTCTCTCAGCACAGCATTTCTTGGAGTTGATCTCGCTGCGCTGATGCCAACTCTCAAGACTTTGTTTTGCATTCTATCAGCTTTACATAGGTGAGATTTGGTCGCTGCATCATAAATAAAACACCCATAATCAATTGCTGATCTCATCAATGCCCTGTATATCTATTTATTTGTCCTTGCATATGTGCTACCCAGTTATGTAACGATATAGCCCGATATAGCCCTCATTAAAATTATATATATATATATATATATATATATATATATATATATATATATATATATATATATATATATATATATATATATATATATATATATATATATACGTGTGTGTGTGTGTGTGTGTGTGTGTGTATTTTTTTTTTCTAGTTTTTCAACATGTCTTCCATGAACATCTTTCCTTTACTTTTTCCATCAGCTGACCATACAATTGGAAACTCAGTTCCCCTATCTTTCTCTTCCGAGTGAAGTGCATATAACACAACCATTGTTCTTATTTTAGTATAGCCTCCTTAATCTCTCTCACATTTGTTTCTCCATATAGCTCCATCACCCACATACAGCAATGAACATGTCCCTCTGTCTAAATTAATAAAAATATCGCTGATCATACTGTTAAATAACACTAGACTAATGACACTTCCTTCAGGGAATCCATTAACTACATCATACTCATCTGATTACCCCGGCCCTACTTTAACTCTAATTTTCCATGGCAAATGTTACACACACCACATGGCACTTGTAGCCACAACCAGGAGGTATTCACGATGCATTGCATTACTGTGGCTACACTTGGATCTTAAACTGAGCGGGTAGCAAACACAGGCAGGCACATGACACAACTGCCCATACAATCAAAAATGACATGGTTTGGTGAATTATGTCCCTTACGTCCCATATATATAGGCTTTGATATCAGCCTTAGTTATAAGTACTTAAAAGTGGTGAAGCTGCTTATGGAGCCCCCCAGAGATATAGATGAGGGAAAAGTTTAATTCAGTTTCACCAATGCATAATATTTCATCTACCATTTGAATATTATTGTATGCTTGTACAGCTAACACAGCCTAAAATCCAATTTCCTATATGAAAAATGTGTACATTATTTCAGTAACATTTCAGTAAGAGTTAGTAATGACCTGAGAGTGGGCTGCTTAATGTCATAGCCCAATTCCTGTTGTGTCACTGCATATGAACATTTATGTCCGTGGTACTCAATAGTGACCTCATTATGATTTATGACTGGAGATGTATTTTACATCTCTAGTCACTCGATCAATATATGTTTTGCTGGACCTGTACAGTTGTTTATTGAACCTGCTCTGGAGTAACTTTTCACCAAGTGGGTGTACTATCTCTTTAAGAGAGGTTACCTGGGGAACGGAGGGGGCTGGGGGGGTTGACAGGTGTGAATCGGTCTAAAATCGTCATAATTTCGGAAGGTTTCGCCACTTTCAGAAAGTTGTCCACGTCCCTTTCGCTGGCTCTGTGTCATCCATGTGACTATGGTATGGGATGCCTGACTCATTTGGCCTCTCTGTGCTGTGGAGCTCTCACGCCAACTCCAAGTCTCCACCGTCAGTGACGTTTGAATCACGTGTCCGTCTCTTCCCTCGGTACGTCCGTCGTATTTTCCTCCCCTCCACTGCCTGCTTTAATACTGAGAGCCGCTCGAAATAAACAAGCGCAAAAGGGGCCATTGTACCAGCCCGGTTCCAGTGTCACGTTTATCACCAGTCGATGTGCAGAGGGGGCTTACACCTAAGTTACCATCAATAAAGCCCAAGCCTCCAGTCATTTATCTGCTCCACTGAGCGCATATCATTGTAAACTTTTGTTTTCCTGCGCCGCATGAACTGTTCCTCCCGGACAAAGCGAGGTGAGTGAGGTTTTAAAATATATTTTTGCACTAGCGTTTCACCTTTCCCAAAGTTGTGTGAGCTGTAAAGACTACCTTTGCGGGCTGCGCTTTGGCTAAGCGGTGTTGGCCAGCTGCATGTCGCCAGCTTAAAATGGCGACAGCAAGGGGAGGGGGGAGAGTAGTTTTTGGGCTGGGGGCTTGCCTTTTCCTCCACTCTGAATTGGTTGCAATGTTTCAAAGATATAATGTAGACAAGCCCATTAACTTAGGACACACTCCGCCTAACTTGAGCGGAAGATCAACACGCATCATTTTCGGAAATGTTTGACGCCGCGCTCTGGGACTTGAGTCGAGCCACTCAGTGGCTGCTGTCTTTCTGCCATCTCACAAATTACCACTATTTGTTCACAGTTTTAAAGGATTGTTCGCATATTTACAGTTTGATGCCGTTGGTTTACATTAGTCAGGCCTGCAAGATTTTACCGTGAGCAGCTGCCGTAGTTTTCCCTTCCCCTCTAATCTTCTATGAATGAAGAAGTTGACACTCTTTCTGATCTGCTGCTAATGAGTTATATTGTTTATTTTTCATAGCCTTGCACAGGTTCTAGGAGTACAACTGATCAGCTATAGCTACAAGTGATAGGTTCACCTTATGATTAGTCATTTATTTGTATAAGAATTGGGGGAGTTAAATAAATGTTTGTGTGATGTTTGTGTGCACTGAGTTGGTTAGAAATTAGGCTACCGTGTGCCAGACCTTTCGTGAACTAGACTATACAAAGCCTTCAGTATCAAAGCTGCCTCACAGTCAGGTATGAGAATGCAAGCTGTTGCCTAGGTTATTTATCATGTCATTGTTGTCATGAGTGCATGACTCCAGGGATTAGAGCAAAGCTTTCCCAGACAGCTAATTTGTGTCTGATGTCCACGTGAGTCCCAACCATAGACATGCAGCTTAATCCAGCTATCTATTCATCACCCATGTCACAGCTATTACCCTTGGCATAAGCCAATTGCCATACTATTGTTGTTGATCAGTGATGGAATAACAACAGTCACTCTGGATGGGTGGATCTGTGAGAGTGGGAGTCTCTTGGATATGAGGAACTGGCAATATTGGATTTCCTTAATAGCTTTGGAAGAGCATGATTATTATTATCAGCCCTGGTATGGCTGTATATCATTGTGTTGCTGTGGTGAGTGTTTGAGGTCAGTGGTTGGGCATCTCACTGATCAGTCTCAAGTGTGATCTCTCTCTCTCTCTCTCTCTCTCTCTCTCTCTCTCTCTCCCTCTCCCTCTCTCCTCTCTCTCCTCTCTCTCCCTCTCCCTCTCCCTCTCTTCATCTCTGTATTAGTGTCCTCGTGCCAATCCAGGTGTGCAGTTGGTACACAAGTTCATTTCTGTATGAAGAGTAAATCACTAATCAGTGCAAGATTGTATTGGAATCATATTTTGCACCAGCACAGTTGCTTTTTGGATGTTGACGTTTTCATAGTGTTAATGGTCAGCTGATGACTTCATGTATTTGAGCACTGGGTTTTGTGCCAATCCTTAAAACGGTCAGGAATTGCTTTTCATCTGTAAGTTGCGTCCCTCCTGTGTGTTGACCTGTCTTATGACGATATACCTGCAGATTTCTGCCACGCACGACCACAAAAAAGAGTCAGCTGCTAGTCAAGAGCCTTTTCACAGCACTGGGGAGAGCGTTGTGATCCACTCATTTAGTCCAGAGCTAGCAGGTTTGGGTCAGCAGTAGCAGCCTCTGCTCTGCTTGGCTGGTTAACAGCCTGTGATGTCAGCCATTTTAGGTTGGACAGCATAGAGCATGGTGCTCCGCCATTTTTCTTTCCCTCCCCTCTCAGCAACCCAGTTTTAACGCATGCACTGCCAGTGGCCACAGCACTGCAGCCGTTTGCAACCCACGCAGCCATCCGCTCCCTGACCTGAGAGCAGCTCAAATGGGTCTCAGCAGCAGATGGAATGACACTGTATGAACGCTGTCATTGAGGTTTTCGTACGATTGCCAGAGTTGGATAAGAAATGTAACAGCAGCAGTGGAATGGAAGTTCAGAAGCACGAAGCACATGCTGAGACATAAGATAGTATGGTAGGCCATAGGTGTCAGCGTAGGTGTTAGTGAACAAGGCCCCAGAGTTGATGGACAGCAGGCTAGTGAGAGCTGTCTTCTTAAAGAGGAAGCAGAGGTTAATGGCAAAAGATTGGTGTTTGTGTTTATTATTGCGAAGAAGTTGGCGAAGGGTTTTTTGGTGTAAAGAGGAGAGAGTCGCGAAGGGTTTGTATTTTGGTACAGAGTTGATAACTGGCTGCTGGGCCACACTTGAGAATAGGGTTTGTTCCTCTGTCCTCTCTGAAAGAGATGACATCTGTTGGGGCTCGAGCCCTGTTGTGTGTACCCGTGCCTACTTCGCCTACAGTGAATAGACGAGCACTGCAAGACTCTGCCTGCTGCAGACCAAGCCAGGCTCCAGAGCCATGGGGAGCAGGGAACAGGGCACGGGCCCAGGCAGATGTCTGGACGGAGAGTCAGGCACTGAGTGAACAGGAAGAGACACCATCAGCTCTGGCCAATAGCATGCCTTGGCGACAGCGACCACACCTAGCTGGGAGACATCAACACCGCGTGAGTGAGGCACTGAAATAGGAGCAGGGCAGGGACTCTCCAATCACCACTCACAGGGGTGTGTGGAAAAAACAAGCCCTGCTAGAGCCAGGGACTGGATGGCATATGAGGTGTGTGTGTATGTGTAGGCCTGTGAAACGGTGTGTATGTGCGTGTTTACACACACGCATGTGCTTTAGAGAAATGAGCTAGTGGGAGAGAGGGGGTAGGAGGTGGTTGCCATGGGGACAGTAACACTCCAGTGGCGCTGCCGACCTGTCTCCCTGGGCCAAACTTGCTCAGAGAGGAGGGAGGAGAAGGAGGAAGGGACGGGAGGGGGAGCGGAGGGTGTAGAGACGGTTGGAGAGGCAGGGGGAGCGGGGGTGAAGAAACAGGGAAAGAGGGAGAAAAAGAAACGAGTTGGGAAGCAAGAAAGGAAGCAGACGTGGAGAGTGCTATATTTCTATTCACTGTCTCGCCAAATACATATTTCTTTCATTTAGAAACACCGAGAAATTGCAGGTATTAGCAATATGTCTGCATTTCCAGAGAACAAGAAGAGTAGTTTTGTTAGCGTATGCAGCCACACTATGCAGCTAGTCTATTCCAAGCTGTAGGATTTCTTGTGTGTGTATGTAAGAGAGAGCATGTGTGAGTGCTATTATTGGCCTGTACTCAGAGGATATAGCCTAGGCCTAGACAAGAGTCAGGCCAGGGGATGGAACAAGGTTGAGCCGCGTGGAGGCATGGACGCGGCGTGGATTATATAGGTTGTGTGTGAGACGGGACGAAAACACTCTGTTTATGTGCTACTGGGAGCACTCGGTTTCTGACTCTCACACACAGGAAAAATGGCTGCCTCTCTGCCTCAGTAAACAAGCCTCACACACAGGCATGCAGGCATCCACCCCCGCACGCCATACACACACACACACACACACACACACACACACACACACACATACATACACAAGCGCGAATACACAGCCCCCCCACACACACATACACACCCTACCCCCCAACCAGTTCACACACAATCTCACAGGAAACCCACACATGCAAACGCTGACACACATTACAGACACAAACACACCGTCACCGCATGGTCAGTCTATGCGCAAGATTTCTGACCCAAATTGAAGTTGTTGGCCGATGCCCTCATACCAGTGAGTCAACAGGGCTTGTCTGAGCCTGGCATGGCTGAGACAAGAACTACCCACTTCAACTACCCGTAATAGCTCAGCTTGTGTACTTAATCTCTGTCCTCACCTGTCTTAGGCCTGTGCATCTGAATTAGTTATCTCTTAAGTTCACCCTTAACTGCGGCATAACTTTTGCATAACCTCTCAGTGCATGTGTGCTTGCAGATGTATCCCCAGAGTTGTGGTTTTGATTTTTGGCATGCCGTTGGTGCGTGGCATAAATTCTACCCAACAGTTAGTCGCCATTCCCACACTGCCTTTCAGTCCTAACTGGCAACTGGTGCTTGTATAGTTGCTAATACGGGTGTAGGACGGTTTGGGACACTTTGCATGATAACTGTTCATTTGAGCTTACATTAATTTGTATGTAACACTGAAAGTGAAACACATGCATGCACACTAAGCTCAACTCTCAGGTTGTGTCCACTGGCTGAAGAGCTCGGGGTGGAACATTCCAGGCTTCGCAGTGCAGCGAGGAAGGAGGGAGAGGGGAGGAGGGAAGGGGAACGACTATGTGATTGTGGTGCGGAGCGAGAGAGGGTGAGTAGAACAGTGGGGGTTGGTAGGGTGGGGTGGTGGTGTTGGCCGGGTGGGGTGGGGGTAGTGGTATCAGGGCAGAAAATTCCTGGTTGAAACACCTCAGTGCTTCCTCCATGACAGTTAACACCCCTCTTTTCCTTGCCTCCCTCTCCTGGTCTCACCCCAACCCTGCTGCCCATCCCCCACCAACCTCTCCCATTCTGTCTCCCTCTCGCCTGCCATCCCTAGCACACAACACCCCCCCACCCTCCCCCTCCCCCTCCTCTTCGGATCCACGTGATGGATGGCTGGGACTGCCCACCCATAAGCCTTTGTGTTTGGTCATGTGACCAGCCTGCCGTGGCAGAGCCATGCCCCCTGATGCAGAACTGAATGGCAGGAGTGTAGGAGGGGTGCACAACGGCCCAAGCCAAGGGCAGTTACTCTCTCTGGGGGGTACAGGGGGGAACAAGGGGCATCACGTTCCCTCCGCAGTGGCAAACTCCATTCATCTGTTAACCCTTCACTCACTAGTCCAAAGAGCGGGTAACCTACTGGTAAATGAGGAAAAAAGAAGATGACAGTACAAACTGAACTGGGGGGAAGTAGAACCCGAGTAACGTTTTCCTCACTGGGAGTCAATAAACTTTTGCCATATTGTTCAGTGTTATCATTCACCATGAAAGGCCTAGGAGAAATAATCAAATTATGTTTTATCATCCATGGCGTTGGTATTCAAATTACATTCAAAAGCTCACAGTATGTGGATTGCAGACAAACTGTGTCTGAAGTTACCAAGAGGCATAGATTTACCATTTTTAGTCTCTCTCAGCTTATAACCCAGGTTTTTGGCTTTTGGATGTAGAAATGAAAAATCTGAATACCTCTGCTCCCTTGATGTGTGAAAGGGCATCTGTAGCACCCCAGTCCTGTGAGGGTTAACTGGGCTCTGAGCTAATGTACCATGACCTTTCTGTGGCAAAGCAAGTGTGTGCGGGTGTATGTGTGTGTGTGCAGGGAGAGAGAGAGCGCGCCATTGCAGTTGAGCAAGACTGAATGTTTTGGGAGCAGGTTTACCATATGATGCCTTTGACCTATATTACTGATGTGACAGGGAAGGTGATGCTGAACTAATCTGAGACAAATTTGATTGTAATTGTTTGTTGAAATAATAAGATCATTGTATATGGGGAGCATCCGGCCCAAAACTCACAACACTACACTTAGTTTAGAGTTGTTGGTAATAGGGGCTGGACTTTTAGGGATTTAGGGTTTTCATGGCGAACTTATGTGAGACTTTAAGGTTTGGCTGCTCTGTGTGTGAGGTGTCAGGTCGGTGCAGAGTGGCTGGGAGAGTAATTGCCCTAGAGCTGTCCTCCAATACTGCATCACTACCTCTCTTTCGGAGGCAGGGAGTGGAGGGAGGGAGGAGACAAGGGGCTCACACTCCTCACAGGAAGCTGTACCATTTTGTGTGAAGACAAGAGATGCAGAATATTGGTGAAGTTTGATCACCTCAGTGAGAATTTTAAGCTACATGATTTTATGAATCACAAATCTTAATCTGTGCATTTACATGCATTCCATCCATACTGTTATTAGACGTGAACACCACCTTTCCAAAGGACATCTGTTGAGCCACCTACTTGTACAATCGCCAAGTAGACCCTTTTCTTAAGCAACACATTCTCATGCAAGTATTTGTGGAGCGCTCTGGCATAGCCTAGCTTTTATGTGTGGAGCTTTAGAGGTTGTGCATTTAAAAAAAAAAAAAAATACAGAGTGTGCTCCCTCTGTGGGGGTGTGTTTGAACGAGGGGAAGTGAGAGAGGGACGGAGGTATGGGGGAGGGGAATGAAGGGGGTAGACAGGAGCTCTCCCAAAAAGCCTTTAGTGAAGAAGCTGAGAATGAGGTTGTTTAAATGCCCTCATAAAAGAGATAGCCTTGAGTTTCACAGGGTACAGGACACGAGGAGAAGACATAATTTTAGTGAGTAGTAACAAGCAGCACTGGATTTTGGTGGCTCCAGTCAAACTTCTTCAGAAACCTTCTCACACCGTTTTTGATATTTTACCTGAAAACATCCAACTGAGAAGAAGTGGCTCATACTGCGTAGTGTAAGATATCCCACATCCTCCTTTCTTGTCATACTCTGTTCTTTTCTCATTTCAAGACTTAACCTTTTGTTAACTGACAAAAATCAGGTGTATCATTTTGTATGATGATTAATGATGTATTACATATTATGTATACATTTTGCCCACTGGTTTTCAAATTCTCCCTCTAAATTGCAGTGAGGAGTTCAAGTGAGTGAGCAGAGTCATGTCCCGCCATCCTCCTCCCCCCATGGCTGGTCTATAGTCAACCAGAAACGACCCCTATTCTCAGTCACACCCCACTCACAGCTATTTCACCAACCTTCCACCCTGTGGTTCCACCATGGCCAGCAAGAGGAAGTCCACCACACCATGTATGATCCCCAGCAAGACCATGCACCTCCGTGAGGAGCTGGAACAGGAGCCTCCCATTCTCCTCCGCCAAGCCAGGAGCTCTGGAGGTGGCAGACACAGTCCATTGGACCCAGGTGAATCTTCCAAATCAGAGGCGGGGGACACTGTCAGAGACAGCGCTGGCACCTACACCTGTAGGCCTTGTAACTTTGAAACCCATGACCTTAACCTGTTCTTGGATCATGTATACAGCGGGCACCCAGACTTCCGTGCAGACCCAAGCTTCCTTTGTGTGGACTGTGGCGTTTCTGCACCCAAGTTTGAGGGGCTAGCCCTGCACAATGCCAGGGTTCACCCCAGCACACTGAACACCACTCTGCAGCTGAGGAAGAGGGACAGGAGGGTGATTGTGGAGCAGAATCTGGTGATTGGGACAGAGGCAGGGAAAGACAATGAGATTTCCATCACCAAAACCCCGATTATGAGGATGCTGAAGGGCAAATCGGAGCCTAAGCGAATAGTGGTGTCCCACCCAGCCTCTGATGAGCCCTCCTCAGACCCTCACTCTGTCTCCAGAGAAACGGAGAGGAAAGAGACTCCTACAGTGACAGTCACCCATGTCCCTACCATTGTACACAATGGCCCAACAACCAAGGTCACTCTGCCCTCTGCAATCCAGATAGTCAATGGCTCTGGGGCACTGCCAGTGCTCAAGACTGCCATCACACAGGTATACTGGTACTTATGTCTCTTTTTTGGCTGTCTTGTTATGATAGTTTTTAATCTGATTATTCATATTGTTTGAAAGATTAAAATCAGTTAATATGCTCAGCTTGAATCAATTTTCTGCAGGTGGTCTCAGTGGTCCAGAACAGAAGCCTCCACCAGTCTGCTCCCATCACAGCTACTTCAACTGTCTCCTCTTCATCTTCTCCCTCTCCTTCTTCCAAAAATCTCCCCAAGGTAATGTGTTTCTTTGTCATTATCCTAACTTTTTGCCTGTTAACACAGTTTCAATTTTATAGCTCACTGAAATGTTACCACAATTGGATAATCAAATAGTAACTTTTTTTTTATTTATTTATCTCCTGTTCCTGTTGCCTGTCTTTTTTCCTCTCCCTTTTCACCAGGTGATGATTCCTTTAAGCAGTATCCCTACTTACAGTGCCTCCATGGACTCATCTTCTTTCTTGAAGACTTCCTTCAGTAAGTTCCCTTACCCCACCAAGGCTGAGCTCTGCTACCTGACTGTGGTCACAAAATTCCCTGAGGAGCAGATTAAGATCTGGTTTACTGCCCAGAGACTTAAGCAGGGCATCAGCTGGTCTCCTGAAGAGATTGAGGAGGCCAGGAGGAAGATGTTCAACACCATTATCCAAACAGCACCCCCTACTTCCCAGAACCAGCGTCAGACCCACAGTCACCACAGCCCAGCCCAACATACAATTACAGTTCTGCCTGCATCACTGGGAGCCACAGGGATCCCCCACATTCTACAGGGTTCTCTCGTCAGCCAGGGAGGGGTGATCGTTACCCAACCTGTGGTAGCTAACGGTATTCAGGTTAGCAATGCTCCCGTGGCTCTGGCCGTCACACCAAAACCCCAAGCAGCAGCCCGCCCAATGATGCAGGCCCGGCCTACCGCTGCCCTGGTGGCAGACAAGGGCATCAGCATGGTGGTGGGGACAGTGGGCAGCAGTAGTGGAAGCAATGTCATCAGCAGCAGTAATAGTAGTAGAAGTGGGGGAGGGAGCACTAGCAGTATTATCAACAGTACTACGAGTAACAGTAGCAGCAGTAACAGCAGCAGTGGGAGTACTAGCAGTCAAGCTAGTGTTATCAACCTCAGTCTGGGGAGCAGCAACCATAGTAATGCCAACGCCAAGGTCAGCAGTGTCAATGGCAAACACAACATTGCTAATTCTGATTTCAATGACAAGAGCAATAGTAATGCTACCAGCAGTTCAAACACCACTAAAGGCAGCAGTGACAGTAAGAACAATGATATCAGCAAGGCCAACAACACCAGCACTGGTAAGAGTAACAGTGACAAGTTATCAGTTACCACTGATAATAAATGTACCACAGATGCTAAACCCAACAACACCAATGCCAAAAGTGGCAGTACCACGCAGAAGAGCAAAGATAGCAACGGTAGTACTAACAAAAATAACACCAGCACAACCAGTGCTCCCACAAGCACAGCTACCCCAGCTGCTGCCACGAACTCCAGTAGTAACTCGCCAGCCAACAAATCAGAGGCTTCTTCTCCTGCCTCCAAGTCTTCTTCCCCCTCCCCTGTGGCTCCTTCAAGCAGCACACCTGGCTCTCGGACACTTCCCAACACATTCCTGGACCCCAGCTTCTACAAGGGCAAGAAGTCTCAGGAGCAGCTCAGTGCTCTGAAGGACAGCTTTCAGACCAGCCAGTTTCCTAACCAGGAGGAGGTGGACCGTCTCATTGCGATCACAGGGCTCACTGTACGTGAAGTCCGTAAGTGGTTCAGTGACCGGCGCTACCACTTTCGCAACCTTAAAGGTACACGCTCAAATGCAGGCAGTCAGAATAAGTCTGGCAGCACAGCTGGAGCTGGAAGTGGTTCAGGCTCGTCAGGGAGTGGCACCACTGGCAGTGCCACCATTACAGAATTCTCAGAAGGTACTGCAACCTCTGGGGCAAAAACACCGCAGCAGGGCTCTGCCCCCCTCAGCCCAACTGCCTCACAGACCCCCACTTCTCCCACCACACCATCCCGCCGACCCCCTAGACCACCATCTCCAGACTTTACAGCGATCCGCTATAAAGAGCGAGAACCCCACCAGGTGAGACTAAGCTTTTGGCGGGAAAAAGAAGCCATGGGCATGAAGTACTGTGTTAGAGCTTTGTTATTTAAGTTGACAAACAAAACCATTCACATCATTCTGTCTTCTCTTTTCCCAGGTAAGGGCACTAGAGGCCAGCTTTGCCCAGGATGCTGACCCCTCTGGAGAGGAAGTGGACCGACTGCGAGCAGAGACCAAGATGACCCGGCGGGAGATCCATGGCTGGTTCGCTGAGAAGAGGAAGAGAGTGGCAGCTGAGAAGAAGAAAGAGGAGGCAGAGCGGGCCATTAGAGAGGAGGAGGACATGGAAGTTGAGGGAGAGGAGGGTAAGAAAGTAGACGGGGAAGAGAGACAGAGAGACGACGGTTCAGGAGAGCTCAAAGTCAACCCTATTAAGATCAATCTGAAGATGCTGAAGGTGACAGAGGCCAATGGCAAAGCAGAGAATGAAGGGTTGGACAGCCCAACTATCCCCCCTCCATCCAGCACAACACCCACGCCCTCCCCTTCCCCAGGCCACACCCCATCCACTACCCCCAAACCGGTCCAATCCCAGTCCCCCAAACCTTCACCTGTCCGAGGTAAGAAGACTGCAGACCAGCTACACCTACTTAAACAAGTCTATGCCCGGACGCAGTGGCCTAGCGCTCCTCAGTATGATGAGTTGATCTCAGCTACAGGGCTTCCCAGGCCCGAAGTCGTGCGATGGTTTGGGGACTGCCGGTATGTGCAGAAGAATGGCCAGCTGAAGTGGCTTGAGGCTTACCAGAGCATGGCCCTGGAAGAGGACCTCCAGAAGGGCAACACACAAATACTCCAGGCCCACCTGGAAACGCACGGCAGCCTGGAGGAGTCGCAGGTATTGACTCACCAGCAAAAACTGAGAACAGTGATATGAAAATCCACTTAAACAGAATTTACATGTTGTTTGAGGACAGTTCAGTCAATGTCTCTGAACACGAACAGCTGTTAAATGCTGTAACCCAAAGCCAGAAACCTGAGAACCCAACGTTTAATCTGTGCTGCTATCAAGAGACTTGCTGAAGCTGCTTTATATACAGTGAGACTCCATAGTGTGAGCTAAGATGTTTTTTGAGTCTTAACTCCTAAATAACATTAACTCTAGCTAACACGCCTGTCGCAGAAAATTTGACCACAAGATTTTAGATGGAACATAATGTGAATTCTGTGTTCAGCGTGGATTCTCGCAGGATAATTCTTTTTTTTACATGTGATATGCAGATGACTCATTGCCCTAACATCATTAAGATGACTGTGCAGCCACACAAACATCAGAAAAAATATCACATTCACTTACTAATGGTAAATGAATGTATTGTGGACAGCAGCAAATTCCATAAATCTCGGTCACGTCACTATTGTAATTCAGCTTCACTAATGACATGTGGAAAAAAAAGAATGTATATTTATAAATACAGATATTTTGTCCAAATGTCACTACTAATTATTTGAAATGTTTGGTTGATAAAAGTTGAAAGATCTTTGTGTGCCTGTTAACCAGACAAATTATGTTTTCCAATTTCAACTCAGACACATCGAGTATCACAAGGAAAAAATCAAAGCATCTGTAAATTATAGTAAATTATAGTTTGCTGTGGATATACTGTAAAAATTATTTCACATAGTCAGTGCTTTCTGAGCCCAGCTGTTTACAGTGCATCTTGTTTTCAGAGGTGATTCTTCAATACCTTGATCACATTAAAATGCGTAGTAGCTATATACAATTAATGAAATCACATTCTTGTGTTCTTTGCAAAATGCAAATTTGCCTCCATAGTGTGAAAAAGTTCACTGTTAAAATGCACAATTTTCCCTTTGTTTATTTTATTTTATTTGTTTTTTAAATGATGTTTCCCCAATTAGAAAAGGCTGGTCACAGATAATGGTGATTGTTACAATAGCAAGAATCTAATGCTTACTGTAGTAATTTCTGTTGGGAAGTTCTTTTTTAGTTGCCTCCTTCCACAGGATCAGCTACAGAACAGAAATTACAGGGCAGTCTTTTCTCACTACACCCCCTTGTTGTCCATAACATCTGGGTTTCTGTATTTCAGTGCTGTTAAACAAGACATCGATTTAACAATTACATACCATCCTAAACATTGTGACTGAAAAGAGACAGGAAAAATATAAAACACAGGTGATTTAACCCAGGACACAGTATGACATTTCTCTTTAAATTAGCATGAGCATTAACATCCATTATTAAATGTGACTAATGCGCCCGAGTGCCTCTCTGACCATCTCTGGAGGTGGTTTGGACGGCCAGACCTCTGCTTTATTATTGCATTACAGTAATCGCTCAGTTTTATTGGCCTTGCAAGTTTGTACTCACAAGGAATTCAAGGAAAAACTGAAAGTAGAAATTATAGAATGAATGCATTAACGTGGTAGTGTATAAAGGAGTAGCATGCAAGTGAAAATACTATTAAGTTGTCTTAAACAGAAATTCAAAATATTTATTGATCCACTTTGGATGTTTTCTGTTTGAACCTGAATAGTAGCATTGGTGTAGAGCTACATAAACAAAGATAATATATAATAAAGACCATTTATAGGAGTCTAGATAATGCACTGGGATGAGTAAAAAAGGTATCAATAAATTGTTTTTGCCTTGAATATTTAAGAACTGATCATATGGCAGCTTTTGAGTGCTATTGTCCATTTTGGTGGTCTTGTACTGTCCAGTTTAATTGTCCTCTGTTTCTAGTAGTAGTAGTCTTTCATTGCATCTTGGTTGCATTTATACAGTCTGTGTGCATCAGATGAATGTTATGCTATGAAAAAGGGCTCAAAGCAGCGTGTCTGCTTGGCTTTATGTGGTGAGGTGAGCTAATGCATGCTGTTCTGTGTACCCCAGGTGCAGGAACTTGCTCAGGCTAGTGGTTTAACAGAGGAGCTGGTGCGGCACTGGTTCTCCACCAAGGCTTCTCTGCCCCAGGCTGAACAAACTGCTCCTGCTGCTGCTGCTGCTGATACGACAGGACCAAGAGCAGCCACACCAGCATCAGAGCCACAAACGACAGTAGTATCTGGATCCTCACCGCTGGAGCCGCAGCAGGAAGAGGGCAAGGACAAAACGGAGCAATCAGCGTGTGGGGTGGCAAAGGAGGTGGCAGAGGAGAAGAGCGACAAGACTGTGAATCCTACTAAAGGTAGTCTTTCTGTCCTCTATAGTTGATGTTGTGACAGTGCTAGTTATTAAGTTCCTTAAAGACTGGCCAAGCAGGTTACGAGAAGTAAAAAAGAATAGTTTGAATAGTTTTTTAGTTTTCACTTGTTTCTGTAACAGGGGAAATGTCTCCATCTTAACAACTTCTTTAGTCTGATATTATTATTATTACATATTATTATATATGTATCATTTTCTTGATACTGATGAGCTAATCTGCCTTTGTTGTATTTATACTTGTTCCCAGAAAAAAATACCTGAAATTGGAAATAAGTGGAGTTATCTCATCTTTTTTTTCCACTCAAAAAACAGTTTTAACACAGAGTGAGACAAAATGGTTTGTTAAGATGGAGATTTTTTTGCAGTGTGAAAAACAGCTGGTAAGTTATGATATTTGGGATGAGTCACCACACACCTGTGTGTAATTGCCTCTCAGGTAACAGGTTAGCGTTGAGATGGAGCATATGGGATGATCCTAATTAAGTATCGGGCATGCTGTGACAGGTATTTGTGTCTGAACGCACTTTGTTGCTGCTGTGCATATCCAGGAGAGGAAGAAGGCCATGCCTGCTGTTTTCTGTTCATGTGGAGGAGTGTGTTGCCAAGGTTCAGTATGTTTTTTTTTTTTTTTTTTTTTTTAAATTATTTTTCATTTTCTGCAGGAACAGATTGAAGAGCAAAGACCTTTTTGTGTGAGAATGGAATTCACAACGCAGGTGGTCTTTGTGCCGGGAGTCTGAGTGGAAGACAGCAGATGCGATTGTAACAGGATCACTGGATGGAAATGGACCTTGAAACCTTCCCTACCACCACATCCCCTCTCCTCTCTCTCCCTCACACCGCTCGAGGTAGGCATGACTGACCTCCTCCCCCCGGCCAACTACATGGAGATGGACACTCAAGCCACCACCCCACCCGAAACACAGGCACACACACTCTCACACCCTCTCCAGTATCCCTCCATCCGCCATTTTCCCCTTCAAAGGAAGTTCCAGTGGAGACTGAAGCACAGGACTGGTGGAGGAGGGAGGGAGGGAGAGAGGGAGGGAGGGGCAGGGCTGACTGCGGAGGATTGGCTGCGTTTTTCTGCCGTGTTTGTTCCGCCTGCCTGCTGCGGTGGGAGGAAGTGAAGAGAGGAGGGTAGATTTGGAGGAAGGAGGGAGGGGGGAAAAAGGGAGACGTGTGGTCGGAATTGAGACCTTAGCAGATGTGGAACAGGGGGTGGGGGGTTGGGTTGGGTTGGGTATTGGAATCCCGACTGGACAGATATCAACCAAGCCAACTCTCACATGAGGAAGATCAGTGGTGTGTTCAAAGACCGTTGGTAGGATGTTTCTGAGGGGGGCGGGGTGGGAGTACAAAAAACTGCACAGCTCTTTGCTACAGGGTGCTTGTCTAGGCCTTAAAAGTAAAATAAATGACCCCCCCCCTCCTTCCTCTACTGTGTCATCTTTATACTCAAATTTCCCACTTCTGCCATATTGCACTCATCCACTTTCATTTCACGCTCACAGCTTACCTTGAATGTGCTAGTTGGGCTGTTTATACCGTGTCATGTCATAAACACAGCACTGATATTCATTTTGAACCTTCTTCAGTTTCATTGGAGATCCTCTTATGGTTTCTTTGTACATAGTATTTGGTTTAAGAGGACATGAAACCGTTTGATATGGGGCGGGGGGAGTCTAGAATTATGTCATCCAAAGAGGGCGAGCACCCTGTCATGTCTAAGAAGAAAAATGACAAGATAATATTTGGACTATGAAATGATGTTTGTGTTTTAGCATCAAGTGCTTCTTTACGTCACTGACGAGTACGTTCATTTGTTTTTATGGAACTTTCTTATGTAATAAATTTGACTGTATAAGAACTGTGAACTTTTACCAGAGTTCCATACTTAGGCCTGATGTATAATTTTTACAGATGTTATTTGCAGAATAAACAAAATGTAACAAATTATTGGCTTTGTTTGTGTGTCACAGGCCTACTGACATCATGCCAAGTAGCAGTTCTTGGGACGTAGTGCTTCAGACGCTGAATTAATGGTTAATTTAAAGGTTTGTAGTTAATTTGAGTTCTGCATTCACAACCATAAGAAAAAGGCCTCTTGTCCACAAAGCTACAGTTCAGTAAGCCTGACCGTGCCACGTGAACCAGGCAACACATCTGATCTGAAGATTTAGTACTGCAGTTATTGTACCCAGCAGTCCTTCAGCGTGCTGCACTTAGTTATAATTTACTGTAAATATGACCGCATCTTCCAGCATCCACCACATCTAGAATGGGTAATATAAGTAGGGATGGGGATCGGCAGCAACCGACATTGATAAGATTCACAATACTGATTCAGTGTTATGGCATTGTGTGGTTTGGAAAGCAGCTGAAACATACTTTCCAAAGACAATCATCATGTCAGTCATATTTACTTGGAGCTTTTAACATTTATTGTAGGCTTAGAGATAGAAACTGACCCGCAAAACAGAGAATGTGTTTGTTTTGATTTTCCTGAATAATCTTAAGCTGATATGGCATTATGGGCTAGTATATTACCACAATTCTTGACATTTCCTTGGCATAGTTTGCATCCAGCAGCTCATATCTAACTCGTCTTCTAAGTTATTAAAGCCAAACTTCTTCCAGACTTTTGATTTAGTGTGGAGGTGCTGCATGAATCTCTACTATACGCCAGACACTGTGCTTGATTTCCAAGATGTTGCACCAAAAACCCAGAGGTATATGTTTGAATACTTCACACAACCATGTTTGCATTTAACAGTTTTTTCCCCCCACCTAGGAATTAAACATCCCCCCTCAACTAGTAATGTAATGAAAATAACTCAGAGTAGTATTAAGTAGTATTTTATTTACTTTTCAGGGTTGAATATGTTTCATATGAAAGGCAAAATTAAAATGAATACTTTTCTTGTCCATAGCTTAGGCACATTACAGAAAGGCGTTGTTTGTAAATGAAACCATGTGTGACAAAACAGACCAGATTTTTTTTTTTTTTTTTTTTTTTAAGTGAAACCAAATGACACCGGAGCCCAACAGAGTGTGTGTGTGTGTGAATGATGTGGCTGTAAAGTGATGTGTACACAGACAGAGAGGCACATAGACATCAGCAGACAGGTCAGCAGCAAGAGCAATGCAGCATTGGAGGGAGAACTCTCCACAACACAGACCAGTCATTGACCATGAGAGGAGAAATATCAGTTTTGGGATCAAGTAGGGGTGCAAATACAAGGTGCCAAAAATGTTCTGTGAGACCTGAAGAATTCAAACCAGCCCCTGCTTTTACCTTAACTACGTCATACCATATGGCTTAGGAGTGTCCCAGTGGAAAAACGTTATGAGTGAGAATACTGAGTTTACATCATACAGTCAATAACTTAAATTAGGTAATAGAAAACACTTTCTGATACAAACCTGGAGAAGACAACACCGCTGATTAATACATGCTTTGTCTAGGCTCACTTAAGGCCAGACCATGAATTTCCGCCCCCTTAGCATCTTGGCAGCCATGACCCACACAAATACAGCTACAACAAAGCCTTAAGCGCAAGCCTAGATTTAGCCTACTCCTCCCAAATTCTCATACCAGAACCACAGGAAACCAGAGCTGCCCGCAAGTGTAAGGGCAACATCGTTTAACTTGAGAAGCCTTGATTACCAAGTTATACAAATGTGTAAGTACAAGCCAGAATGAGAATCCAAAGTTTGGGAATGATGAATACTCAAGTGAAGTTGCTGGGGATTAGGACCAAAGCTTGACATTATGATTTAGCCCTCTCCTGGTTATTTACACAGTCTCTATTTTTTTCATTTTGTCACAAATTCATGGGGAGTGGCAATTAAACTACTACATCATGGCAGTGCGACTTAAAAGCCTTTGAGGTTTCTGGAAAGCAACTTTGTGCTGCAACAAAACTCCCCAGAATACCATGAGAGAATAAACACCTTTGTCTTTGTGGTGCGACGCATAAAAAAAAATGGCAAATCGTCTTCTCTCATTTGGTCACTGTTGGTGAACAGTACTGTATCTCATTTGGTTATCTGTCCTTCTGTTCACTCTACTCTCTAATTCAAACATAAGAGACCCCAAACTAAAAGGCAACACTGATGTCAACAGAGGAACACTTAAGACTTTGCAGAGAAGCTGGAAACAGCAAGAGGCATTTGCTGAGGAACCTGAGGCTGCTTTTAACAGAGACATCTTTTAAAACCACAACACATTTTCCAAACAGCCATTGAATTAAAATATGATAATGGTGGCCATTACCATCGCTGCTATAATCATATAGCTTTGGCAGTTATGGGGGAGAGTTAAGTTAAAAAAAAAAAAAAAAAAATCAAACACTGGATGGGGCACACACTTGCTTTTAAGACTTGAAACTTAAGTAAGCATAAATACATTTCCATCAGATCACTGAAAATCTGGGGCTGCACAATTAATCATGTATAACTGTGCATCAACATTTTAGTTCCCACAATTAAATATTGTGCATTGACCATTCTGAAACATTTAGTTTCTTTCAGAATATTTCCAAGAACTGAAAATTGTGCAGTTTTCAGAGGAACAAAATCTTCAAGATGTATACGTGCGATTAAGAAGCAAGATCAAATTATCTATCACAATCTTTTCAGCAGCCTATTGGAACAGAGGGAAATGTCATTATGTCAAGAGTAAACCATACATTTCTGTGCTGCCAGTACAAAGGCATCATCTAGCCCCCTGTAAACATACGGATAGATAATACAAATTAAAATCCAAATGAGAAAAAACAACTAGAGCTGTCAATATGAACATCATTCACTCAGAGATCATTCACTTTTGACAGGTATCACCGGTCCTGCTGCATCACTCAATGTGTGGGGTTACAAACCCTACAGACATAATCATAGCGGAGTAAGACTATCAGTGGATGAGAAGTGAGAACTGTTACTTTGTCAGGTTGGCTGGTAAAGGCACCTGCAACGCAGGAAAATGGAATGATGTGCAGTTTTTTGGAATGTAAGTGGGAAATAAAAAAAGGAAAAACGTTTGGCTGAGTGTGTATGCATACGTAACATATGATGCTGCTTGCTCTCTGGCTGCTTTCAACATAAACAGGCTATGACTTCTTCCTGATGCCTTTAAAAAAAAAAAAAAGAAAAAAAAAAAAAAAAGAATTAAAAATCACTCCAGGATTAGGGTGTGTTAGACTGGAGGTGCGCAAGTTCCTCCACAAAGCACAGAGGAGAGACACATTAAAAATAGCCATAAAGAGCCCTCGTGTTTTACACATATACATTTTAAAAAATGAAAGTCACATTATGAATGTTTAAAGGTTTAAATAATAATAATTAAAAACTTGGAGACAGGAGCTCTTTGAGAGCAGGTCAGCTGCTGCTGTTCTCTGGCCAACAGCACAGCAGGAATAAATATATATATTCATATATGCCAAAGAGAGAGGAGCAAAGAAACTTAACACCTTCACCTGGAAACAGTTTCAAACTGATACCTTTTACAGCTCTCTCTTTCCCTCCTTTTACCCTCCAAACTAAGCAGCTGTTGTGCTCACCTAAAAACACAACAGAAAACAACGTGCCACACATATGGCTAGTCCAGGGCCAGAACTTTTCAGCCTCACTTTTTGTTCTCCGGTTGTTTGTCCGTTTCTCCTTCCTGTCCACAGCCGTCAGCTTCCCCTCAGCCCCCCTCCCATGTTCGAGTCACTCCTTCTCTTCAGGAGAGTGTAGATGAGGCCGGGGGGGCGGGAGTGGTGGCAGGGAAGGAAAGGGGAATGGAGAATGGAGGGAGGGAGAGCTGCCTGAAATGTAGGCCAAAGCGGTGGTGGGCGTTTCCATGGAAACAGTGTTCACAGCAGTCAGTGACATCATCGGTACGGGGAGAGGCGACTGGGAAGGGGGTTGTTGGGGGGGGGTTTGCAACAGAAACATGTCCTGATTGGTCTGGACCTACACACGGTTTTCTCCGCCCACTCTGGTCCTCCGCATCATCCTAAGGTAGAGACAAAGAGAGAAAACTGTAGAATCTTCTATGGCCGCAACACCAAACTCTCACCGGCACGCATAAAGAGAGGTAACAATAAACCCAATAAACCCCTGCAGCCTCAACAGAACACTCCTCACACACACCTTCTGTTCTGTGGGTCCATGTGGTCCAGCAGTGCCTCTTGGGACACCCTGAAGTCATCTAGGGGGGACTGGTAGCGGGCTTCGAAGGAGCCCTCACGGCCCCTGTAGGCTGGGGACTGCAGCAGAGGGGACACGACGGAGGAGGCCGAGGACGTGGAGCCCGTATCTGCTAGACGCTCACGACCTGCTTGGGCTATTGATGCCACAGATGCAGCCCCAACTCCCAGAAATGGGCTCAAAACCTCTCCATTTTCATCCTGACAGAGACATGGAGAAAAATAAAAATAAATGCACAGTATGAACTACAAAAAAAAAGTGACAACTTTAGCTCTGCAAAGTTTGTAGCGCACCCTGCCCCTGATGATGTCCATGTGGACCAAAAGAGAAGCCAACTCAAGATCCTCATTGTAGCTGTTCTTCAGAGGCACAGACCGGTAACCTGCACCATACAAAGACAGAGACAAAAGGCTTATGAACACTCAGGGATTCACCGACGCCACTTTATCAAAGTCGATATAAAAACCTAAATGTGAGCCGATAGCAAGTGTCAGTCATATCCATCACTTAAACTGAACAATGTTAAATGGAGGAAACATATTTTGTCCCCAAAATATCACAAAATCATTTTACTCAGGGCTTTAGTGTTGTGTAAAATCTCCCAAACTGATACTCCATTTTAGTCCAGTAGCAGCACCAATAACAATACCAGTATCCGTATCACTACTCAGCACAGACAGAACAGATATTCAGTAGGATTTTAGTGCCATTTTGTGGTCCTGGTTGATTACAGCAATGTTTTTATGACACTGATCAAACTCTCCTCCAACTCATTCAGAGAGGTCAAGCTGTGGTGTGTACCTGTCTTGAGGCCACTGATGGGGAAGGTGGCCTGAGCCAGGAAGTTTTGGTCACTGAACATGTCAATCTCATACACCACAAAGCGCAGGAAAGCAAAGGCGGAGTTGCACACTGTGAAGTGGAATGGCTTTCGTGGCCACGTGGGGTTGAGACCGTTGTCAGCTGAAGAAGCAAAAACAAAGAAACCAAAAAAAAGCGGGGGGATTAGAAATGTACAGAATGCAGCTAACACAAAAATATGTGCAATGTCAAAGCACTTGGTGAACTATTTAAGTCTATAGGATATAGGATAAAGCCAGGAGGAGTTAACCCTCTGTCCAATTACAGTGTTGGTTCTTTGGCTGCAACCAAGCTATAAAACTTTATGAAAGCTGTGGCAAAACTGTGTGAATACTATGGAATGTTTCCTCATTACATTCCCACACATGGCTTAGCTGTTTGTACAACTTCCTGTTTTTCTAGGACCACACAGGAAATTACATAAAGATGATGTATCCAATAAACTGTTTTAAGTTATCCATTCCCTAACTTTGGCACAGCGTCCTTTACTGCCAGCAAAATCATCAGGTTCAATTAGAGCAGTTCTCACCTTCTGAGTCAGTTTTTTGCTTGGCACTGTCATACTCTGCCCCACACACCTCGATCTCGATCAAAGGACATACAATGCCACGGCCGTGCTTGGGCAGATGGCGAGCCCCCAGTACCTTAAAATCAGAGGAAACAGTTGCTACATCTCCACTGCTTCTCACTCGTTCCACCATACACAAACAATATACAGACAACTGGATGAGCATGAGTATGTAGGTGCACATACACAGCTGTCACACACATACACACAGTTCTATTGTTTCCCCACCTCTATCTGCAGAGTGACGGGTTCAAGGCCTCGAAGAGTATGTCTGTCAAAGGGATCAAAGTTGTCGTCCCTCATGATGGGCGGCTGGAGGACGTAGCCGCTCCTTCCATTCAGCATGAACAGAGCCTGGTTCATCTGCATGGGCTTGTCTGCACACAACAAGAAGGAGGTAAGTTTGCATGGGCAGGAAAACAATAAAAAGACAGTAAACGTTCCTTAAAAAATGAATTTTATCTCCAGTCAACATTCAGCAGCACTGAGCTAAAATGTTTATCATTGTTAAAAATCGCCCATGTTGTTAAACTGCTCTAAAATGTGTTTATCTACCTGCTGTCTGGAAGTTGAGTGCTACCAGCTGGGATCCACAGAGCCACATAGGCAGAGGGTCGTAGTTAGATGAGTCGAGTCTCTGGCCTCTGGGGTAGATCCTGGACAGCTGTAGCCGGTTGTACTGCAGGAACTTCTTCCCCTTGATCTTGTTGACATACTTCTCTGCCTTGGTCTCAGGAAAGGATGACATGTCCCGGAAACAGGCACGTTCTGTGCCAATCTCTACAAGAGACACCAAGACAGAGGAAGTAGATTTGTCATGTGTGCATTAGTAAGATGAGATAAGATTGGTAAGATTTCTACTCCACTGAGTTAATGTATGATTGAGTGTGCACAGTCAAAAAGATGTTCATCATCCTTACTGTCCTCGTCGAAAGGCACAGGCCTACAGTAGATGACCAGGTCAGACAGTTCCAGAGCAATCTTCTTCCTCCGCTCCATTATCTTCCCCTCCTCCAACTGATCATAAAGACACCCAATCTTTAATACAGCTGCACCAGCAGTAACAGACATCCCCTCTTAGTTTGTACTTTCATACAATCTGACCATTTGTCTTAAGACAATCGGTGATACTAAATCGCTCCCAGGTGTGAATTAGTTTGTGTGAAGCTGGGCATTGCTGAAAATAAGCGAGTATGCTCACTGGTCACTATTCCCTGGATGAAGAGAGGTTATGAATGTGTGTGACCTGACCTTCAAACCCACCATGTGGCAAGTACATACATCTTGACCTACATTTTCAATCCAGATACTCTACCTTGGCCTCTGAGGTCATGGTGACCTCACGAATCTTGACCACCCACTCCTTGAGTTCTTCTTGGCTGTTGGCGGCGATGTCTAGCACCTGGCCCACCTGCTGAGAGGTGGCCGGCATCAGGGAGAAGACATGAAGCCTGCTGCCCTTCCCATCTGGGCGCACAACTGAAAACAAAATGAGAGATGCAAAGGGCTTTACCCAACTGTCCAGAGACAACTCAGTCTGCATTTCAGTAAGATGAACCGACTGTCGCCAACTACTTTTTCCACCAATGAAAAAACATTGATGCCAAATACATCATGTATTTGTTTGCATGATTTAATGTTGAGAAAAAATATAATATGACATAAATTCTTCTAAGAGCAACATAACAGAAACAGTGACTATAAACACTCTACTTTCCTCTATATAAGGAGAGAGAACTGTAGAAAAAAGGAAAGGGGTAGGAGGGTATTATTGAACCTTTCCCATTCTACCACTAGATGGAGCCAAAAACCACTCTGAGGACCTGTGACAAGCTCAGGATCAGGTAATAACTGCAGTTAGCAGGCCCCCAACAGTGCATGCACAGCATGTGCCAGCAGTAATGGCTGTGTATTGACTAGATTGGATGATGTCAATAAAAAACTAGCTACACAGCAACAAGAAAAGCCAGACTAATAATAAAACCAAAGAGGGAGGAATTAATTATAGAAGAGGTCGAGGGAGAAACAGCATTAATGGATAAACATGACTTTAAAGAGAGTAGACCATGTTTATTTTTGTGCAAGTAAACCCAGCGACAGCAGAGACTGTGTGTGCATGCAAACAAAAGCCAGAAAATGAGGCTGCCCTCTGGCAAGATGACTGCATGCTCTACAGGCCTGCAGCACAGAGCAGAACAGGAAGGGGCAGGGCCACTCACCAATCTGACAGGAAGACACGTCCACACTTCCTCTCAGCAGATCTCCCAGAGGGCTATTCTCTGTCATCTCCTGCTTGACAGAGGGAAGGAGGAGAAGACAAGTGGATACTCCATTTAGAAGCTATATACCACGCTGTATATGTGCTCTATGATGGCTAAAAATAAGCAGTGGACAGGACCCAACGGTGATGAATGTGCTGAACTGTCGTTATCTTTGGCCAGAGAAGTGAGCAGAGATATTACTCTGGTTGAACATAAACAAACAATGAATTTGATTCATATGCACTTGTAAAATCATAAATGTGTCACCAATAGTGGTTACAGAGACTGGGGGATGTGGGTCTATGTCTGCAAGCATCTGTCCTACTTGTAGTGTCTTTCAGTGAGACACTGATTGATCCTGTGGTCTGAACTTCCCATTGAGGGGGCAAGCATGAGCTGAAATACTGTGCATATCTATCTATCTATCTATCTCTATATCTATCTCTATCTCTATATCTCTTTATCTATCTCTATATCTATATATATATATATATATATATAGATATATATATATCTATATATATATAGATAGAGAGAGAGAGAGAGAGAGAGAGAGAGATAGAGATAGATAGATATATATAAGATTAAGAACTTAAGAAATTATATGTTTATTTTATTATATTTACATTTATAATATATTTTATTATATTTATATTAATTAAATTATATTTCTATGCCTCTCATCATGTGGGCTTGATTCTCACAGCTCTGTCAGGCTCCACCGCTGATGGACTGATCTCTTCCACGTAGTTGGCAGGAAACCACAGCTGCTTCTTCCCTCCACAGTCACCCTTCCACCTGAAAGAGAAAGTGATGTCAATAAGAAGGAGAGGAGGAGAGGATGTGGCTTAGTTTGAAAACTACATTCTCTCAATTACCCAAATTCAGTCTGAATACACTTTGTATGATATTTGTACAAGTAGAGCTACTTCCTGACTGAATATTGTGCCTGTTTCTCACCATCCTCCTTCTTGTTTGTCCACATTAGAGATGATGGCATTCTTGGTGAAAGAGAGTTCATCATCCCTCTGGGCTTTATACTCATACATGGCTCTCACTGTGCACTGCAAACACAAGACGGGGGGTTAACAAGATCATAATGCTACAGGTATTCCTAAGGTGAAGAGTTCAAGCGCACACACATGCACATATGCACACACACACAAACACACACACACTTTGCAACTAAATAACTCACCTTGAATGTTGGCATCTGGTTAGCTTCCACATAAAATCCTGGGTTCCTGCCCTCATACAGCGACCCGTAGTCTGGCTCCTGTTGGAGATGATGTGATGATAAAGTTTTACACTTTGGAAGCAGAATGTAGAGCACACTTTCTACTCTTTCCTCCAATAAACAATGCCATGTCATATTTATTCAGATAAGAAATTCTTTAATCCAACATAGCCTTCACAACAGGTCAAAGTCATGTTTGACAGGTGTTTGATGAAGCGTATGTGGTACTCACAGCAGTGCCAATCTTCTCCAGTGTGTCCTCATTGATGGGATAGCGAAGCTTCATCTTTCGGTACAGAGGGTGTTTCTCATAGTAACTGATGAGATCTACTAGGCTGTCAAACTCTGAAGTGCCCAGCACCACAGTCTGACCCTCCTGCTGCACACGACAGTGCTTAATCTTACCCTCAGCCCTGTGGAGAAAGCACAGTACTTACACAACTACTTACTTAACTTAACAAATGGACAGTAACAGAATGAATGCACACTGTCCACAGAATACTTTTCAAGAGCCTAAAAGCACCTTCATTCTTCTAGTGTTGTGCCAAATACTGTGCCAGAACATGGTCATGAAACAGTTTAGCTGCCTATATACAACATTTTTGTCTCTGTTACTGTTAACTAGGATGCATAGTGTTATTTCTGCATTTGAGGTGGTCCCCCCTCTCATTTCTGTTGCCTTTTATCCTTAGCAACACTTTGCTCCTCTGTAGACCCATCATGATTGAATTTTGTGACTGCCCCACTCCACTCATATTTATGTTCATAATTCGGTTACATAAGTTTAAAATGATTTGGTCAGATGTGGGGGCCGCCTTACCTGAACGAGATGGCAAATGAGTTGGGTTCCGCCCTCTTCCTAACAAGGAAGGCCCCATCGCGGGGAACCCTCATCAACATGTTCTCCGCATGACTCCTGGACAGGTTGGCATGATACCATCTAGGACGCACATTCAGACAGAGCAAGATTGGTCCAGGGAGGTATGCTTAATAGGCATGGCCAAGAGAAAAACAGTGAGTAAAGTAATTGAGTAACTACAAGGATTTATCTGCTCTCCTGAGACTTACATATACATTTCCTTAAGTCTCACATGATTGCTCTGTGGTCCCAAGACTACTTCAGGGCACTGTGATGCTGATACTTGCACAACTTACAGTGGCTGCTTGTAAATGTGATGATCTAGGAACTGAAGCTTATTGTCTTTTCAGCTGTTGTACTCATTGCTTTGGATATGACCATTAGGTCAGTGTCTAAGCTGTAAATGTAATGTGGAATCCAAGATATTAAGGGGGAAAGCAGGGACACCAGAATTTCCAGTGTATATGAATAGAATTTATGTATTAAAAACAGTAAAAATTCTCTCAGATCTGCGTGACAAGTTAAGACTCACTCCTTGCTCTCATGTGCGTTGGTCTGAGGCACAGGTTCCGTCAGTTTCATCTCAAACTCATTGCAGCGCAATGCCACCTGCTGGTAGTGGTTGATGAGGGCAAAGAGTGTGTCAAACACCAAATTGTCAGTCAGGTAGTACTTGGGGCTGCCGGCCTCTTGACGAGAGTGGATTCGACAGTGCTGCACCCGCCCTGAGCGCCTGGAGCAGGGGAGGTATAACATGACAGGAGAAGAGAAGGTCAGAGACTTACTAAGAACGGGTAAAACTTAAAAATTCTTTCCTCTTCATACCGCTCCCTGTCAGGATCCATTTATGAACTTCTCTTGTAGTTATATTGGAAATGTCATCTCTCAAAGCCTTTTACTTGCTTTTTGAGGAAGAGGGAATTCATCTAAATAGAAAAATGTCTCCCGTTCCTTTAGGTTTTAACATACCTCCCAAGTATAAGCTCTGTGGCCTACTACTAGGAAACTTTACACCATCCCCCTTCCTGACCTTGAACACATTATCCTCTGAGCCCATCAATACATTGTTGTATTGAATCTGGATAGACCAAATCTGAAGTTACCAACTCACGCAAAACCTATGCATTAGCAGATAATACGCAAGTGATTGTACAATCAGACTGTGACTACAACTACATTCAGTCAATGACTGACTGAGTGAATGTAGTTTGACTTTATGTAGATTGATATTGATTTATCTGCCAGTCACTGTGCAATCCGCATGAGAAAGAGACAGAGTGACTCCACAGAGCAAAGAGTGTTAATAAGTTATACTGTGACACACAGTAAACGATAGTGAGTTATTGTTCTGTTGTCAATATTAATGCTAAAATGTAAATACTGATCGAAGTCTATCACTGAATGAAACTTGAAACAAATGAGAATATTATTTGAAAATTATGATGTTGTGTGCTTTATATTATCATTCAGTTCAATGCAAATAACATCAAATTGACTGAATAGATTAGCAGATATGCATATCTAGATCAATATCAAAATAATTTCATGTGCTTATTGTAATATTAATATTGCCCTGTTTCCCCTGTCAATTAACAGAAAGCAAATGCATTGTGAATATGTACAGAAAATCTAAAAATTCTATCAAATTTCAGAATGTAAAACAATATTAACTATGTACCAGAAAGAAAGTGTATAGTCTCCCACAAAGGTCTCACTCTCTCGGACCAGGAAGGAGCCATCAGGAGCTCCGGTCTCCAGGCAGTACTCAGACAGCAGCCTCTCAGCTATCTGCCGCCCATCCCGCCCTGCGCCCAGCTTCCCGTGGAACCACTTTTCTGTCACATGCTGGTCCATACCGTTCGATACCTAGGAGAGGAGAGGAGAGGAGAGGAGAGGAGAGGAGAGGAGAGGAGAAAGAGGGAGAGTCAGGGAGAAACTGTTCAACCTGCAGCAGTTTCACTGGTGTTTCCTTTGTATTCATTTAGCTGCACTGGTCCTCAGCAAAAATAAAATAAAAAACAAACAGATTTAAAAATCAGCATCTAACCTGACTGCTAAACCCCACTCTGTGCAAACAAAACAGAAAAATTATCACACACCTGTATGTATGATAATATAGCCATTAAAAAGTGTGAAAATGCTGCTGGAATGGGTCCAGCCATTCTGGTTTGTATTACTGTATCTAGAGTAGGTCAGGCATCCTCACCTCTCTGTGCTCCTCCTCATCATCATTGCCTTGGTTACTGGAGGTTTCCTCAGAGTAGTAGATCTTACTGCTGGTCAGGACAAAGAAATGAGGGTACCACTCCTGGCGGGAGAGAGAGGATGGAGGGGGAGAGACAGTTATTCCCACTGGTTGGTGTTGTATGAAATATTTACAAGATCCATGTGTTGCACTGAGAAGAGGCCCTCTTTCAAACTGTTTAAGTGGCTGGAAGACTGCAGGAAAAATCAGTTTATAATGTTGATGACTGATTCTAAAAACATTAGTGACCTCTTTTTTAGTTGGCCATGGTGAGTGTGCTTACATGGTTGATCGGGTCCTCCAGATACAGGATGCCGTTTTTGATGGAGTTGCTGATATCATTCTCTGAGTAGGGAGTGGAGGTGGACACCTCCTCATAGGCACTGCCTTCTGCAAGCTTCTTATGCTGTAAGAGGAGGAGGAGGAGGGAGACAGAGAGCATAAGAGGTTGAATGGAAGAGGGAGGAGAGAACAACAGACAGGAAAAGGGGGAAATACAACCATACATATTTACTGTCAAAAGGCTGTGTGGAATTATTATCAAATAAAAATAATTTCTGATATGATTAACAAAAACTCTCAAAAATGACAATTCATGACTCCTGGCAAGCCCTGACCTTGATGAGGATCTTTCTCTTGAGCTGGCTGGGGGAGGGCAGGCCATCGGCTGAGATGTCCACAGCCTTGGTCAACAACATGTCTCCAAACACCTTCTTAAAGAAAGTGGCCATGTTCCTCTGCTGCACAATGCTACAGTGATCTTCAATGGACAGGATGATGGGATAGCTGTGGGACAACCACAGGATTAGCTCTAACATTACCATGTTCTTTATCATTACTTGAATCAAATTCCATTCCTGTAGTCTATTAATAGAATAACAAACTGAGTGGCATGATTTCAGTCTTTGCACATTGTTTCCTTTGATAATTTTGCATGTGTGCCAGCTCTTTATCTCTTATTTCTTTTTCATCTCTAGTCCTAGCAGGTTTGCAGATACTGAGACTCACTCAGATGTAACGAAGGCATGCTCTTTGATAGTTGTGAGGACATCGCAGAACTTGATCTTCGTCGTGAGGGTGTGCCCATGGTAGATGACTGGCATTCCATCTGGACCATCCCAGCAGTCCACTGGAGACAAACACATCATTTATCATTTCATTTATCATATCATACAAAAACCTATTTGTATCATACAGCAGTTATGTAAGGGCTTCAGTGCCATAGATTAGATTCACAGATGAGTTACAGGCCTTTAAAGTGGAGACCTACATCATTTTTATTTACTATTTTATGAGGCAAGGTCACCCTTTTACCCCTCTAGACAAGTTCTATGAATAGAAACCTGTCTGACAAGTCTCTAATGTAAGTGCAACAGTGACTGTGCGTGTCTGTGTGTACCCACACTCAATGCAGCGGCAGCCCATCCTTAGACAGCGAGAATACGCCTCCAGAGACGACTCACTGGAAAACTGGTCTCCTGTCAAATAGCTAAAAATAAGAATACAACGTCAAAGTATGACCGCGCAAAACACACTCAGTCTTCTGGTCAGAAGGACTTAATGCACATGCCAGGGACAACAGCACATACACACAGTTTCCATGGTGGTAGTACAAACAAATGGAGAAGGCTGTATCAAAAAGGGGTCTCTCTCTTTGTTGACTTGAGCAAAACAATCCTTTCTCATTCAGCCAGTCAATTCCAACTTAATCAAAGCAACGTGGAAGTTTTCATTCCAACACTCCAATGAGTATTGTTCCACAACCAGTACAGAAGGTTATCATTTGAACTGCCTTTCACACACTTTTCAATGGGAGGAAAAATACATTTCCCCGCTAAATACAATCCTTGCTCTCATTGTGATATGTGATTTTTAAATAATACACTTTAATCTGATGTATGAAGTCAGTTCAAAAGCCCTTCTGGCTGGAGGGTGTAGTATCAAGGGAAAGATGCCAGACTCCAGTGTTCCCAAGGCCTAATAACAACTAGTTTAAATTTTCACAAAGGCTTGACAAAATGACATGTATGCACAAAAGTTCCGGTCTCACAGAAAAAGCCTCTGACCTCCCCCAACCCTCTTTCCTCGCTCTCATGCCTCTCTCCATCCTTACGTGTTATGCGAAGAGGAGATCCAGTAGTGGGACAGGGGATTATTCATGTCTTCAGGACACACCTGGTCCAGTGAGGAATCCCAGATGGTGTTCTCCTTAGAGAACAGGTAGGTCAGGAACTAGACAAGAGACACAATGAGAAGATCATTACAGGGTGGACTGCACCGATCATAAACTACATTTGTCCAAGGGCCAGAACTTTTCCAAGCAGACACATTAGGGATCAGACTTTCAAATAACAAAATTTAAATTTATTTAGGCCTAATTAGCCTATAATTGTTTTCACTATTTTCACTTTCTTAAAAAAAATACTGTTATTTTTATTTGCCTTATCAGTGTGAACAGCTGTGGAAACATGGAAAATCCTATAGAATGCTCTCAGCAGAGCACAGATCTCCACCAAGGAGGCAATTCAGGAATGATGGCTAAAATCTGTAATCCTGGAAACGTAACTGCAGAATGCAGTCTTTATTGGTAGGAAATATTAATCAGTTTTAACTGGTTTTGACAATATTGCGTAGTGGGGTGATTGGTGGAAAACATCCCCATGCTTGCATGAAGATATGGCACAAGCCACAATTCCATTCATCCATTGCCTGACTCCTGTGTCAGGTTGTGTAGGCTACTCACCAGTCACTGATAATAAGCTGACAGGTGGATTTATAATGTCTTTAGATCCCATGGGTCAAACAAACATATTTTGGGTAAATCATTCCTAATAAAATTATTTACATCTCAATTGTTTTGGTGTTGCTTCAATATTGGAAGAAAAAAAAAGCTAGATCTCCTAAATGCCAGAATGCATTTTTTTCTGGATTTTTTTTTTTTTTTTTTTTTTTTGGAATTCATTAATATTCTGCGATATGGATGGAAGGCTTTGGCAAACTGGAATTGGTCCGCAGGCTGCCAGTTAATCATCACTGGTCTGCTGGGATTACTGCAGTTCAATTACAATTTATATAAACGTGAAGTTGAAATTGAATCAGTACCTTGGTACTGAGACAATCCTGAAATTTGGAAAACGATACCAATACCAGTGTTTTTAGTATCATAGTATCGACACAACTTGACACCTCATTCTGTAACTCCATGTTCTCACTCTAAAGCAGCTTTACTCTATATATTTAAATAGTTAACACTAAAAATTGCAGTTATGGTTACAAGGCTGGAGGACTATAAAAACAAAATAAGGCACATAATCACACCACTGTATTTACAGGGTGTTTCATAAAGTTCCTTGTGTTTTGTTGGGATGCTTTTTCATGTCCTTGGAGGCTACAGGTCAAGTTTTCACATGTAACTCAGTGTTCTCATTATAATGTAGTTTATATGTTTAAATACTTGAAATACATTAACTTTCTGTTTGCTTGCTGAAGATTTAACAAAGCAGTGTGTGCAGAATGGATTTTCCATGATTTTTGCCATGGTATGAAAATGCTATTGATCGTACAATGGGTGCTGTTCTGTACCTCAACCTGTCTGACCTCTGTACTAAGTGGGGAACGCAAAATGAGAATTTTCCTGTCGGGATCAACAATGTTTTTTTTTTTTTTTTTTTTGGTTATAAAACACTGTTCCTTCCCTCTCTGGAATCCATGCACTACATGACCCAGACCTGTATCCCTACTATTTAACATTACATACTGTCAGGTGCAGAAATAAATATCACTGATTCCTACAGGCTTCCTGACACCGGCTTCCTCTTCACTGTGGTCAATCATAGCTTTATGGGGCAACCACAAAAAGCATCCCTTACAATCTGCTTAACCCTCACATGGTGTCACAGGCAATGGTCCTTTTTCCATCTGTGTGGGAAGAGGTGCTTTAAGCTTTGTTCATGATCACTCTTGTCAATTTCTACATGCATCTCCCACCCACACCAGCAACACAGGGGGGCATCGGAAAACATAAGTCATGAAACACTTTTTTTCTTCTTCTTCTTCTTTTTTACATTTTCCATGAGTCAGCAACTCCAAAGACAAACAAGCAGAATGAAAACTGAGGCAGAGAGAAAAAGAAAGAAGGAGAGGTAAAACAAGCGTGTGTACCTCATCTTGGTGGAAGTAAGGCTGCTCCACTTCTCTCAGGGGGTCTTTCAGGTAGCCAAACATAAACTCCTGCACCTTGTTGTTGTCTGTGGCCCACAGTTCCTGTATTCACATGCACACAGGCACAAATGTATTGGGCCTTGCAAACAAAACATGTTTACAAAATCTGGTAAGGGAAAAAAAAAAAAACAACAACAACGAAATAACCAAAAACCAAGTAAAAGTACCTTTTGGGATTCCAGGAGGAAGCTCTTGAAGTCCTCTAGAGAGATCCTCTGTTCTGGTCTATCAGTGAACCTGACACAGAAAGAACCCATTCACTTGAGAAAACACACATCCATTATGGAACAGTGAGGTCTAATGTGTGTGTATGTTTATGTGTGCGTGCTTATGTGTGCATTTAGTTTTGACCTACCTCTGTAGAAACGGGATTTCCATCTGAAAGGGGGATCAAAAGGGTGTTAGAACTGAAGGAAAAACATTGAAAATCAAAGTCCTGACCTTTCGGTGTGTATAAAAGTACCCATCTCCATCCTCACAATCGTTCTGGGGGGGGAGGGGACCGGCTGCTTAGTCACAGGGGCACTGAGGTAACCCATTTACTCTGACCCCAGCCAGCTTTCCTGCCTCTGCCTCTATAAATGTGTGTATGTGTGTCCTAATGGCCTCCACCAGAGGGGTTTGGTGGGTTTTTAACTGATCTATATTGATCCTGCAGCCATTTGAGAACAGACAGATGGGAGAGGAGGGGTGCCTTGGCAGGGTGTCAGATGGGGCGCTGGGTATGAAAGTGCTAGGGCGTACTGGGGGGAAAAAACATATCCATAGCTGCATGAAGCCACTTCATAAACTGAACTTACATTTTTCTGAGCGTCAAACATGAGACTGCGATAGAGCTGGGCGAACTGACTGAAGGAAACGTCTCCATTCCTCAACTCTGAGTCCTGTAGAAGAGACAAACAAAGGTAGAAGATAAACAAAGTCATTTGATGAGATGCTGTAATGACATCATGTTTAATAATGCTGGCTTCAAATGCTCATTGGAAACTTCATTTTTATTGTATTTATGAGTTAATTATGAGTTAATAAGCACACTGATGCCTCCTCAAACTCTTACCAGTGGAAAAGTGGGAAAAATCAATGATACCCAAGTGTCCACATTGTGATGTTTTATGACAACAAAAATGCCCTCATTACAAGTGAAGAACAATAAGGGATATGTAACCAATGTCAGTCTATGCTCCTTTTCAGCTGCTGATATAAAAATCTATTCTTGAATATTTGTTCTTGGTGATTACGTAGCGAAATCGAGTTTTGGACAGCATCCATTTTCCCCCCATCAAGGTGCTACGGTTGCCTGATATTTACGACAAAAGCACTTGAACACCAGTCAAGTCAAACAGAAGACCTAAAGGCAAGGGAACTGTGATGAGGTGGAAGGAGGTTACCGGAAGTTTCTCTCTGAGGAACCTCATGTTGGGGACCCGGTAGTTGACCTGGCTCAGCATGCTCTTCAGATCCTTACAGGATATCCTAAACACATACACACATTTACAGAAAAAAAAAAACAGATTCACATGTAGAAAAACAAGTACAAAGACATAGACGGGAATACACTGAGAATAACTACTCATACACAGCTATAAGCAAATGTTATTTTGAAACTGATGCCCCCCCAAAAAAACACATCTGAGGTGACTTCTCTCTGTATATGCTTTGTCATGTCGACTTAAGTGTTAGGGTACAGCGTACAGTCTCAGCCAGGGGAGACAATAACCTAGGAGCCTAACAAAGGATTTGCCCCTTTGTCTGGGAGGTAAGAAGACAAACATCGCTGTGCATCTCTTCCATGCTCTCCAGTCTGTTTCCTGCCTCAGGAAGTGGTGCTGGTGTGAGGCTGAGAAGTTAGTTCCTTCACTACACTTCACCACCAGAGCACTTTCAACAACCTGGCAGTCGAGTTACTCAAGACACTGCAGCAGAAGGAACAAGACACGCAACGGGAGCAGCAAACATTTGAGTCATATCTAATTTGCCATACTTCTTGCAAGGGTGATCTGATCAGCTTTACCCTTCACATCCTTTCGCTGAGCTCACTTACCTGTCTTCTCTATTGCGATCAACGGCATAGAACTGCTTGCGTAACCACCTACAAACAGAGAATAAAAATGAGTTATTTCATTTAAATACAAAAAAAGCAAACAACAGGACAAAAATGATAAATGCTGGTCTTTGACACTGACTTTGTGGTAAACATTTTAAGCTAAAGCACTTTAAAACATCATGAGCACACACCCAAGATTTGGACTGTGTATGTTTGTGTGTGTGTGTGTGTGTGTGCGCGATCTGTTTACCTCTCTATCTGGAGAGGCGTGGGTGACTTCAATGTGTCAGCCACAAGCCAGTTCAAGCCCTTCACCCACATGGTCATCTCCTCATCAGATGTTGCTGAGAGCAAAACAATTTTCAAACATCAAACATGGCAGACCCTAAGCCAAACTCTTGTGTCAGTTTCAGAACAGTCAATCAGCAATACTCGCTTGTTCTCATTTTTATTATGTAATACAAGTAATACTTGTGAAATACACACTGAGACTCTCATTCATAAAAAGTACAACATAGTAGGCCTGCACAATTAATTACAATACTATCAAAATCACAATATGGCCAAAAACAATCACTGCTGAAATTGTGAGTGCAATTATTTTGACAGGTATTTTGATTGCCATATTGTTCAGCCCTAGTAGATGCATGCACATTTCTGCATGGAATTAGTGATAACCAAGGCTGGAAACAAAAATATGAACATCAGCTGTGTTAATGGGTTTCTGATGGACGTTTTCAGTTCATGAGGTTCGAATTTAAACAATACTGGTGCCATATAAGATAGCGCTCTAAGTGCTAAATCAACAGCAGCATCTGACAAGAGTAATCCATCGTCATTCATACACATAAGCCAGTGCCTGAGTTTGTGTGTACCTGCAAGGCTGAGTGCTTTAAGGCGAAACTCTGTGCCATGCAGGATGACAAAGCAGTGCGCCTGGTCCAGCCGCGCCGCCGAGTCCTCCACATACCGCTCAAAGTCCCGAGACTTCTGCCCAGGACGAATCTCTTTGATCTCTCTAATGTCAACTGCAGAGAGAGAGAGAGAGAGAGAAAGAGAGAGAGACATTAAACACAGTAAGGATGTGTGAGACACTGACTTTGTCAGGAAGGTGTATTCTCTGTCCCAGCCTCACAATGATCTTGCAGTTTACAGACCTAGACATGCATAGTACCTAGTATGTACGATATATCAAGCCCCCTGACCACAGAAAGCCTTTCATTGAGGCTGAGGCCACAACCTCAAGCCACATAATGTGCACTTCTAAAACAGACACAGAGAACACAGATACAGTCCACTGATTTCATATGTCGTGTTAAGATTACCGGTAAGTTTGTGTTTCACTATTGAAGATAACCAAAACCACCAAATATGAGAAAGTAGTCTTACAGCGGTGTTAGGACTGGTCTGGTCTGTTTGTCAAACTATGCTGACACCAGGCCAAATGCTATTAAAAGAGAATCCACACACTCACTACAGAAATTGATATATTTATGTTTGTGTGAGTGTGTGTCTGTGCGTGGGGCAGAGACTGCTTGCTTGTAAAACAGTTTGTGAAAATAAATCTCAAACAGCATGAGAACAAAAAGGACCCACAACATCTACAGCACACTGACACCGCGTGGGTTATAACACTGATGTCGACCACAACTTCAGCGTTATAACCCTGAAGTCACGGTCGACTAGGTTTGCCACGATGCAGGGACGTTGATAGCTGATAACGATCTCTTTTAAACTCCACATTTCTAGATACCTGATTTGATACCGCGGCAAAAAAAAAAAAAAAAATCCCATTCTGCAAATACTAGTCAATTGAAAAACTGTCCACACATTAAAAAGTAAACACAAACGTCCCTATATTTAAACATACTGCCTGCTTTATAATAAGAACACAGAGTTTCAAGCACAAAATTGGCTTGTAGCCTACAAGAAGAAAACAAAGCAGGCAAACAAAATACCAATGTGACAATGCTATGATTACTTGCTCTCATTTTGATTTACATTGCAGCTTTGCGTGTTTTAGTAAGCATGCAAGCTAAGGCTAAGAATAAAAATCCTGAATTACAGAGGGATCAAACTGCATCAACACTACCGATAGTAAAAACACTACCATTGGTAAAATGAAATCCCTACAGCTGACCAGTCAAGCCCAAGAAAGTAGTGACTAGTATTTATGACTTTAAATTTCCCTAATTTGAACTATCCAAAGACCAAAGGATACGCTTCCGCACAAGTTTGCCTCATCGTTTACCTTTAGAGACGGCATTATTTTATATAAACATGTTTAATATTCTTGTGGTCCCATTAAGGAGCAGCCAGGAGCTTTATGCAATGTGTAGATATGCACATATGTAGACAGATAGAAAAACATTTTTGTAAACCAGTGAGAAGCTTTTTATAATGGCACTCTGGGAACACAATGACGAAAAGTACAATAAGCAATAAAAATAAAATGACAAAATTGAACTCGATATAATTGAGTACATCAAATCTCGAAATAAATAATGTCTTGCGAATGGGCTTTTATCAACTTTGCATTAGCAGCAGCTCAAGAGCTTAGGCACTCTCCTGCTGAGCACACACACATGCACACACACACACACATGCACACACACTTTGTTCAGCTCCTGCTCCTCTTCCTGCCCCCGAACCACACATCCTGTGCTTCTCTGTCGCCTACACACCACATCTGTGCCTGTGTATAGGTGAGCATGTGCACACTCTTTTCTCACACCTACAATTGTCTTCTCACCAAGCACCTCCTGTGTGTGTTTGTGTGTGTGTGTGAGTGTGAATGTGTGTGTTTGCAGACGAGCCCCGCAATCATACATCATATCTTCGTTTATTTTACTCTGCAGAAGGGATGGTAGACTTCCGCTCAAGTGAGCTGACAGGCTGATTTGTTAGACAACACTTTGAAGCATTTGAGTCAAAATATTTGGAGCCTGCTTTGGACAGATGCAGGAAATAAGAGATAGCCAGAGGTGTAATCTTACCAAAGGAGAGGACAGGAGGCATCCTGCTACACACTCCCACACTTCCTCCATTGCTGTGTCCACTCTATCCTCCCTTCCACACCACTTCTACTACTCCTCACCCTCACTCATTTCAACCTCTTACCCCTCTTCACAGGGCCTTAAATTGCCTCTATACCCTACAACCTGAAGCCAGAGGCCATCATGATGTGCTGCAGTGAAAACATAAACCTGCACCTCAGCCCTATGCTGATCCATATCAGCTCCTATGATGTCATATACCGTGAAGCCAGGCTGAGGACTTTCCCCTTGACAAATAACTGTGTCAGCTTGTTCCCTTTTTCAACAAGCACTGAGGTTATTTTCCAATGAGGACACAAGTTTTCATACCAGCTCCAACAGTCAGAGAGCTGATGCTGATTGTGTGTAAACTGTTGGTTTATGTGGGTCTAATTTGTTGTCATTCCTTCCATAAACATACCAAAATGACAGTCATGTCTGAATCAGAAAAAAAAAACAAAAAAAAAAACGTGTGTGTGTGTGTGTGTGTGTGTACACTCAGGAGGAATGGAAGAAGCAAGTCAGAGTGATGAGTTTCCACAGAGGTGTGGTGGTATCATCACGTCACACTGACCACAACACATTTACAACAAATACTGAAAGAAAACACACACAAAAATACCAAATATTCCCTCATTAGAATTTAAAGGTTAATTCTAGAGAGATGTCCTGGACACAACTGGTGCCTTTGTTGATCTTGATAACATGTGGTTAAGGAAAACGAACCAAATAAAGGAAGGAACTAGAAACTAGAAACATTTTTATTAAGTGAGATAAGAATTAAAACGAGGTTATACGAAAACAAAACAAACAAACAAACAAAAAACATGATAACCAACTGAAACTGGATCAAACGTTCACAAATCTAAGTAAAATAAACTAAAATTATAGGGAAACTGTCTTTAGTTTTCATGTGTCATTTTATTTCATACATAAGCCTGGTACTTTGGATGGGTGTGAAATTTATGTGGCAGTTTTACGCCGGTTGATGGCTAATATCCTTCTGTCTGCGCAGTTGCACGAGCGAGCACCTGACACATCCGTGTTGCCGGTGCAGGCACGCCTGGCATCATGGCAGCGAAAGCCAGGAGAAAGTGCCAAAGTCCCACAAACCTAAAAGTCCAGCGTGTCTCAGGGAATTCAAACTACAGTATTCTGAACTTTCTGATTGGTGGTCATGAGTGATTTTCCCAGTATGTGCTGAATTTAAACTGATTAGTTCAAAATGATTTGTTCATTCATTTTGACCCAGCACACTACCTGTATCTCACCTCAGAAGCAGAATTACACACATTTTGGCCAATATCTACAATTACTGTACTTGGTGTTGTTGTGCCCAGTTGAATTTTTCTCGTTAATGATACAAAAACACTGACTAACAAACGTCTTTTATAGCTGTTTTTTATGAATGGATGCTCATGTGTCCTAAGTGAATAAATTTTTTATGATTGGTATGATGTATTGTTGATTTTTTTTTAATTACACATTTTCTGACCTTTTTGAACCTCACTCCTGACATATACCCCATATTACAAAAAAAAAAAAAAAAAAAAAAAAAGACTAAAAGCAACACTGAAACTAACAAAAACTAAACTGGCCACCCCACTTTAAAAACTACTTAGAATTAAACTGTAAGTGAAAACAAAAACTCAAAATGAAATAAAAATAAATAATTAATGAGAAATGCAAAACTATAATAACCTTGCTGCAGACGCGGGTTATTTGATTTTCGTCTAAAATTAATTTTAAGTGGATTATTCCATATCTGCTGGATGCAACGCTTCAATGAAGCTACATGACACGTACACTGATTGAAACATTCAAATAAGATGCCATTGTTTTATGGTTGAACAATTACATCAAATAGAAAACATCTAGACATCTTGTGTATTTTTTGTACACAGTTCCCTGTAATTCAGAAGGACATATTTGGTATTAACGGGTGGATGTGAACATAGTTCGGTCGCACAGCACCCAACTGTAATGACAAGCCCACCAATAAGACAGGCAGAGTTAAAGAGTTGAAGAGATTGTGTATGGTGTGATGCTGATGCTCATTCACACACCACTGTGATATGCATAACGACACAGTTAAAGAGTGTAACCAAGAACACCTCAGATCCTCGACACACAAAGTTCAACACAACTTACACTCCGGCTATACACGCGACTTTATATATCTGATTAAAGTTTGCAGCAAATCCATATCTATCAAACAACACATCAGCCACAAATTCTGCTGTTTTATATTAGATTTAGGCCTAGTCTTAATCTGTGAGTATTGTCCAAAGTGGGTCAGTCTATTCTCCTGCAGTTTTCCCATGCACTTATTTATTAATGTGCAGAGAGAAAAATCAGGAAGCTGAGTTTTCTATCAAAGTTCATTTGGTGTTAAGTCAGAGGTACCATGGTTGTGCATTAACTAACTGTTTCAGTTGGCTCTGCAAAGACCTGACGGACCTGTGTGAGCAGAGCGGAGGTCGAAGAGAGCGCTCAATGTGACTTCCAAATGTGAACATGTTAGGGCTGGGTGATATAACAATGTTATCAATGAGAGCGGATAGCATTCGCGATTTTGGATATCAAAACATGAGATTTTCTGACCTTATTAGACTGTTCTAGTTGTTTTTTTTATTTGCCTCTACCTGCTTGATCATCATATCCACATCACTAATGAAACTCACTAATGAAAAATCTCGTGTGTAAATATCTTATGAACGTACCAGTAGTAATCCCTACAGTTTTAGCACAATATCGATGTTGAGATATTAGCTTAAAAATATCGTGATGTTTGATTTTGTCCGTATCGCCCAGCCTGAGGACTGAGGCTTATAGCCAAGACATAACTGGATTTATCTACTTAAATCCACATTCATGTTTATTGAGTGTAAAATATCAATGCTGCATTTAGGCCAATTAAAGTATTCAATACATTACACATGCTTGTCACATACATCTATTAAAAAAAGTGACAATATCTATAAATAATCACATAAGCGTTGTGGTTCCATCTTGCTTTTCTGCAATATTCTGACAAATACTTTGGTCCAGCGGTCCATAGTTTAAGGCCTACATGATTTCACAGATTAGTTCCAGCTCTCTGGTTGAAGTTGTGCTACTGAGTGGAAATCAGCTGGTGTAATGCTTTGTTGAAATGAAAACCTGCAAACTATTGAGGCTCCACAGACAAGAACTGAAGAGCACTGCTGGGGAACACCTGAGCTGAGAGGTCAAAGAGGCTCATTCATAAAAACCTAAAATTTCCTCATTCATTACACACTTAGTAATGAAGCCTGTTACTGTACTGATGAGATATAGCAAAGTGATGTGTCACTCAAACATGTGTCTCTGATTCATGGTTAAACACTTACAAGTTACACAATATAACCCCCATAAGCTGAAACCAGAAGTTACTTGTAAAGATTAGTCACGCAACGGTTGATACTGTACCGACTGCAAACTCATGATGTGTGTGTAAGTAGTTTCTCATAAACACCATTACATCCAATGTTTCTCTACAATGTCCTGTATCAAAACGCTTTATGAAATTATCCGCTTGAACTCCGTCGGTCCCATTAGCGACAGGGTTTGATATTACAGATGGATGCTGCTTTGTTGAAACCCACAGAACTTTACTTTAAATTCTAGTGGCGATCCCAACATCTCCAAAGGTACCAAATATGTCCTAATGAATTACAGGGAGATGTGTATGAAACGCTGTACAAGAAATGTAGATATTTTCTATTTGATGTAATGGTGCAGCCATACAACAATGGCATCTTGTTTGAATATTTCACTCAATATAAACTTGATGTAGCCTAAATGGAGCAGTGCAGCAGATACATAACATATAGGCTATATTCTATTGCCATACAATATAAAAAAGGAGAAATTTAAAGGGGAAATTTAACGAAAAATCAGGGTTTATAAGACTCTATTCTACATCCTCTAATTCCTGCTACATGTGCTTTTAGACTCACAGTGTTGCTTCAAAAGACTATGAATGAATGGACATGTAAATATAAGGTTGCCAAAATAATAACATTAACCTTTATACTAAGTGCATGATGAGTACTAGCGGCATGTCTAACAAGTTGGTTATTGCTGGTTTGAAAACTAAACACTGTCTGTTCAGCAAAAATGAATATATGCTGCCGATCATTTGATGTTATGAGTGACAGGACAGGCCAATTACAGAGAGAATGAGATCACTGAACCTCCAACACATGAACTCAATCCAAGATAGAACATGTGCTTAACATGTTTTGATCAAGCACCCAACAGGTACGTCTGTCGGCGTCATATATTTAGCAACAAACTAGAGCACCGCTTCTGCTGCTAATGGACATGATTCTCTCACCGTCATCGATACGAGGTAAAAACAATTGCCAAATCGTTCCCGAATGATCACACACTTCCAGTAAAAAACCCTCATATTCTATTTCTGTACATTAATGAGCAGTCTAGGCTGATATCACTTCTCCATAAGTATCAAATGGCAGCCATGAGCTCATGTGTGTATGAAACCCTTCATGGCAGGGAAGATGATACTGCTCAGTAAAGGGAAAAAAAAAAACATAAGCCGACAGTCGCTCTTCTTTTTTTTTTTTTCTTGCTCCTCTTGCTGCATCCGGAGCAGAGTGCAGCTGTGCACAAGGCATCCTGCTACCCAGGAGACAGATGAATAAATGACTCGCTGAAGGCCTGCGTGTCCTCAGCCAGACACACTGTTTTGTTGAAGACGAACCTGAATATGAGCCGTACTGCCAAACTACAGCATCTCACACCAGATTGTCAGAAATGAAACTTTCTCTTAAAGTGTCTGCCCTTGTTTTTTGTCTGCAGTGTGTTTCCTTACTTCTGGTCAAACAAATTTATTCCTGAAATAGTATCAAAATGTATTACTTATTTTTGAAGTGTGTGAACCGTCAGCTAAAATTTGGCCTGTATATTATTTGCACAGAGAGTGGAAATTTAGAGGAAGAAAAGAGGAATACAGGAAAAAATTTGAACATATAAACAAGCTAATACTATATTTTAGTGAGACTAAATGTTAACCTTCAGGAAGTTGTCTTTATTTTTCCAAAATGGCTCCAACAGCGCGATGAAGTCAACTCTTCATTTGCACGCTACATCATTTACTGGCTGTTTAAAATGCCATCAGGTCCCAGACATATTTTTAAGTCTGTTGTGAGCCACTCAGACGCGGTAGACCACTTTGTAGTTTTCTCATTTCTATTTATGAGTGTATGTAAACAGACCAGTTTGAGCATGGGTAGCTCCAGATTAAGAACCTGTTTGGCGTGCAGCAGCATGCGTGCATGTGTGTTTGCGTCTGTGTGTGTATTACTCACTCTCTCCCTCTATTTTATCTGTGCCCCGTGTCCAGATAATTGTCCTGGTCTCCAGCTTGACTTGAAATGTCCTTCTCTCCGGCCGCTGGGACTTCTTGGAATAAAACAGTGTCAGTACTGTGCCCAGCTCCAGATCTCTGTAGAGGTTGTTCATCTCCGTGTCGTTCTCCATCCACGGAACAGGTCCGTTGGAAAAGAAGCCCGAGGTCCCAGCCATGTTCACTTCCCCCGTTTGTTATCCTTTTCCTTCCAGAACAATCTGCTCAGTCCAGGCCTAGACAGGGATACCTACAGCAGGAGAAGAAGGGGGGAAAAACCCATGAAACAACAATTCCCTGGAGACTTCTGTTGTGTCACTCAGTCCTGTACACACATTCTACCACAGTGAGAGGCTGACACTGTGACAGTCAGGAGACCTGTACACTTCACATTGTTTACAGATATGATAAACAGGACAAAATAAAGAAAATTGCATATTCAGGTAACATGCATTTAAAATACACTGTGAGAGACAAAAAAGCATATTTGGAAATTAAGTGCATGGGTTGGGGGATTTATTTCCAGTATTCAAGTTATACTTTGAATAAAACAAAATACACATATTTAGCCAAATTCAGTATATTTATCCTATAAAAAGATATTTGGCTTGGGTGTCAGTCTCATTTATGAATTAACATTTTGTGTACATGCTGCACAGCTGGCTACAGTTAAGTAATAGTTTAGGGTATTGGTTATTGTGTCTAGGAAATGCTATTAAAACAAACAATCTTAAAAAAAAAAAAAAAAAAAACACGCAACAATGGCTTGTACTCTAAAAATACAAGAATGACACACGAATACAGTGAGAGATAAAATTAATTCCGATGAGGTCACTATAAATTCACTATTGTGCACCACAATGAATGTTGTACTTGTCTGTCGTTGATGGTGATGTTCTCACAGAAATGACAGCTGCAACCTCAAAAAAAGAGAGATAGCGACTCTCACAAAGGGGAAAACGTGTTCATAAAGCTAATCATACCAGATTAACTTTTTTCCCCCCTTTTAATGCAACATTCAAATCTACAGGTAAATCCAAATCCAGTAGAGGGGATGCGTAAAATGTGGATTTGAGTGATTTTTAGATCTCCGTTTAACCACCCGCAGGCCTGTAATCTGCTGCAATCCATGCCAGTGGACAAGCCACAAAGTTTCCTCTGGATGGAGGAGACATCACAGGGAATACAACTGCTGGGGAATGGTAGCAGAGTGGGATACAAAGTGGAACAAGAGACGTCTGGCTGTTTTCTCGGCGTGGAAACGGAGCTGGTAAATTCAGGCATTTCCCTGGGCCGGTGGAAGTATCATGGCTGGTGTCGCCGCTGACAAAGCCCAGGTAGCAGCAGTGAATTTCACCCTTTTCTTTTGAACAAGCCTTACCCCCCATTTCGGCTTACCGTGTGGAGAAAAATCAACTGGAAAACAACACGTCGCAGGGCTGCTGTGACCGCCGCAATCTCGGCCGACCGCACATCTCCAACGGTCCGACTGGTCCGCTCTCCTCCCGGCGTCGTCGTCTTCTCCTTCTCCTTCCCCTGCTGTTTTTCCGTGATTAAATCATCGCTGGGCCGTGGAAATGCGCTCCGCTCCCGACGAGAATGATCCCCGTTTCCTCCTCTCCCCTCCAGTCGTCCATGGAGAGACAGACAGAGAGAGCCGCGTAGGCTACGCAAGTTTGTCTGGTCTCAAAGCCAGCCCAGGCCCTTCCCCCCATCCGAGCACCGAGTGTCAAACCGGCCGGAGCGGAAAACACGGCTTCCGGTCGGCATCTTCAGATTAAAATCCAGATTTACAAACCTGTCATGGGACAGTGCATGGGGCTCCCAACATCCTTATTATCATTTTTAAGCCACGATTTTTATTACTATTTTTTTATTTGTAAACGTTGACAAAATACATGTATAATGTAGTAATATGCATGTACATATACACATACACATACACATCAACAAGGTCACAGTTCACTGTGCCCAGTGTCATTGTGTGTAGACCAAATCGCTGTGTATCTTTACAATGACCTCTGAGCAGAAAACCTCTTTGACATGTACATATAGGTTCAGTGGCACGGAGCAAACATGGGTGAAAAGTCAAGCAGCAGCTGTAATGTAATTTCTGGTCAAGACAGAGGGATGAAATGTTCTGTCGGACCCTCAGTTAAGGTGACCTTGCCCTTGGGACTTTGATGTGAAAAGGAATTTTGTTTTGTATAATATTGTTTACATGTCATTCTTGAACAATGAAAGTGGTGTAATTAAAACATAATGTAAAAATGGTGGAACAAGCTAAAAGGATACCTGCCAGGATACCTAACAGTAGCCTACACAGGAATAAAAATAAATAAATAAATAAAAGTGTCCTTTATCAAGACACTTAAGAACAAGATGAGGGCCAAGGTGATTAAAAAGCCTTTATTAAAATGCTGTGAGCCAAGGCATTTCAACCAAGTAGGTCTTCATCAGGGCACTAGTGTCTCACTGGGATGCAGCTGCTTTTTTAATTAACCACATGTCTTTTCTGCTGTTTTTTTTTTTTTTTTTTTTTTTTTTTTTTTTTTTTCCTGGTTTACTATGATTACTTAGTACACTGCAGTTTCCACTACCAGAGAATCTCTTCTCTGCATGAGCTCCTGGTTTCACTCCTCTTATATGATGTTAAAATGGTCACTCACACATTTTGTATCATAACAATATCTAGTGAAATAAACTATAGTGAATTAAAAGTAGCGCTCATTTTGCTGAGGGCCTTATTTTGAAAACCATTCAGATTGCAGCAAAAAGAAAACTTCAGAGGATTTTGTCGTTGCTCTTTGTGTGTGGGAGAGTTATGATCCTGGAATATGGGGACATGATGAAGGAGACGTGCTGGCACCTTTGGGAGGCACCTGGTCCTGTTCACGTTCATTTTGCTCGCCTGAGTTTTAAACAAATCACCTTCATGCCTTTATTTTGAAGACAATATAATCTGTTTTCCTGTGCATGCCTTTGGTGTCTCTGTGTAACTTGACGCAGCCTCCACCTCCGAGCGCTCCTGCCCAACAAAGCGCTGCTGGATCGGCCTCTTAAAGACGCAGCAGCTCTGCACACTCTGGATGCAACTTCACCCTCATCAAGTGACAATTAGTGGTTTGCTCCGTGCGACCAGGAGTAGAAAATTGTCTCCGTTGACCAGCCTACACTCTCCTCTTGTCGGAAGTGTAACATGTAACTCAGTAATTACTTTCCCCTGTTAGCGATAATCTAATGAAACTAATCAACCCCCAACTTTTGCTCTCATCGCTTTTAAATAAAAGATTGCTGCTGATTTATGCAGTGTAATTTTCTTTCCCCGTCCTGTTACCTTGCTTTTGTTTTTGTCAGAATCAATCTCCTCACACAGAACTAGTTTAGAAAAGAAATTAAAGAAAGGTTCACTTTGATTTGTCCACTGCACATCAACACAAATGATCTAATTATGATCATGTAGGAAAGATGAACTGCTGCCAAGGATGAACTAGGAAAGAAATGACATTAATTAGTGTGTCAGTAGTTGAAACTGGGATGAACTTAAAGGTTTGAAACGAGTAGTCTGGTGCAGTACTGAGTTAAAATGTCTAACAGTGGCGGCAACTTGGCCTAGTTCATTTCACCTTGTAGATGGAAAAAAAAGCATAACTAAATATATAAAGTCTGACCTATATTTCAAAATGCTGTATCCTGAAATGTGCTTATTTCTACATAAAATCATTATTAATATATTCCATTTCAAATGTTATGTAAATATGTACAGCATAAGTATTTTAATACTGCAAATGTATTTCTGTACCATGTAATTAATCACATGTAAATGCACAGAGAGCAAACACAATTTTCTAAAGGCATGCAGGTTCTCCATACATTGCACACAAGAGTATTTGATGATATAAAAGATGGCAGATGGAAGATGATGTTTGCAGATTACATAGATGTTATTAAGCATCATTTGCAAAAGGGACATGATGACAGCAAATGTGCAGAAATCGCAAGTCTGGCCTTAACGTAAGCAAGTCTTTTAGAGAATGCCAACTTTTGTTTTTGTGTGACGTTGTTCAAGCAAAACTGTCCATTCAGGTGATAAATCTCTAGAAAATGAGTGCACATCCAACAGACCCTTTTTTTCCCCACAGCAGCCATTCTGATATGAAACAGTTTGGCACATGCAGGTGTGACCAGTGATACTAACTCTGGCTCTGTTCCATTGAGGTGTGACAGGGGTGGGTGTGCTGCTATTGCCGTCTCACTGGAAAGGCTCTGCTGCATTAAATGGAATACACTCTTTATTTACTCCATTAATAACACTTGTATTGGCCTGTTATTTCATGCCTAAATAGCTGCAGAGAAAAGGGTGTGAAAAGCCGTCTGGCTCATTTTGTGTGTGACAAACGTATTTAGCTGCAGCACAACAGTCCTGCTCACACCTGCTGCTGCACCAAACCACATGTGGCCTCATTTAAAAAAAAAAAAAAAATACATATTGTCCTACTTATCTTAGAGCATACTCATAAAGAAGCACACACATTGTCTAAAACAGTGCTCTTTATCCCTAATAACTCCACATCCAACTAAGCATGCGCCTGTGGTGATTATCGCCACCTCAGCCCCCAAAAGTCAATTAGATCACAGGGGACTGGACTGTGACCTCTGACCCCTGGCTGGCCACAGTTACTTATCTGACAGGATTAGGTTTCTCTTTGTATATTTAGAGAAACAGCTGTTTTTCTTTCTCTCCCTCTCTCGCTCTTTCTCTCTCTCACACACACACATTTGGTTTCCCTGCATTCCTCCTCATGACTTGAATGCACTATTGTGTCGCTGCTCTCATGGTTCACAGTTCACGCCACTCATGAGCTCCTTCTTCATGAAATTAGAGCGCCCTTCATCTCGAAAGAGTAAATCTAAAGAGGAGGAGGAGGAGGGGGGAGAAACAAAACAGCAAAGCCGGAACAAACCACACAGACAAAAGACACGAGGTTGATGTTTTATTCTAAAAACTACAAAGCCTGAAACAATAAGCATTCAACCAAACAGGAGTTCATTAAAATGAGCGTGTGGCAACAAATATTAATAATGACAAAAGTCAGACTATCGATTCACATTTAAAAATTAACTCAAGGAGGACACTTTTTGCTTACTCACAGTGATACAAAAAACACACTAAAATGATGGATTTGGGTGATTTTTTTTTTTTTTTTTGATTTTTTTTTTTTTGGCAAAACCCACATCCCCTCACATTACTTTTTTCTTTTTGGAAGAACAGTCTTTTATAGCTCTTGCACCAAACAGAAGTTGTGATATAAGCCGTTTCAAGTAACCAAGAGGAATGTAATTTCTCGTTCTCTGAAAAAAAAAAAAAAAAATTGACACACACGACTTGCATATAAACGCAAAGAGAGCTTTTCGCTGACACTGCATACAAGCACACATTTTTTTTTTTTTTTATAAAACACTGAATAGTTACTGGAAAAAAAATGAAAATAATACATATATACATCCCTGAAATAAACAGCAAAAATCAAAAACTAATGGAAAAAAGACGACATTCTGTGTGCTAATAATAATGTAAGCATAGTGTTAGGGTTTCTATTCTTCACGTTGTCGTCACTCTATCGGGCTCATTTTTACTGATCTCTCACACCATAATTCTACAAATTGAAATTCATCGTATTGCCTCTCTCATGATGCTTCTCACAGTCTCTCACGCAAACACCCTGGCCATGTATCTTCTTGATAAAGAGTGGAAAATCGATGACCTATTAATTCATTATTCTATTAGAATATAGAATTTTTCAATAAATCTGATGGCTTAAAAATTTCAGTACAGTCCTAGCAGACAAAAGATCATAGCAACGTGTTCATAGTCGTTTGATCGTGGGCAGCTACAAACATACTGCTGTAAATTTTTGTAGATGCCCTTTGGCAGCTTGGTCAATTGCTTGGAATTATTTTCCTATATCCACAATCAATCCCTATATACAGAACAATTATTGATCAGCTCTCACTCGGCGCCGTCAAAGTCTTTCCTCCCTCCCTCACGCCCCCGGAGTAACCACACAGTGGAATCATTGACATGAACTACAAACCAGCTCCACAATCAAAGGCATGGGTAGAAAAGGGAGAAGGGTTAATAATAGCGTGTCTAAAACTCATAGTCGTCTTCGGCCATGTCGATCGCCCAGGCGAACTTCTCCCGCTGGGTTTTGTTGTAGATCTTCTCGACGGGGATGCCCCACTTCTTGCACCTGGGCAGGAGAGAAGATGGATCAGTCAGGGGAATAAACAAAGGAACTCTCTAAAATAAAGCCCGGCTAAAAAAAGCCTTCACTTTCCCTCTCTTCCTCTCATAACCCTCCCATTGTCTTCAGAAACCATGCGCACACTCGGCCTTTATACTAACATTTACACTCGTGTTACAGGTGTCACTTCCTCTCACAAGTGAGTCTCCTTCAACTTTCAGACGTCCAAGTCCTTCATCTGCCAGTGAGACACACAGCTGGGCCACCGATTCAAAAATCACATGGCTCGTTCATGGAAAGGATAGTATTTTTTTTTTTTTTTTTAAAGAGAATACAATTTATTAAGATCTTCAAACGCCCACGTTCCCTACTCGTACTCCACTCAGCCCAACATTGAACAGTGCAGCTGTGTCCCACTCTTCTGCACAATTAATCGCAATACTATTGAAATTGCAATATGGCCAAGTGCAAAATCCAAATCATAAGAAGCAGCAATATTTTGATGTTGTAAATACAGTATTACGGTGCAACAGAGAGGCCGTGGTCTACAAAATGGATCCTCCAGATGTAAGAAAACAGCTAGGTTTTGATACAGACCCCCAGCAAATATCACACCATCATCATTTTAACAGCTTTTACAGTGAAAATAAGAAATTATAATGCAAAAATGATCATTCATACTAAAGTTGTGAATCATATTGCAATACCTGTAAAATTATTTACAATATGATTCACCAACAGTACAATGTGTGCATCCTGAAATACATTTATTATGTAAAGGATTTTGAAAAACATTGTAAACTAAGGTATCTCATCAAGCAAAGCATTTTTCTTAATAAATGTATTGACTCGTCTTGGCTTGACTTGTACTGAGATTGCTGGTGGGGCTCAGCTAGCAGGATAATAATTCATAACTAATGATTGGATCTGCAAAATATTTGGATATATACTCATCATCATATCATATTTTATTTTATTTTATTTTATTCTTTCAGAAATCTTGATAGTTTTTTTTTTTTGCTTAATTTTAAATCATTATCTTTTCTCACTCATGTATTTCTACAAATATTTTGTGTCTGTGGTGGACCGTGTCTCTTGCAAATAAATGAAAAGAAAGAAAGAAAAAATCAAAGCATTTCATAAAAGGATAAAAGTTCACGTTTTAAAGTAACATATTTGGCCTGAATTTGACCATAGCTAGCCAGCATGGGAAATTTGACCACTGTTGTTTCAATATGAAATCCTCACATGTGCAGAAATATCTCTAGATTGATTTTTACATCACATTATAGTGATTCCCATACCGGCTGCTTAAAATGACACCATGTTCCTCTTTTATTTTAATTGTCAAATCTACTAAAAGTTGTGCACGACAAAGTGATAGACGGCTCTGCTACCAACTGAGCTAATTCAGTTCTTCTTCTTCACCTCTGTCACACATACACACACACACACACACACACACACACGGAGCTACAGTGTGCACCAGGTTCCCATGCACCACCCTACGAGGGGACACCCCATCCCTGATGCCTTGCAGCCACATAAAACGCGGAGCATTCCTGTATCCATTGTGCTCGGGGAGGAGGCTCTCCGTAAATAGCAGCGGGGCAAGGGTTACGCGGGGCGAAGCGCTGTTCCCCTGCACTGCGGCCTGGGCCTCCATTCAGCTACACACATCTCCTCATTGCCTTCCCACATGGAGGAAGGAGTGCTGTGTGGGGACGCTCCCCGGCCTCACAAACAAAACCTATTGTTCCTCACACTCACACACTTTTCTTCCTCTGATTTTCCTTCTGCAGCCGTTAGCTTTTTTGCTTGTGCTGCTCCTTTTCCCACAATGCAAGCGCATTTCCTGCCTTTCTGTCACCGACGTAGGCCCCCCGCCCCACACACACACACACACACACACACACGCACACACACTCATAGTCAAAGCCAGCCTATTAAACAGTGGGTGGTTTACTCATTTAAACTCATTGAGTGTCTTGTTTTGGTTTTTTCATGTTAGTGACACCTGTGATCAAACATCACTACAGTTAATAAAGGAAAACATGCAGCTTCCTCTCTGCTAGATGAATACCATGCGACAGAGATGCGCGGGTCCAGGTAGTTGAGCTTGGAGGTGCCCAGAGCGATTTGCTTGTTCTCCTCTCTGTCTGTGGCCTGAACCTGCAGCTTCATCAGCTGCTCCTCTATCCTCTGGACGGCCTTACGCTTCACTTCCACGGCCCTGATAGACACACACACACACACACACATTAGCCACAATAGCTGCAACATACAACTTTACTTGTCATAATTCAAAAACACAGAGACACTGAAAAACGAGAAAAAAGAAAATATTGTCATAATAAAAATTGTTTGGTTTATTATTTGGTGAAGAGGTCTCTTAGCTAGGAATGACTTCACTTGTCTTTTTAGGTAGTGCTGTCACAACCATTTTAATTTGTACTCATATTGTTTACATAGGACTGGGTACTGTTCAGACATTTTCAATACCAGTAGTGGTATCAATAACTTGAATGTGATATCAGGTCCTGAGCAATCCTTTTTTTTGATACCAACTGTTTAAAATCTAGTTATAAAATCAATTTTATAACATCTCTGGGTGTAACGTTGTGTCTTTTTCAGCATTGGCTGTCTGTGATGGTAGACAGCCAATCACCTGCATTATCAGATCTTGGGACAAGCATGCTGCATGTTTATTGGCTCACTGATGCTGACGAGATTTACCTCTTGGAATCTGGTACCAAATGACATTCAGGACCAAATCTCGGCACCACGGCATTTTTCGATGCTTGATAGTATTGAAGCAATTTGGTCAGTGCCATAAAAGTATCTAAGTTTAGCACCCAGCTCTATGTATATGTGATTTGAAAATAAGTACATTTGCATTTCATACCTTTGAAGTTATTATAACAGAACTGAAAGATAGAAATATATAGAAAAAGACAGAAAAAGAGAGGTATACAGGGAGGAGGCAGATGCAACTATATGTCTTGACCAAGCTGAGTCCGATGGTCTCTGCTGCTCTTACTTTTTGCTCTTGTCATCATGAGAAGCCTTGTGATCAGCCTTGGCCGTCTTCAGCTGCTTCCTGGCTGTGGACAGCTGCTTCTGTTTCTCGTCTATCTGCAATCAGCATAAAAACGCACGCCATGAATGCGATAATCTGTGGTGATATAGAGAGTGAGTAACTGTATACTGCAATATGAGAAAACACACACACACACACACACATACACACACAAAAGGGCCCCCAGACAATACATTTCCTAACTGGAAACACGGCTGCAGCTGAGGTCACACTGCATGTTCGCATCCAGATGTCAGTGTTTATGGAGGTATGCCACTACAGTCAATTAAAAAAAGAAAAAATAAAGACTGAGGAGGAAGGTGAAGGAAAGTGGATCGCTGGGCTTTACCTTTGTCTGAAGATTCTGCATGGACTTCTCAAAGGTTTTGGGTGGAGCTCTCTGGTGGTTACAGAGGATGGCCACCGCCCGGTTGGCTCGGTTGTATGACAGGATCTTAGCTGGGATGCTGTCATCCGCTGGAGATCCACAGAGAAGCCGGGCAAGGACAGAAAGATACAGGAGAGGAGGAAACAGAGGAGTGTTAAACTATGAAAAAGGATTTACATGCAGTATTTCATGCAGTGTTTTATAACTGCCACATGATGCATGATGATTATCAGGTTTCCCTCTGGACTGATGTTTTTAAACATGCTTACACGGTTCCTACTTTTTTTTTTTTTTTTTTTTTTTTTCATTTCTTGTTACAGACATTAATTTCTTGACTGGATTTGACAGCTGACTTCTGTGTAGAGTATGATGTGCAGTGACTGTACAGGTTAACTAGGCCTATCATTCCTTACAACCACAAACCTTACATGTATGTAAAATGTGAGGTGTTTGTAAAATTGCCTGTCATTGTGTATCAGGACCATAAACAAAATTTCTCTGGTCTTTTTCATACATTTTTTTTTTATTCCCAACGTTTACCACCCCTGTGTCGCAGCTCTGAGTTTCAATACTAGTTTACTGTATATATCCTTGAAAGAGGGGACCGCCTACAAATCTGACGTCCTCTGTCTTGTCCAGCCCAACACCCCTGACACCGGCCAGATCATCACTTTTCCAACAGAAAAGCAGGTCGGCTATAAAGCAGCTGTGTAATGAATAAAAACACAAATTGTCTACCTGCAGGGTGGAACTGCAGGGGAGCCAGGAGGAGTTCAGCTCCCCTTAATAAGACATGAGCTCCTCTAAAAGCATGATGCAAGAAATTTTGTGGGGTCTCTAAAACATGTATTGACAATATGCAGGGTTTTTCTTCCATAAAGAAAATTTAATGTCATGCCCCGGGTTGATTAAACACATTCTTCCTAACCCTCCACGCAATAGAGTTACTATAGGAATACTACAGAAATATTACAGGCCACAATGTGATTCATGTGCACGTTGCAGTTACAACAGGAATAGTACAGAAATATTACAGATCAATTTATCCACCTAAGTGAGAACCCTCTTTGACCCACTGCAATAATTAAATAATCTGACCCTGAATGTGATCGGGTCAAGCCTGTAAATGCGTCTTCAGTAATTGACAGTACATTAAAATGAGGCAGGAGTCAGCATGCCTGTCTCCTTCTGTTAAATGCCTGCTGTCTGTTAATTTTACTCTCTCTCTCTCTCTCTGAAATGATACATGTTTATTTGCATATGGAGCGGGAAAGTGAGCTCCAATCACAAGTGGGCAGGCGGAGAAGCATTTCAATGCCAGGTGTGAACGGACGCACTGAGGGCTGTCCGCTTGTGTTCAGAACCAGATGGGACCAGGAGCCTTTGCTTTACTACCTTGCAGTGCTTTGCTGTGCTTGGAAACGATACAACATGAACGCTGCTGTTCTGGTGAGCTGCGTTTTTGTCTGCCCGAGGTTGCTGTCACTTACGGCAGGTTAGTTCTTTAAGCTGCTGCTGCAGGGTGATGGAGGCGTTGTAGGTTCGGAAGACCTTGGCTGTCAGACCATCCATCAGCTCCTGTAAATGCTTATTCAGAATAGACGTCTGCAGGAGAGGAAGAGAGGAGGTGGAGGAGGAAGAGCGATATGGAGAGGAACAATTAGATCAACATTATTCTTTTATTTTTAGGGAGCAATTTACCCTAATTGCAATAAAATATATATTTCCCCACTTGCTGGACAACTGTATTAATCTGCCTCTAATCCATACTCTTTGGGTGTGAATGCAGTTTGCCCGTGTTCTTTGGCTGAAAATAGTACCCAATGAAACACTTCACCACCAAGGGCTGTGGGTTATGGGAAGAGTTTTGGGAGAAGTTTTGCAATTTGAAGTCCATAAAGAAATATCCATCCAGTCCCACTGAGACAGGGAAGATCGTGGCAGACTGGAAACCCCACCAAATCACACAGAAACTATTTAAATTATAGACTGCACTAGGACTATGTGCACGAATATGTTTTTTGTATTTTGGTAATTTCCTTTACGATTTAATCAAGTAAAATGGAGTAAAGCTCTGAGGGCTGATACTCGTGTGTCTGTGTGTATGTGTGTGTGTGTGTGTGTGTGAGTGTGTGTGTGTCTCACGTTGAGTCTGTCGAAGAGGTCGTCTTCAGGCTGCTTGTTCTCCAGGAACAACTGAAGATTCTTGAAGACCTGATGCAAAAAAACATAGGTTCATTTAATAACCCTGTCTACACTTCACACTTCAGTGTTCTTATGAATTCTCATACAGATACTATCACATTGCTGCCAGATGAGGGCGCCATCTTATTCCTGTTCAGCCTCACAGGCGCAGGTGGTATTGTACAAGTTAGTGTGTTTTTTTTTTTGTATATGTGTGTGAGAGAGTGTGGAAGCATACACACACAAGGCCTAGTTGTGCGTTTAAAAGTGTGTGAGGGGAAAATGTAAGATGTCCTGTGTGTGCTGCATGTGTGTGTTGCATGTGTGTGCCAGTAATAGCAGGAAACAGAACACCCCTTGAGGCAGAGCTGACGGAAAGCCTTTAGGGCCTGGATCACCTGTCTGTGCAAACATCCTCCCGGTGACACACACGAGTGTGTGTGCACACACACACACACACACACTTCATCTTCTTATGATCTCATTAACACTAAGCCCATATATCTGTCAAATCCGCTCTAATGCCTTCTGCACAAAAGAAAAAACCTGTTTCAATCTCACCGCCAGTCTTCAATTATCTATACCTTCTTTCCCCCTTCAACTGCAACTTTTCCTCTTCTCTCCCTCCCTCCCTGATGTTCCTGTCCCCTCTCTCTCTTCTCACCCTCTTCTCCACGGGGATCTTGTTGTAATAGCGGATGGAGTCCTTTCCCAGGAAGTCAAACTCCACCACATACTCCTGCTCATCGATCTTGGGGTACAGTTTGATGTGCTCCACCCTCAGAGAGCAGCAGCCAACTGTGTCCGCCGTCTCGCCCTCCTCCTTCTCGTTACCCGCCCTCAGCGCCAGCTACAAGAGACACAACACGCATTATGATTGTCATCTAGAATAAAGCACATGGTCATCTGCTCAGCATTTACTTCTACTTTCTAAACTGAGTTCTCAAAGTGGGGTATGGGAACTGCAAGGGATCCCAGAAACCATAAAAAAAAATAAAAACAAAACAAAACAAAACAAAAAAAACCCAGTAAAATCTCAGTGTTTCACTGACTAGAGAGCAAAATGAAAGCATGCATTGAGGGAAACAATCGTTTGCTGATAAATTTCACACTCCATAAAAAAGCTGAAATCATGCCATGCAGTGTGAAATGCAATCCAGCCTTGGACCTAACACTGGATTTTTTTTGTCTTCTTTTTTTTTAAATACTTGTACTATTGTTTTCTATTGTTTCTCCTGTATAGCACTTTGCACTTTGAGGTGCTACATAAATACAGTCTGTGATAATAATAATGATGATGATGATGATAGTGTAATTCTCCTCACCTTGTCAATGAAGTAGAGGGCGACAGCTCTCTGCCTGATTCTCATCTCTTTTGACTTCCAGTCGTCACGATACTGGGCACGGATGCGGTCCACACACTTCTTCAATCGTCGGGCTGTCTCATACTTCTGCCAGTCCTTCTCCCCCTAGACACGCGTACACACACACACACACACACACAGGAAGGGTTGTTTCTGGTCGATGTCGATTTGGAGGACAGTATCATAGTTTGATAAAGAGGGAGAGACACAGATCATATTGTGGTGAAGGGGTCAAATGGTCAAATATTTAGGATTAGGATCAAGACAGGACTGAAAGAGAGGCTGGAGGCTCAAGGTCAGAGGTCACAGGTACCTTGATCCTGGAGCTCGGGTTCAACATGATGTATTTGATGGACCCCTGGATGTTTTCTGTCCAGGACACCAGCCAGGTCACTTTGTTGTCATGGCGAACCTCCTTCCACCGTGTGCCTGGAGGAGGTTTGGGTTGCTTGGAGTCCCTACAGAAAAGGTGGACAGAAATAGCTTTGAAACCAGCGGAAAATGTTTTTCAGCTTAGCATTTCCCACAGGTTGGCAGTTCCGTGTGGAAGTTGAGATCCAACTATGTTTAGCCCCCTTGTCTAACTTTGTCACTCTGTTCAGATGGCTGTCAAAGACATCCACTAAGGCCCTGTTTACACCAAACTTACATAATGCGTCTTGAGTCATCCAATAGCTACCCAGAGCGTGTCTAAATACATGAAAATCCACCTGTACACACACCTAGAAGCATCGAAGAGGCATTTGAAATCCATGATCAATCCACATGTGTAGATGGTTGGATCAGTCGGGTTTCAAATTCCCCTTGGTTGTGTCTGCACTTAGATTTCGATGAGTTACGACACAATTGGATAGCTAACCGATTACTCAAAGCGCATTTTGTATTCTAGGTGTAAGGAAGGTATAAGATGCTTTCACAGTGCTCAACAGCATTAAATCGTTCCTTTTGTGATAACTGCATTGAAAAGAAATGTCAGGTTTGAGTGTCATCTTCATGCATCACAGTGCCTGACATTAATCTAAAAAAATATATGTATATTTATATGCGCATGGCAATAAATTTACCTTGGAGGACAGCCTGCATTTTAACATTATATGACAAAACACAGCCGCTATTAGACAATAGAGGACAAAGAAATGTCGCAGTAAAACAAAACCCATTGATAGCCAGTGATGTGGAGGCCAGCTTGCCCTCTGGCTTGTTAGTTATTGTCTCCACACAAAGAGCGTACTCTGACAGGAAGACTACCTTTGACACAGTGTCGGCATGTTTGTAAGTGTGTGCGTGTGTGTGTGTGTGTGTGTGTGTGTGTGTGTGGACGGTCTGCCATACCGTACATGCCACATACAGCACATACATTCTTTTGTTAGTGTCTACATGACAGCAACTGCACACACTGCAGATTAACCTTCCAAAAACACTCCCACACATACAGAGACACACACGGAAGCTGAGGCAATAAAAGGAACATTATTCCAGGCTGCTATAAATAAATCCAGCAATCACAACATGGAAGCCAGAAGATGTGGAGGGAGATAAGGAGGAGGAGGAGGAGGAGGGAGGGGGCAGAAACACAGCAAGGGGAGGGAGAAAGGGACGCATGAGGTGGGGTGTGTGTGGAGGGTGGCTGAGACACTGTACAACTAAGGAGAGAGCAAGAAAATAGCATCACACACACACACATGCACACACACACACACACACACACACACACACACACACACACACACTCCGGCCTGTAACAAGTCAAGACACCTTAATGCAGACGAATGACGTCAGGAACATGTAACGCCCATAAACATCCACCTAACATGTTCTCTCACGATCATGTTCACAAGTTCACACCCTGCCCTCCAAAACAGACAAGCTGACCTACATGTGTGCGGTGGCTCAATAGCGCCACCTTGTGGGAAAGATACAGAACTACATAAAACTTTGACAACCTTTTTCTTTCACATTTCGTGTTCAACCTGTAAATGTGTAAAATAAAAAAGTCACTGCAGTGAGGGCAATGATGATGATGATGATGACACAAAGGATGGTACGAGCACCCACTTGCTACAGTTGATGATGATGTCTTCAGGTCGGATGCGGCGTTTTAGCATGCCCATCTTGGGATGGTCTCCTCGTCCTCTAAAGAGGCCCGGCGGCTCGATGCGGAAGTTCCCGATCCTCTCTTTGTGGTTGTCCATGATGCAGTAACCATACTCCTGAAGCACCCGCTCATTCTCCTCTTTGATTTTCTAAACAATATGTTCGAAACATATGCACTCAAAATAGAATATGTCTATAGATTCCATACGTGTTGAATCTATGTGAATACAGGCCTACCTGTTTCTCTTCTTTTGACATCTGCTTCTTGGCTTCTGATTGGGCCTTAAAGTACTCATTCATTTCACTAAAGTTGCACTTGTTCAGGTCAGTGAGCTTTGACTTCTCCTCAGGTGTCATTTCCTGGGATCAGAGAGCAGAGATCTGAGGAGTGTCCGACTTAAAAAAACACTTGGACTTCACACTCTCTGTAGATTCTAGTGATGTGCCTTGCCTTGAGGCGCTTGAGCATTTCTGTCTATCCTCCTCACCTTCCTCCAGTCCTTGAAGAAGTTCTTCCTGAAGATGTCCTTAGTGGTGTACTCATGATCCAGCATCTTGGCAAAAAATGTGGCCACCTCTTCAGCAGGAGCACTCAGTTTCATATTCTTTCCTTCAAATAAAACAGTGAGAGATAAATCAGCAAAGTCACTAACAAATAATATTCTAAGTAATAATTTTTACACAGGCAGGCAGACTCACCGTCGTAGAAAAACCTGACATTGTCAGGCAAGGGCTCATATGGTGGGGCGAACACAGGACCCTTATGTTCTAGGAAGCGCCACTTGGAGCCATCAGTATATCTTTCCTCCTCCCACCTAATCACCCAAACCGCAAAAAGAAAAACCCAAGAGAGGAATGAAAAAAATCTGCTATCTGCTTCTCAATCATATCAGCTAATTATCATTGGTGCACAACTCCCTGAGGAAAAGAACTATGTGTCCCCTCAATTATCTCACCATTTCCACTTCTCCTCTTCTTCCTTCTTGTTTTTTTTCCCCTCTACTCCCTTTTTGTCTTTTGTCTTCTTTTTGGGTTTTATGTCCTAAAACAACATTTGGAGAGAAAAGAATCAACCAAGAGAACATACCAGAAATTCACGCCAAGAGAACTTGAGGAGGAATACAAAAATTCATATGCAGAAAAAAAAAAAAATAACAAACCTCGTCATCCTCGTCCTCTTCATACTCCTGTTTTCTCTTTTTGGCCTTTTTGTCATTTTCTGTCTTGACTTTTTTGGGCTTGTATTCAAATCTGGAAGCAAATACATCAATTAGCCACTTGAATCCAGGAACATGCCTTAGAGGACACATCGCCCAAAAAAGGTAAAATGTGTAACTATAGTAACAGAACTGGAAGTGGAAGATACGGATGTGGACTCATCGGAGTGATACGCACTCTTCGTCATCACACTCTCTCTTGGAGGACTTGTTGTGTTTGGGAGAGGGGTAAAAGCCATTATCTTCTTCAGGCTCACTCTTAATGGCAGGAGGGCTCGTCTCTCTGAGTCAGACATTGAAGACAACAACAAAGACTGAAAATTACCGTGCAGAGCATAATAGTGATAAGCATGTAAGATCCTCGGGGCTCAATTGCGTCTTTCCACAGTTGCTTATGGTTACATCGGTCATATAAGTACTTTTGTTTCCCAACGTCAGTCATCTTCTTTAATCTAAATTCACCCCCAGACACGGTTTACCTTACATATCCATTTTCTTTCTCCTTTTTAGGCTTGTCAGCATGGGATGATTTAATCTGGAAGAAACAGGAGAATATTAGCAGATTGCTCTTTGGCTTTTGATGATTAAAATATACTCCACGTCCAAACCGAAAACCTTTGAAGAAAGTTCAATCAGATGGCCGAAGGCAAGCTAACTCCCCAAAAGTCTAGACTTTAAACAAGAAGTTGGAGAATATCAATCTGGTTTGAATCTACTATTTAAAATGTGTATTTAAACTTGGTTCTGGGTCTGAGTCCGACTGACTCGCTCCATGCAGGACGAACAAACCTTCTCCTCTCTCCTCTTCTCTTTGTCCTTGTCTTTGTCCTTGTGTTTTTCCCTGTGCTTGTCTGAGCTGCCGTCGCTGTGCTTCAGCTTCTCTTTCTCTTTGTCTCTGTGTTTCTTCTCAGAGTGTTCCTTATGCTCGCTGGAGGTCAGAGGTCAAGCACCAGAGGTCAGACACGGACCAGACGCAGACACAAAGGATTTCAGCCACAAAGCGCCGCCGGCCAACAACATAAAACAAGTAACAACAACAACTTTACAGTGTCATGGGCCATTGCCATTAACAACTGCCACAGTCATGACTCCAGTAACACGCAGCAACTCATGAGCATTTATACCACATGTAAGACAAAAAACCACAAATATCACAAAGGCTCGAATAAATGCACTGCAGATGCCATTCATTACAGTGGATTTCACAGAATCCTTGTGACTTAAGTTTACTGATTTGAAATGGCAGCGTTTCATTGGTTTCAATTAAGTCAACATTTTTGTGGGACTCTTTCATGTTTGCTGAAAGGTTTGCATTTTTGCTTGATGCTTCATATGGGCAGGAGGGGTAATGTAGGGAGTTCTATCCAAACGCATGATTTTTCTCAGCAAAGATTGAGTTGGGACAGCAACAATCCACAGAATAAAAGAGATGTTTTCAACATTAACACAGGTTGATCAGCAAATCATAAACACATTATTGTTCACAATCAAAGACACGGGTGAACACTAATGACAGACCACATCCATTTCAGCTCCTTTCATACTTCAATTTGTTGGTGCTGGAAATCCTTGAGAATGCATGAATTTTTACATTTTCAACATTTGAAAAGTGCTTGACTTTGAATTAAGTGCGAATGGCTGAGCTCGCGACACATTCTGAAACTTGAAACTTTGTTGTGTTTTCCTTTTAATTTGTCTCCCCTCTATTTATAGCACAATAACATCTGGTTTACTGCGATGAAGAAGTGATGTAATCATTTTGAGTTGCCGTAAACAGGTGCTGGAAAAGCTTGAAAATGCACCTTGAAAACGCTTGACTTTGACTTATGAAAAGGTGTAGAAACCCTGTTTGAAGTACTTGGCAATGAAATGCAACAGGTAGTTCCAATTTCCAATTGTAGATGCCAAAACTATTTGACCAGCTATGCTGATTAAGATGCGGCTCTACTTGGAATGATTTCTACCTTCACATCTAAGGTTACACCATATTTTGATGAATTTGGCTTTTATGAAATGAAACATAATGGGCTTTTATTAAATATATCAGCTATCCATGTCATTCTCTGATGATGTGACGGTCATTCTTCACCAACCACAGCTGCATAAAACATAAATTGTAAATTTAACACTATTTGCATATTTTATTTTTTCATTGTACTGTTCATTAGCGTTTCCGCAGATAAATTCATCTTTAAAAAGCAGAAGCATATCATAATGTGGTATGGTTCACCCTGCCATTACTTTTAGGGCTATGTGGTTCAAATACTAATTCAGAGGCATTTCCACACTGCCATGGATAAAATTTGGAATTATTATCATTTGGGGGCATTGAATCTGTCAAATGTAAAGTTTTTTAATATCAGCAGAAAATATGTGCTATAGGCAAATTCAATTTCAAAATACGGGTGTGAGCCTTCCAAATTCACACCAGTCAAGTGAGAGTCGAGTGAAAAAGAGAGCAAAAGAGAGCAAGGACGGAAACAAAGAAAAGAGGCAAATTTGATCCTACCTGTTGCTGTGCTTGGATTTTTCGCGCTCCTTGTCTTTCTTATGGTCTTTGTGTCTGTGTTCCTTGTCTTTGTGCTTGTCTTTATGCTTGTGAGTTTCTGCGGTAAAAATGAGAGATGAAATCATGTATTAACACTCACAAAAAAAGAAGAAAAAAAAATGTTGATCAATGTGTAATCTGAATCCAAATCTTTTACATGTGGTTGTCTGTAAACACAGGTGTCACATGAGGTAGGATGCAAGGCTGTAAGAAATAAAATAATGTCCTTTACTGTTCAGAGTCAGATAAGATTGCAGGCACACACTCGATTATCGGCTCTCCTAGTGCACCACGATTCAAGCAATAAGCTGCTCCTCAAATATAAAAACGATTAAAAAAAAAAAATTCACTGTATTCAGTGGTAAGCCGACAGCAGGGAAGGATATCTGTGTGACATTTAAAAGAATGAATCAATCTGTGTTCCACCCTCCTTTTAACAGTCACACTCCAAAAAGGAAACACAGGCCTGTATTCAGAGAGTGGGAAACTCAGGGGGTAGGAGTGGGAAGATAGAGGCCAGAGCAAGGGGGGGGGAGGCGGCAGAGGAGGGCAGAGATGGAAGCTCACTCTCTCACAAAAAAAGAAAAAAAATTGAAGCTGTTTATCTGTTTGTCATATTATCACAACCAAACATAACGGATACCCTCTGTGGCTTCACACCCAGCACACACACGTGATACAGCTGGCCCAACAGATTTCTGAGCCTGAACCTCCACATGACACAGGTGTCATTCCCCTAACTTAAAAAAAAAAAAAAAAAAAAAATCACACTCAATATTCCTATAGGGACTTACAGTTTATCACTTGCACTCAGCAGTGGATATAGTGACCATCTAATCTTATGGCATTTTTTGTAGTTTCACTTTAGGCATACTGGAAAACATTATCAGAGTACAATAATACTCATAATATTCCAATAATATGTCTAGAAGAACTTGGTTGTTCTGCTGTAACTGTATCTATAGCTATAATGGTTTATTTCTAGTATTTATCACAGGATTACAACAGTTTTTCAACAATAAATAGTCATCTGACCTGTTTACTTAAAAAACAGGGAAACACAAATAGCAGGAGAATGAAAGAGTCAGGGCAGCCTGGTCAAGCTGTGATCAAAAGTTAACTTTGATTGTAAAGTGGGATCCTGTTGGTATGTCTCCTGCCTATAGAAATCCTCTCTGGGGAAGACCTCACTGGACTTGATCATCACCTCGTGGCGTCCCGTTGTCATGGCAGTTTAATAACGGGTAAGGTCTGCTATTGTCATAGGAAACAATAACACACTTACATCAATCAAAACAATTCCCAGGGGGGATGTTTCCCTCTCCATCACATGAGACGGGGACTAAATTCTCCGAGAAAAAGTGCTCCAAACTTTGCAGAGGTGCATGCACAATTCTGTGTGGATCTTCCATTTATGCAAAAATGACAGCTCAAGGCGTATGGTTTTAATAATGCAGTGCAACTTTCTTTCTCTTGACTTAAAAGTTTAAAGCTAAAATTTAATGATCTCCAATGGGCAACCGCAGGGAAATGTTCTCCAGCAATAAGATGTAAGCGGGAGGCTATGCAGTTGCTGAAGGGGCTGAGATATAGGCTGGGAGAGGCGATAAGCTCCCAGCTTTCGCCTCCATATCACGGCAGACAGTTGCCTCACTGATCGGCGCCCTGGCTGTTAGATAGAGAAAAAGAAAATGGCGCAGAGACTAAGTCCTCAACCCCAATTCTGCCACTTTCGGCTCCAAAATTAGCTATAAATGCACAGACACATCACAAACCTAAAGTATGCAAAATAAACACGATGCCGGACGCTTTCAGAATTTCCCCTCAGATTAAAATACGGAGGGGCGCAAGTGCAAATTTGAGACCCTCTTTTTGAACAATAGCCGCAAGAGAGTGGAGGAGAAGGGACTTAGTCTCTGGGACGCCATTTCTGTCCTTTATAAACTAACAGTAGACAGGTCACGATTCCGAGTGAAAGCCAACATAATATGAATAAAAATCCTCATCGGAGGACTCACCGCTTGCCTTAGATCCAGAATTGACCTGAAAATTGCGAAAACAAAGGCATTTAATATTTCTATTTTCTAAACGCCGGTAGCATGGTTATTTCATCAAGTTTGAATTGGCATGCAAATAAATTCTAAACGCACATCAATAAACTGCAACGAGCGCACACATTTCAAGTTGTTACTGTAATGGCAAAAACAGTGGCTCGACTTGTGTACTTATCCGCTATTTCCCATCATGACATTATTAATACTCGCCACTGATGTCACTAATTATCAGGGGACAAATTAACTATGACAGAAATCACAAGAGCTACTGATCGAGGGATACCTGAGAGTCTTTGTGTCCATGATCTCCGCTCATGGTCAAGTTGTCTCTGTTTGTAAGACAGGTACAGGAGACAGCTGTTGAGGATGCGAGGCTGGGAGAAGCCTTGGGCAGACTGTGTGGAATGGAGTCGCTGCACACGAAGTCCTGATATTTAGTGATTGCGCATGCTCAAACCAGTCGGAAACCTGAGAAAATGCTCTGCGAGGGCTCCTACCTGACCCAGTATCAAAATATCATACATCTGAGTCAAATGCAGCGATGGGGACACTCCTTCCTTTCTAATGACGCTCAGCATCATAAGATATATTATTCTCATAGACATATGGTATTCAGGCCTAAAACTGATCCAACTCTTAATATATAATGCTCCCTTTATCTATCTCGACCCTCTCAGCATTGTACTTAATACTGGAACAATAATCAAACAAGAGTTCCAATGCGGGTTTGGAGAGACTAAAAAAAAAAAAAAGAAAAAAAGTTGTGTTAAATCTAACAAATCAGCCAACTTTAAATGAAACAAATAAGACCATTTCACAGGACAAAAGCAGTAGAAAATTTAATTAGGTTTTACAACATAATTATACAATAATGACAAGCTCCATTATTTCTTCACATGATTAATCCAGCGTTTTAAAAAACAAAACAAACAAAAACAAAAACAAAAGCACATTCACGCAAACAGATATGCACACACTCTACCTACAATCTCACATAATAGCAGGGACAAAACAACAACATAATTCTTCTAAAAACAATCTGTACATGGTTTGCTTCTCTGCTGAAAATTCATAATTTGGGACAGAGAAACCGATATCAAATGATTCACAGAGAAAAAAGGACATTTACAGTACAGTTCACAGGTGTCCACGACTGTGGCTTAGCCTACTTAGACTTCCTTCTTTTGGCCTGGGTGGGGCTGGCTCCAGTTTCTGTTAAGGAGAGAGAAATTCTGTTAAGAACATGTGTACTAGGAAAAGGCATCAAGTGCATCCCTTGACTATGGCCTATGATTGAGCTGTAGAGGTGAACTTGCATGTTTTAAGTACTGTATATTCTAAAATTATTAGTGTGTCTGTTACCTTTTGCAGCAGCACTGGTTCCAGGCCTGGCCGATCTCTTCCTCATCCCGCTGTCTGCCACTGGCTCTTCCTCCACCTCCTTCTCTGCCCGGGAGCTTCGTCTGCTCGGTCCCTTGGGCTTCTCTACAGCAGCTCTGGGAGCAGCAGACAGAAAAACAAAACACAATATGGAGGGAGGGAGAAGGACACAAGCATGTGTTATTAAAAATACAATGGCTTGAGTAACTCTGCTCTACTTGGAGAAAGATAGAAACGGCTTGGGACTCAGCTGTTTTTCCTCGTCTACCACAGATACTGTCCGTCTTCGTCCTGACAGCATCCACTACGTAATGGTCGACATGATCACTGCTTATGTCTTGGCAGCGCAAATATGTGTTAAAATACATACCTTGGGACTAAGTTGATGGGCGTCTTTCTTTTCTTTGCCCATCTGTGATAGAAGTGGAAAAACAGCAGTAAACTATAAACTGTGGTGCTGAACAATCATGGTTTCACTTCACCACCATATTATAACAATCCTTAGGAAGAGAGCCATGGCCTAAACATGAAAAGGTCTGTGGAGTGGTAGCATTTTTTTCATCTGTGGGGAGATAATATTTGTTGTATCTTCTGTCATGCATTAGTATTTTCATAATTGGATGCTAAGCATACATACCAAGTGCTGAGGCCACGTGGCTCATTGTTTTCACCATGTACCCCCTTGGCCAACCAAATGAACTCCCTGAGTTTCAGTAGAGTTAGAAATGTCTAAGCATTTCTTCTTCAAAAGCATCGTTCTTATGACTAGGCCAACTTTTCAGAGATCAACACCTTATTACACCCCAGCACAGGAAGTAATATCAAACAGTTAATAAACAATGCAGCATCGAAAAGAGTAAGTAGTATACATTTATCAAGAATCTTACCCCTGCTCAGAAACTGCCGAGACCTCTTCATCTGCAGAAAACAAACAAAATTTAGTTCCATGCCACCTGGATTCATGTGCTTTGTAAGACACAAAAAACATAAATAAATACATTCCTTTCCGTCATGGCTTTGGTAACATCTTCAAAAAGTATGACAATACTTACTTGTCTTCTCACTGGCAACAGGCTCCTGTGACTGAGTAACTTCTTGCTGAATCGGTACTGGGGAAAAGGATTAAAACAATACAGATACATTTTAAGAGGGAAGTGTCTTTCAGGAATTTGTCAAGAAAAAAACATAGCAGCTAATAATGTCAGCTCTTAATGTCATTACTCAAGTAACCTGTTTTTGGACTGATGTGTAAAAGTCAAAACTCAGAATTATCAGAAAAGTTTGGACTCTGATTATGGGAAACTTAAATTGTCTGGCCTACTCTGATATCAAACAATTTGCCATTACACATAAACATCTTATTCTTTGAACTTTTCACTTCAGATGGGAGCAGCAATAATACTCAAAGGGTATCAAAGGTGCATGAAAACCTAAGAACCTGATTCTATTCCATATATGCTAAGACAGCCTGTACTTTATTAACTGACACTTGTATATTTACCTGGGCTGCTAAGTGTGGTTTCAGTAGATGCTGTGGCTGACTGAATGGGAGGTTCCACAGCTGTGGGGTCAGACTGGGCTGGTGGAGTTCCGCTGGGGTTAGTAGCTGGGGAGGACGTGGCTGGGGGAAAATCTTGAGTAGGTCCTGGGACGGCAACAATGGGAACAATGGATGGTACAGGACTTTGTACAGGAGCAAGGGGAGAGAGTGAGGTAGCAGAGGAGGCAACGGTGGTAGCGACAACAGTAACAACAGGAGGCTGAGGGGTTGCAGCCTTGGCTGGGCTTGAGACTGAAGCTGGAGGAGGAGTTGGAGCCTGGGTAGCAATCTGAGAAGGGACAGCAACTTGGGCAGCAGGTGGGGCTGGAGAGGAGACAGGAGGTGGAGTGAGGATTTTTGGAACAGCAGCTGTCTTGGGTGCAGGTGCTTCAATCTGAACAACGGGGCTGGCAGGAGGATGAAGGGAGGCCTGTAGAGGCACAGTCCCAGTCCCAGGACCAGGCCCTGACTGCAGAGGCCTGTCCTCAGGGCTTTGTTGAGAATCAGTTGTACTAGGCGCTGGTGCAGCAGCCTGCACAGGCTTACTTTTAACCTGGGCAGCAGATGATGGAGACATGGGGCTCTTTCGGATGGTGGCTGCAGCACCAGGACTAGAGCAGGGTGGAGGGGAAGCTAGGGGTAGTTGAAAGGGAGATGATGCAGAAGAAGGGCTTGGATGGGGAGATGGCTGACTGACTGGGGGACTAGATTTCTGAGCAGGAACTACTTCACTTAGGTTTTCTGTTTTGAGAGCCCCTGGGTTTATCTGCTGAGGAGCAGGAAGAGTACCAGCTGGGGTTGCTGAGGACATACTGGTGCCTAACTGGACCTGTCCAACAACTGTTCTGGCAGGCTGAGTGCTGGTAATATTAGCCACTGAGGGTTGGGTGGAGCCTGGGGCTGGAGAAAGTTGGATATTTGTAGTGGACACTTGGATAGGCCCCACCATGGTGACTGACTGTGATACCACTGTTGTGTTGGGAGTCACAGAAGCACCAGGGACCTGGAAAATGGGGTTGATAAATACAGGGGTTGTGATGAACTGAGGGGGGCGGGAGATGGGGGTCTGCTGTCGGATATCCTGAGGCCTGATGTTCTTGTTGGGGACAGCCACCATAGTGGAGACCATGGATGGCTGTGCCTGGGGGGTGGAGGCAGATGTGATGGGGTTAGAGGTGACAAACACAGTGATCTGGCTGGGAGAAATGGTGCTGGATGAAGCGGGAATCTGTATGACTGAGTGAATGCTTGTGACAGGTTTAGGACTGGGGCTTGGTTTGGAACTGCTAGCAGAGGTGTGGTTAGAGCTGGTACTGACAGATGGTGCAGGACTGCTCTGATTGGAAGTGACTGGGTTGGGGCTTACACTGAGGGTGGTATTAGTGTTGGGGTTGAGGGTGGGACCAGGGGTAGAAGCTGGGTTTAAATTTGGAGTAGGGTTCACACTAGGAGCAGAGATAGGGTTTGGGTTAAGGTTTGGGTTCATGGTAGTGCTGGGGTGCAAGCTGGGAATTGCAGGGGGCTGCAAGTTAGGACTGCTGGTGGAGACTGGAATAGTGGGCTTCGGTTTAACTTCTAATTCGCTCATAGCAGCAGTGGCAACAATGGGGCCTGGCACATCTGAGATGTGGGAATTACTGGGGGGTGGTTTCTCTGGATCTAATGCAGGTTTAGGGCTCTCCTTTCCCACAACATCTCTGGTTGAAGCACTCTGTGTAGGCCGGAGATGTATGTTGGGGGTATTTGTGTTATCAAGTAACTGGTTCAGGGAGGTTGGAGCCTCCCTTAGAGCAGGTAAGGCTTCCGAGTCCTGCACGGGTACTGGGTTTGTTGGCTGCCTTTCAACTGCCCCAGCCTGCAGCTCTAAACAAGGTTTGGTGTCTTGTGAGGGGACACGAGGACTTGCCATTCTGGGAGCTGATAGCTCCCTCAAAGGCTGGGGTTGTGGCTGAGGCAACTGTCGATGCTCTGCTGCCAACATCCCCTGACCTTCCCTGATTCCCTCACTAGTGTTAGCCTGCATGCTGTGGAAAGAACTCTGGGTTGGCTGTGTCTCCATGCCCAAACTTACTTGTGAGGGCAAAGATACTGGACTTGGGGGGACTGAGGCAGGGCTTAGCATCATGGTCTGCCCCGGAGGATTGACCATCTGCTGCTGGTGGGGAGGGCAGTTGAGGGCTAGTTTTGTCCCCTTCTGCCTTCCTGGGCTTGGGGTGGCTGACTTGCGGCTTGAGGCTGGACTGGATCTCCGACTGTTACTGGGACTTGCCCTCTTACCCTGCCCTCCAGACTGCTTGTCCTGTTTATTTCCTCCACCTGCTGCTCCACTGCCAGTTGAGAAAGGCTGCTGACCGTTGTTAGTGTTATTTCCACCAGCACTGCCATTGCTGTTACTGCCTGGTAGAGTTAAGCTAGGAGGAGCCTGCCCAATAGCTTTCAAAGTTGTCGGATTAAGACCCTGCTGGTCAAAACCCCTGTTTAGGTTAGGCTGCCTTGGAGGCAAAGGAATGTTGATTTTGGGAGGAAACAGCCCTGCAATGGAGGCATTTAGCCTCTCAGGGGATAGGTTTATCTCTGACGGCTCTGTGCTCGGTGGACGATTAGTTGGGGTGAGAGGATGATGGTATGGCCTGGGGCTGGCTCGGTTGGGCGTTTTGGGCCTGGAACTCTGTGAAGTTGTGGGGACATTTGGGAAATGAAGGCCAGGCATGGGGCCTCCTTGTTGAGGCTGAGTGGGTAGCTGTTGTTGGGGACTGGCTCCAGGATGCTGGGGCATGGGTGACGGGCCAGGGCCCTGCTTCATCATGTGAGTGTTGGAGCCCTGATTGGTCATTATCTGTTGGGCTCCGTTTCCAGGCTGCACCCCCATTTCTGGCCCTCCAGGCCTGTCCTGCATGGTGTGGGTGCCTGCAGGTGCCTCTTCAGATCCCGGGCCCTGAGAACCCTGCCCTACATCAGGATGGGACATTCTCCGTGTTGCTCCTGCAAGCTGGAGAACAGAAAGGGCAATGAAATACAGTATACCCACAGGAAAGAACATCATTATATTCACAAGAAAAATGTGAAAATTCCAAATCACAAGATGTGAATATCACTCTATCACTCAGCACTTGGCTCTCACCTGTGGGTTGACCATGAGGGGCATCCCTCGAGCTTTGTCAGGTGAGGGTGGTACTCCTCCATGTCCTTGAAGGCTGATCATAACAGGCATATTGCCTTGTTGGGAGACAGGCAGCCGCTGTGCCTCTGGTGAGTTCACCATACCCCTAGGGGGCAGCTGCCCTCCTGGAGGGATGGACATGCGATTCTTAGCCTGCTCCTGTTGCATCTTCAGCATCATCATCATCTGCTGCTGTTGCTAAAATATAATAAAATGGGCACAAACTTGAGTACGGACTGGAAAAGTCTAACATATTTTATCAATTAAAAAACATTGGAAGTTAATGTCACCTGCTGTTGCAGGTGTGGTTGCTGAGCTTGCTGCTGCTGCTGTTGTTGTTGCTGCTGCAACTGGTGAGGGTGCATCTGAGGCTGGCCTTGCCCTGGAGGCTGAGGCCCTGTCAACCCCTGCTGCCCTTGAGCATTCTGAAGCCCCTGCATTTGCATCTGTTGCATTTGCTGCTGTTGCTGCATCTGCTGTTGTTGTTGTAATTGCTGCTGCTGCTGCATTTGCTGCTGCTGCATTTGTTGTTGCATTTGTTGCTGCTGCTGCTGCTGCTGCTGCATTTGCTGTTGCTGTATCTGCTGTTGTTGCATGTGCTGCATTTGTTGTTGTTGCTGCTGCTGCTGCTGCTGCTGCTGATGTTGTTGCTGTTGCTGTTGCATAAACTGCATGGGCACCTGCTGCAATACTCGCTGGTCTCCAGATTGGCCAGGGAAGCCTGAGGAAAATATATGTTACAGATATTCAAAACAAATATGTAACAATTTAACACAAAGTATAGTAGCAAAGTACAGTAGCAAATACTACACAAAAATACCACTCTAGAATTGGCAACTGAATGCAAGATCTGTAAATTAACTACCTAAATTTGTTTGTTAAATGTCATGGTGTACCTGCAGGCCTGTTGGCAAAATCAGGGAGTTTTGGGCCTGAATTGTCTATGCCCAAACTCTGTTCTCCACCGAGACTTGGCAGTTCAGAATCCTCCAAACCAGCAGACACATCTAAACCACTGTTGAATGGAATTTAAAAAATGATTATTCATGATAACAATGATTCAGGTTGGTTCGACTGATATTTTCAAAATGTCAAGATCTAAACTAAATCATTATAAATATCAATCATTACCCAAGACCCTCTACTTGTTGTTGTCCCTCTCCCATTTTTGGCTTCTTCTTTCGTGGTGGTTTCTTCTTTTTGGGTTTGGCCTGGTTGTTCCCCCCTGTTCCCTGCTTTCCCCCTGGGCCAAACTGGCTGGCTGAGATATCACTCTGTAGCAGGTTGACCAGCAGTGGACTAGTAAGTGTTACATCCTTGTTGACAGGGAAACCACCTGACTGTCCACAGGGTCCCCCCATTGGCATCTGACCTGGGAACTGAGAATTAAAGTTCATACCATGCCCTGTGAAATGGCCATTGCCCACCTGCATGTGCTGTGGACCCCCCATCATTCCTTGCTGCTGCTGAGCCTGCATATCAGGGAGCATCTGTTGAACCCCCATGTCCCCTGTTCCACCACTGGGGTCTCCCAAAGGATGTGAGTGTTGTTGAGCAGCCTGTTGTTGCTGTTGCTGCAACATGGCCTGTTGCTGTTGTTTCTGTTGCTGTTGTAGCTGCTGCTGTTGTAACTGTTGTTGGACAAGAGGATGACCAGCAGGGAGCCTCAACTGCTGTCCATGCATGCCAATAGCTTGGTTAGGATTTCCAGCCATGGGAACCTGCTGGGGCTGCTGCTGGCTCATCTGTTGGTGTTGTTGCTGTTGTTGCTGTTGTTGCTGCTGTAGTTGCTGCTGCTGTAGTTGGTGCTGTTGTTGCTGTAACTGCTGTTGTTGGAGCTGAGCCATTTGCTGCTGCTGCTGCTGTGGGGTCATCTGTTGCTGCTGCGGGCCAACCTGGGCCTGAAACTGAACCATGTTACCTGGAACATTTGGAGAGGGGCCACGCATCATCTGGCCTGGCATGACCCCAGCTGGAACCTTGCCCCCAAATGCCTGCTTGTTGCCTTGTATCTGGTTGGCAACCATTTGTTCCATCATGGAGTTTTGTTGCTGCTGTTGCTGCTGTTGTTGGTGCTGCTGCTGTTGCAGGAGCATGGCCTGATGCCCTTGGCCTCCAACCATCTGACCCTGCCCATGCATCACCCCCTGGCCTTGCTGAGGCATCATCTGCTTGGGGGGGGTCATCCCTCCTCTCTGCCCTTGACTGAGGGGCCTGGAGAGGACAGTCTGACCTCCCCCCTGGCCTTGAACCATCTGGCTGGGGGAGGAGGACACGGGCTGGGCCTGATGCTGGAGGCCCATCATCTGGGTCTGGAGGCCAGACTGCGGCTGGCCCATACTCGGCCCAGCAGTTGTACCAGGGGGCTGACCTGCCATGCCACTTTGAACACCCATAATGTTGGATTGGACATGGGGTGGACCCTGCAATGTGTTTGGCGTGGAGGCTGATGGCTGAGCTCCTAGAAATGAAAAGAAAAAAGTAATGCTTTTAATAAGTTAATAAATGAAGAAAGCATTAAAAATGTGGTGGAAAAACAGAGGGCAATGTTCATGATAAATATAATTCTATGCCACAGAACTTGAATGGAGTATAATGGTACAGAATAAAATGGCAGCGTTTCCCCTAGTGTATTACAAGCCCATGAGAAATATGCATCAATGTAGGAACTGGGCTGCCACAGGAGCTGGAGAAACAGCATGTTTCCCAAACAATACTGCCATCCAAAAATCCAGGGAAAACCCTGTAATTTGTAAACTCTGGGACAAAGAGGGAGATGGAAAAAAGAGGAGCAGAGAGAAGAGAATCTAGGAGCTTGATGACATAATATATATCTATATATATATAGAGAGAGAGAGATATTCCCTTAATATGCTGTCTATCTGTATCTATATATCTATACACACACACGCGCATATATGTGTATATATGTGTGTTTGTGTGTGTGTGTGCATGTGTGTGTGTATATATGTATGTATGTATGTATGTATATCTATCTATCCATCTATCTATATATGAGATGTCATGTATGTATCTTATTTCTAGGTTAAAGATGTTTATTTGTTTAGACTTTGTTTGGCTGCTTCCAAAGTTATTAGAAAAATATTATAAATAAATGTAATGTTTTCACACACACAAAACAATATTAAAATACAAAGTAACTTGCACTTCTGTGTACAGCCTCCTCTTAGAGAGTCAAAAACTCGCTAAAGTTGTTTTATATGGAATCTCACCCAGTACCATGTGAATGGTGCACATAAAAATGACTCTGACTATCCAAGTATAACTACATAGAAAGGCTGTTTTACTCTATTCAAGTTGCTTGTTTTATGCATTGGCATATAGTTTTATTTCAGATCATGGAATTATTTTTTTTTCCATGTTTTATGTATTCAACTTTCTCTAGCAGTGGTCTCTCTTTTAATATAGAAGAAATACTTTTTGTGGTTCTTATTTAAATCATACATATATAGACAAATGAGTGGTTCCATATGTATCCAGTCCAGGCTCATTCCACACTGTTTTACTGCCTCCACCACCAAAACTTGCCCGTTTTCCCTCATCCTTAGTGAGCTGGATCATCATTGTGCAATATTCATTTTACCTGTGTGTGTCATCGCTTGGCTGCTCTGTAGCTGCTGACTGGCTCCTCCACCAGGGGTTCCTGGAGTACTGGCACTCACCTGACCTTGGACAAAGTTCTGGTTTCCTGGCATGTTTGGAAAGCCCATCGGGCGCTTAGGCATGCCTGAAATTAGTGTTCATTTAAAAATTTTTCTCTTGTATAGATGACAAAATGTAACATTTTTGGAACAACTGCTGCTAGTGTCCTAAAACTAACAGTATTCCCCTAATATGCTATATGCTTTTACATGATTCCCAACACAAAAGCAATTTTTTCTGGAGTTATCTATGTTTGTGGAAAATGAGTGACTCACCTGGATGCACTTGGGCCCCTGCTTGTCCATGCTGGGGCATTCCCATGAATCCTTGTTGCATGCTTCCCTGCTGTCCAAGTGCTGCTCTTCCTGGTGACCCCACACCTTGAGGGAAGCCCTGTGGAGTTGTAGGTCGTTGGGCCATCATGGGTGGGGTCCCAGGTGAACCCTGCTGGAAAGGGGATGAGGAGGAACCAGGGGATTTGGCAGTGAGGTTGCCCTGTGGCCCAGAGGTTGGTGGAAGGGGCGGAGGGGGTCTGGGTGGTCCTGCTACACCACCAGGCCCAGCCTGAGGGCCTTTAGGCTGGGGAGCTGCAAACTGACCCATTCCAGTCTGCTGCTGTATCTGTCCCTGTCCCATGGTATTGAATACTTGCCCAGCCTGCTGGCTGCCAAATGGGTAAGGGGGTGGTGGGTGGCTGGGAGTCTGAACCGTAGCAAGGGAGGGTGGTCGTTGGCCCATTTGGGGTTGGGGTGGGGGCTTCCTCCAGGCAGGGCCTCCTTGGGCAGCTGGAGGCTGGAGGACCCCAGAAGGTAACTGGTTCCAGCTAGGCGGCACAGCCATCTGGCCAGATGGGTTGAATGGAGGTCTAGATCCAAGCTGGGAGAGCTGAGCTTGCTGCTGGGCCTGCTGCTGTTGGTGATGCTGTTGCTGGAGCTGCTGCAGTGCTGCAGGGTTGAGCTGTCTCCCAGCCTGCAGAGCCTGCATGTGATGGGCAGCCTGGGGGGGCATAGGGCCTGAGCCATGGGGGCCAGTCTGTTGGTGCTGAAGTTGTTGCTGCTGCTGAACAGACATAGCTGACATCATTGGGTCCATCACATCTGTAAGACAGCAAGATGCAGTTTTTGATTACTAAGTGTCCAAATAAGACCAATTTTAAAACAACAGCACAAGTCTAATCTGACAAAAAAGAAATATTGAACCAAACCTGTCTGAGAAGACGGTCTTGGAACTCGAGGGTGCATCTGTCCACTGCTGCCTGGGACCATAGCCTGACCTGCCATGCTAGGACCAGGAGGAACCATTGATGGGTTGGCCATCCTGACGCCTCCTAATGGAAAAATGCAGTGTTTCTTCTGTAATTTTAAGCACCTGTGGTGTTTTGGGCAATAATTCTAGTTTTGTCTTGTATCTGTTGTTGTTTGGGTCTAAGTTGTTTCAAGATGAGTTCTAGTGTTACAAATATTTTCAATCATAATACAATCATTGCTTCTGAAACACTGGCACTACAATTATTTTTGTTTTAGATAAAAGTGCTGTAAACCATATCTCTCTCATATATGGATATTCTCAAAGATAATAATAATAATAATAATAATAATAATAATAAACATTTTAAAATGAACACTAGCTGGTACATATGGTCATGCAAAATGACTGGAAGGCAAAAGAAAATAGCTATATCTATATAAAATAATAAGGCATGTGTTACATGGACACAGAATGCCTTACTACATTTTTCATGCTTCTTCAATTTACAAAAGTGAGAGATGATACACATATACTGTAGGCACTTCTAAAGACCATTGTCCAAAAAACAACCAAATTTCAATGGCAGTTTCAGTCCACCTTTACAGATACACGAAGAAGTGTAATATATGTAGTAAACCCATACCTGGACCAGGTTGACCTGGAAAACCAACTTCCATTCTCATCTGGCCAGGTGCTCCAATTGGTCCATTCACTCTGACCTCTTGTCCTCTACTTGGTCCCATGGCCACATTAATGGCACCTTCCCCTGAACACAGTGAACATCAATAGCAATTATTATAAGAGTTCCAGTTTGTGCCCTTTATTTTCACATGGCACACAAAAACACAGCAACTCCTGCTGACAATTTTGAAAGGACAGAGGCTGTGCCAATACCTTCTATCTGGACAGAGAGAATGCCCAGGTCTCTGAGCTGCTGTTGGTTGTTTTGGGCCAACAGTCTGAGCCGCTCAGCAGCATCACGGGGAATATTGAAGGTAACACGTACACTGTTCCATGGCTCCACATGCTGAGGCTGCAGCTTCTCTGAGCCTAAGAGAGGGAGAATGGATGGTTATATGTTTACAAAGATAGACAGAGAAAAGACATCATTATCTGTAGGTGATAGGGGAAAGGTGAAAGAAAAAACTGACACAAAAATATAAATTAAAATTAAGGGTATATTTCAAATGTACACAATGGAGTGTACAGAGAGGAGTCTCTTAAGGTCTACCAACATGGAGATTTGGCTCCACTTGGAGCTGCACAGACTTCACTAGTAGAAGAGTGTAACTGTATCAGGCAGCTCCGATTTATGCCTATGAATATGCATGAGCCTGTGACATTAGATGACTTTCTCCACATAGATACAGGTTTAAATATATTAAATTACACTAACCCATATCAAGTATGTTTGGTATACCACTGAGGACAGTGTTAAGTTTTTCCGTAAAGTCTTCATCGTCCATGTTTCCTTGAAATGCAACATAAATTGTAAAATCTTCCCCTTCCCCACTGCTTTCTTCTTTGCCATCTTGCTTGTCAACGCGTTCCTCGTGTGTAACTGTGCTTCCGTGACAACTGTCAGCATCCTCTCCTGCGTCATCTCCAACTCCGGAGTCCCTGTCGGAATCACTGTATGCATCCAGTAACTCTGTCCCCTGGGACAGATGAGGTGGGGTATGTTGATGTGCCATCCTCCCCTCGTATTAGGAGTGGCGGCCCAGCTATTAACCGTTTATGCTGCAAAAGGAGAACAGAGGGACCTATCATTGCCCATCCACTTTTAATGTCACAGGCAATAAAAGTACATATGACTGAGTGAAATGGATGAAAAACTATTTGCCCTCAAGACACATTTGACACAAAACTCAAATACTTCCCTGTCTACTGGATATATAGTTAACTAGCTACTTTAAGGTAAACTAGACTGATTTATAACCAAGCAGGTCAAACTTCGATGAAGATGAAGGCAAACATAAATTGCATCCCTTACTTCACAGGAATCCACTTTTGATCAGTAGATTTGGTGATCAAATACATCTATGGTTGCAAGAACAGCAGTATGCCGGTGTGACATCACCTGGTATGTAGCTCACATTAGCAGGCAAAGGTCAAGTAATTATGAAGAGGTTTGACTGGATAATGGGCGGCCGGACAAGTCTACTTCCAGGAGCATTTTACAGGTATATATATGATTTGGTATGATTTGTCTGATGTTGTGTGACGTTATATTCGTGAGCGTAGATTAGCTAACTTGTTACCGTATCGGCCCAGCAACACGGGCCTTGGCGTAAACGGTAACGTTAAGCCATCAAATTCAGCACCAGGGAAATTAATGTTAATCTTATCTAAGGACATTAAACAATTGTACGAAGAGAATACTGTGCAATAACAAAACAACCCAACTTAATGTGTCCCCAGCCTATATGGCACGGTTAAAAAGGACAATATCAATTTCAAGGCGGGTCTTACTGGCTTCTCAACAAGCTCCGGTTAGCAAGCTAGCAAACGTTAGCAAGGTAGCTAAGTAGCGCTGCAGTTGATTCATCTTGAACGCATTGAAACTACAGAGCTTGTTAGTTAGCCATTTGGCTAGCTAACACCATCTCTAAGTGGCTAGCTACGATAAGCAATAAATCACACATTAGTAACGTTAAAGCCTTACCAAACATATTGATCTGAAAATAAGTGCAACGATTCGACATCTGCTAGCTGTGAGCTAACAAAACATGAATCACAGGGGACCAACGGCGTCAAGGTAACTAGAGTGAAAAAATTAACATCCGGTTATGCTTTTCAAAATAAAACCCTTATTGACGAACGTTTTGCAAAGTACCAAGGTGAAAATAAAGAACAGACAAATACACAAATCTTCAATACGAAAATAAAATTGCTTTCCCTCAAAATGTTGAATATACATTGCATATTTATAGCCATATTCATATGCTTGTCAAAAGTGAAATGAATAGGACAACCAAAACATGAAAAACAACACCAATATTGACAAATGTCATACATTTTATTGGAGTCATTGGCCTGGCTTGACAAAGTAAGTGGAAGCCATTGGTGGAAACACACTTTTCTTTATCTCTGCAAGGTTGTTCTGCTGCTAAGAAAAAATAAAATAAAATAAAATAAAAAATCTGGTGACTCCAAATATGATGTTTTTCTCACTTTTATCCCAGTAACTTTTTATGTTTCTCTATTTTTGGTGCCCTGACTCTAGCTAAAACCACATAAATTAAATTAATAATTTACAACCCCTTCAAATAAGTGTTCTTTGCTACCCACTCACTGGTCTATAAAATACTAGTACATTTACATTTTGCATTATTTTTTTTTTGCATACACCCATATGAGAAGCAATATATGGACAAACATTTACCAAACTTAGGTTGTGTGCAAACATTTTATTTCTGTTTTGAACAGTGTTGATTTTGAGTAAAATCAGATACAAAGTAATAATAAATAATGCACATGAAGTCAAATTTTAGGTGCCGTGCCAACGGATGTCTTAAGATAAGATACTGTACAATAAAGGCAACAAGAATCACCAAACAGTCATAGTGCACTGGAAACCAAAATAAAAAGACAAATAAGTTATGGGCATATTGTTTGGTCAGTCAGCAATGGCCATTCTGAACATCTTGAGAGCCTTTTAAAAGTGATGTTTTACAAAAAACAACAACAACAACAAAAAAAAAACTTCAAGGTAAACATATCACAGATAAGATCAGAGAAGATAAAACTCAATTTAAATTAACAAGACAGTCATTTTAAGATGGTCAAAATGAATGCATCATGTGTTAAACAGAATGCATATAGTCTAACAAATGTTCTTATAAAAATAGATAACTGACACTCAAGCCATTGTCGAACAATCAGTACTTGAACTTGTACAAGATCTCATTCTAAAAACAAACATCCCCATTCTAAAAAAAAGCCAAAGTCAAGTCCACAAGCTCATAGAGAACAAAATCATGCAACTCAAAATTTTCTTACATAAAATATATTAAAATGCATTTATTCTACCATTACTGACATTTAACACCTGTTCAACTTAAGCAAATCCTCGTTCGTCTGAGGAACACGGCTGAGACGTATAGGTCCTACGATATTTCCTTTTATGTAAATAATATGTAAAAATGAACATGGTCCCAAGGAAGCTATTGATTGTTCTCAAAAGGCTGAACCTTCAGCAGGAAGGCTCAAACAACATCTAAACACAGTCACACCTTAGAAAAAGCAGGAGAGTAAATGGTGTAGCCTCTGTGCTCGGTTTCATATAGCCTACTGTGGGTGCATCGATGCAAAGCCAAACAACCGGTTTAACCGTTGTAACTATTATGACTTTTTTTTCTCTACTTTTCCATGTGATCTCATGAGCCATTTGGACAGTGGTAAAATGGAATGGAAAAGTGAACAGCAGATACATGGGTTGAGTGTTTTCAGAACCATACACATGTTGTTACTGGTAACTTTCCGGTAAGATGCTTTTGAGTATTATAGGCAGCGGGAACTGATGTTATTCCAGAGACGTACATTTTCAACAGTCTAGTGGGACTGAACATTAGCTGAGGCTGGGAGGGGGAATATACAAAGCATAGTGATGTGAGCTGGTGCTCAATGTAGTTTTTTGTGTGCCTGTGTCAGCAAAAAAATCTGGCTGTCCATCAGTATCCCTCTATAGCGGCTGCCTAAGTCATCGCAGCCTAAGCTTTATGCCTTTGTTTTACTCTGTTTCTGCCGAATCACAGTACTTTCCCCTTAAATTTGTTCAGTATATCTGTGGATTAGCCACACTAATATAGTTTCTTTTCCCTTATTATTATTCTGCTCATTCAAACCTTCTTTACGGTATATCTGACATCTCCCATAGACGCTAGGGCGTGTTCATGGACATAGTGAGGGCTGAGGCATCTACACTACGGGGGTCCTTCACTCCGATGATGAGGTCATTGGTTCTCCTAGTGCCCTCCACCAATGAGAGGACATCTATCCTCTCCACATTGTGACCTTTGGCCTGTAGTAGCTCCACGTCTTCCTCTAGAAACTCAGCTGCCAAGGAGAGAAAGAGAGAGAGACATGTTGAGGTTAGTGGTCAGGAGGAACAACAAGGAAGAGATGTCTGAGCGAGTATATCCAAATATATATAAGTGGAAGAGATCTGCACTCATATTTGATTTATCTGACTGTCTGACAGGTACGTCACTCCTCAGGGCTTTAACAGGATTAATATGTGAAGTAACAAAGATGAGGTAAGGAGGTAGGCACCCCTCGAAGCAGTTTGGTCTCTGCTTGGGTGACACTATGATAGGCTGGATACAAGAAAGAAGAAGAAAATGCAAATTATTATCTGCATCCCACTTGGATACTGGATGACGCTGGCTTGCAACTGTTGCTAATTATACATCATACTTGCCTAAACAGTATGGTTGTATCTGTGCATATTGTATATGATGGTTAAATGATAAATTGCAAGACTGTTTCTCTGTCTAGGAAAGACTGTTGTAGTGAAATTACCAAAAAAGGGACAGACATTGAAAATGGATGAAACCAACCTATCATGGTCTCATGCAATTCTGCAACTATTTAAAGGGGGTGGTTACTTCCTGTGATTTCACTGATCACCCTACCTCTGAACAGAGAGGTGGGACTAATCAGTGAAATCACCTGGTGGAGTTGTTAGTTGGAATGAAAACCTGCAGCCTCTTGGCCCTCCATGGCACAAGTTTGACACCTGTGCCCTAAGGGGTTGTCAAACAGTCAAATAAGTCAACGTTTTACCTGCAAAAAATATGCGTACCGCCATGCAAATCTGATCCACTTTTAGAGGTTTGTATTTATTAACAATACACTGACTTGTCACCTCCCCACCTGCTCGCCTGTTTTGAAAAGTGTGCATAAAAATGAGGGGGGATATCAGATTGTTCATTATCTGGGTGATATATCAAGAAGCAGACTGAACTTTAATTTTAGGAAATGAGAAATGGAATTGAAAAATAAAACTCAACCGACTGTAGATACTGCAGTCACCTTTTTAGAACTGGTAACGTAAGACACTGGATTGTGTTTGGCCAAACTATACAATAGATAGTGATGTAGGAAATAACTCACAGTCCACTAGAAGGGTGTTGGGCTGCAGCTGTGGATGAAGCCTGCCAAACGCTAAACTGTCACTCAGGTTTTTGCGGGAAGACAGAATATTCATCAGCACCTGTAAGAGAATATTAACACACTGATAAATCCCTGTGAAACAACTTGAGTGATGACTTGTCTTCCCACTGGAGAGCAGGAACAAAACCCAAATGTACTAAGGTGTGTTCTCACACTGCTGAGGAACTAACAATCAGTTATGACGTTAATTAATTCTTTCAAGTGCGTAAATCACCTGTGTGATGGCACTGAGTGCTTTCTCTCCATGGGAGGAGCCCAAGGCGACGTAAGTGCCACACACCCCCAGTGCAGGCCTCACCGCTGTGGGCATCAGGAAAGACATCGGCCTCTTCCCAGGCTGGAGGCTGTTATGCTACACAGATGGAGAACAAAAACTGTTAGGAGCAAGAAGCCGAGAGGCATGACAAATACATGAACCACTGGTTTTTATTAATTACAAACTAAGGCAACTCGGAAAATTATCTTAAATATTTTAACTGCTGATTAAATATAGCCCAAAAGCAAAGAAATGAATAAAAGGTGCAATTACTGGGTTAGGCGGCGAGGAGCTCTGAGTTTTATTAAGCCAGGAGAAGTCGAGGATTTGGCTATTCAGGAGGATTCCTGAAGGAGTTACTATCCCGCTGCCAAATGGTTTATTTAGAGAGCTAAAAACATAAAAAAGGGATTATAATGAAAATTGTTCAACAAAATCCATTCATTGGGGTTTGCTTAAATAGGCTATGTGCTACAGCAGTAACACTACAGCATGGCACACCTCATGACTGACACAATGAAGTCATCTGGTCCCATGACCATGACCTGGGCAGATGCCGCGCCCTCTTCCAGGGTAAATGACGGAGTGTAATGACCAGCAGGAAAGGCCTGAGAGTCGTTGATCATCTGGCGCAGCAGGGAAGCCTGGGACTTACTGGGAGAAAGGAAAAACATGGGGTTAAAAGAACTTGCCTCCATGAATTATAATGGGTTTATACATGCTGTGGTACATTCAAACACTGCAGGGGAAAATTTACCTCAACATCTGAGCAACTACCTCGGAAACAGATGTGTCATACATGGGGTCTCCCAGTCCGCTAGCCAGGGCCAGAGCTATCTTCAGAGACTGGGAGAGCAATACAAAATGAGCATGAAAATGGATCCCGCATCATTTAATACAGTTTAAACACAGACAGAATACTGGTAAGGCAGTTAGTGTATTACCTCTGCAATCCAGTGGTAGGTGCTGTTCCTTGGCATCTGGCTGGTAATGTTGTAGCCTTCCAGGATGTTGAGAGCAGTGATGAGGGCAACGCCTGCATGTGGGGCCGGAGCTGCCATCACATGGTGTCCTGCACAAAACAAACAAACCCAACAGCCCAGAATATGAGACAAAACATTAACAGCTATGTTTTACGGCTGTACTAATGGTTCAGCTTAAGCCTGTCATTTCAGTCACTGTGGTGTCTTTTGTTGTTTAGACGTCATACTTCATTTAGCTGACATTCATTTTTATTTGGTATGAAAAACATCTTCAGCAGACAATCACAGTAAATACGCTACCTTGATTATTTAGTCAAAAAATATCTTTGTTTTATCATATTGTTATTGTGCCCGAGTCTGCCTGAATTAAAAGGCTGCACCAAAATAGACCCTCTTTACTTTACTGTCACATCAATGATTTTGTATTAATGGCCAAATTGTTAGTGGAGCACTAAACAAAACACACTCTCCAAAGCCTTCTCACACTGTGGTGCTGGGTTAAGGCCCCTTAGTTTTCTTCAAGAAGAAAGTGAAAACACTCCTGTACACCCATAAATGGACCTTGAGAAAGGTTGGAGGACCAAAACATTGACAAATAAAGATCCAGAGTCGTTTTCTGTGTGTGCAGGGGTGTTTTCAGTTTCTTCTTGAAAATTGTTAGTGGAGACAGCACTTTCACTCAGGATAGGTTTGGAAGTGAAATGCCTCTAAAAACAAACAAATGTTGAAAATGTAATTAGACACGACATGCATACAAAAATATCAACCAACGACATGATAGGTGCCTCTGTAGAGCAGCGGTACAGTGGGACAGCAGTAGCGCATACTGTAGTGCTTACAGAGGAGCACAAAAGACTGATAGAGAGCTTCATCACATGATGCAACAACAATCACCTGAAGCTAAATATCAGCAAAACCAATGAGCTTGTGGTGAGCTACCAGAGGAACAGGAGGCCCCCTGTCCTGGGTGCCATACAGGGAGACGACGTTAAGTGAAAATGCTGAGATATGGAGCTGAATAATGGCCAGAAAAGTGTTTTTGTTTTTTTTTGTTTTTTTTGCAAAGCATTATGATGTCACAGTGAAGCTAACGTTTGACCTGTTGGATACAAAATACACTATATTGCCAAAAGTATTCGCTCATCTATCCAAATCATTGAATTCAGGTGTTCCAATCACTTCCATGACCACAGGTGTATAAAATCAAGCACCTAGGCATGCAGACTACTTCTACAAACATTTGTGAAAGAATGGGTCGCTCTCAGGAGCTCAGTGAATTCCAGCATGGTGCTGTAATAGTAATGTAATAGGATGCCACCTGTGCAGTAAGTCCAGTTGTGAAACTTCCTTGCTACTAAATATTCCACAATCAACTGTTAGTGGTACTATAACAAAGTAGAAGCGATTGGGAACGACAGTAACTCAGCCACGGAGTGGTAGGCCACATAAAATCACAGAGCGGGGTCAGCGGATGCTGAGACGCATAGTGCGCAGAGGACGCCAACTTTCTGCAGAGTCAATAGCTTGAGACCTTTAAACTTCATGTGATCTTCAGATTAGCTCAAGAGCAGTGCGTAGAGAGCTTCATGGAATGGGTTTCCATGGCCGAGCAGCTGCATCCAAGCCATACATCACCAAGCACAATGCAAAGCATCGGATGCAGCGGTGTAAAGCACACCGCCACTGGACTCTAGAGCAGTGGACACGTGTTCTCTGCAGTGACGAGTCACGCTTCTCCGTCTGGCAATCTGATGGACGAGTCTGGGTTTGGTGGTTGCCAAGAGAACGGTACTTGTCTGACTGCATTGTGCCAAGTGTAAAGTTTGGTGGAGGGGGGATTATGGTGTGGGGTTGTTTTTCGGACGTTGGGCTCGGCCCCTTAGTTCCAGTGAAAGGAACTCTTAATGCTTCAGCATACAAAGACATTTTGGACAATTTCATGCTCCCAACTTTGTGGGAACAGTTTGGAGATGGCCCTTCCTGTTCCAACACGACTGCGCACCAGTGCACAAAGCAAGGTCCATAAAGACATGGATAAGCGAGTTTGGTGTGGAAGAACTTGACTGGCCTGCACAGAGTCCTGACCTCAACCCGAGAGAACACCTTTGGGATGAATTAGAGCGGAGACTGCGAGCCAGGCCTTCTTGTCCAACATCAGTGTTTGACCTCACAAATGCACTTCTGGAAGAATGGTCAAAAATTCCCATAAACACACTCCTAAACCTTGTGGAAAGCCTTCCTAGAAGAGTTGAAGCTGTTATAGCTGCAAAGGATGGGCCCACATCATATTAAATCCTATGGTTTAAGAATGGGATGTCACTCATGTTCATATGTGTGTGAAGGCAGCCGAGCGAATACTTTTGGCAATATAGTGTATAATCACTTAATCATTTCATCCTGTTAGATATTTGTGTGGAACTTTGTCATACTGTAATTAGTGTATGATTTCTGAGTCCTTCTTCGGTCCAGGTCGACATTTTTGCTAAATTTGAAGAAATTCCCTCAAGGCATTCCTGAGATATCACATTCACAAGAAAGACATGAACATATGGATGGAGGGATGTACATATGGACGGACAACTGAAAAACATAATGCCTTCGGCCATGGCTGCATAAAGCGGAGGCATAAAAATATGTATGATATTAAATAAATAAATAAATAAAGATGGCATATGGAAATATGAGAAATTATCCAAATATCAGGTTATGTGAAACCTATGACAGAAAACTGGTACAATGTGAGAAACAGCAAATGAATTTAGTACATATACACAAAATGTGTGAAATGTGCATTGTATATGCATTAAGAAGACAACAAAAAGCAGCAATTTACTGTATATGCATACAGTGTGGCATGCAAGGGTGGGTCTTCTCAGCCAATGTTCAATGAATGTTTCAGGACATGCCAATCCATGTGTAGCATGAAGTCAAGGAGTTGGCTGAGCATGGCTTCAATCACTACACTGCGGTAACTGCTCTGATGTAGCAACTAAACTGTATTTACCCTGGTAGGTGATCTCTGCTGGCTGCTGCAAAACTGTGCTGTAGTTTCCAAAGTCTTCCTCGGACAGCACGCCCCCTCTTGCTCGTGCCTATGGACAAAAGCAAAACACATTTGAATATAAAGGCGATGAACAGTCACTGTATGTCCCTAACTGACTGACTGACAGACCCCCCACTGCTGAAATGTGCATTGGTCCAAACCCAAGTAGTAATGGTTTGTCATTTAATTTTTTCACTTGTCATTTAGTGTGCAACCTTGCTTGTGTAAGTACATTACGGTTGTTTGCACTTGTATGAATCTATTAACCTCTGGATGCATAAGTGGGCCAAAAATGACCTGTGTTGTTGTTGTTTTTTTTTCGTAATGTTTTTGCAATGAAAATATTTAATTTGCTTGCTAACATTATTATAGGTTGGGAGGGTGTTTTGTTGACAGAATAGAGGAATAAGAACGAGGCTGATGCTTAGGCTACTTGCCTAGGAAAAATCTTTTAGATTTTTGCATTGCCACTAACCTGCAGCCTAAGCACATAATTAGGTTGAAAGCCCATATAGTAGGTGGGTTGCTATTTGTTTTCATGGCAAGTGTACCTGTTCCACACACACTATCCAAACACACTCACAACTGTGTTAAACAATAACCTTATTTTAAATGATAAATCACCAGACACCATATATGTTTATTTAATGAAGTTTAACAAAAAGGATGAAAATAATAAGCCTAAATTATTGACAAATACATTGAATTTAATACAGGTAATTTTTGATGTCATCATGGATAAGTGTAGACTTCAATCACTTACACATCTAAGGGTTAAGGTACAGATGGCATGGTGTTCAGTTTATGAAGTGGCAGGATTTGGGTTTAGGTGTTGGTCTGTGAGGCCCTAAGAAACAGTATTCCCCTGGGACAGCAGGGGCAGTCTGGCAAGTTTTCTTGTTTTTTTGTCTCTGGTCTTAGTAATTCGATCATAAAATCACAGCTCTGGTGAGGTGCTAGAATTCAACACCTCTAAACCTCTGAACAATACAAGCACATGTAACTGAATGAAGCATCTGCACTTTTGCACAGTGGCTGAGGGGCCTTCCTGACATGGAAAGCCATCCTGTCCTAATAATCTAAAACATGATTTTGACACAGTTAAAACTATTACAAAATTATTTATATTATTCCTGTTAGTATACTTTAAATTATATTGTTGTTCAAATAATGTTGCTGAAACTTTTTTTTAAATGGTTAAAAAAAAAAGTAGGACCTGCAAACAAAATTTTTCAATATTTACAGCTTAATGGTAATAATAATTCATAATACGTAAATTATTCACAGTAAATACTTGTTTCAGTGCTCTCCTCTATGCTGCAACTGTAAAGATTAGTGTGGCACTTAGTTTCTAACCCAAGTTTATACCATTTTTGGCATAAATAGAGGATGAAATCAAGAATCATTTTCAAGTTTATATGCTTTGACACCACCTTTTTATCTATTGGCCTTGGATTATAATAACGGACAGTAACCATTACCACACACACTCAAGGGCCACTTCATTAGGTCCACCTGTACAGTCTAATGCAGTTCAATGCAACAGCTCTGCCTTTTAAGAAAGTTTATAATGTTTAGTTTTTGTTGACATTGTGGAGAATGAGTAAATTAAATTCTATGTTTATTACTGAGGTTGTAGTTTGCAGAGGTCTTGTACTGGACTACATTATATTGAAGTGTTTCTGATTTTTTGTCCTCCCTATTTATATACATGGGAGGGACAGAATAGTAGAAACGCCTCTCAATAAAATGCAGTCCAGTACAACAGCACCACTAACCAAAGATATAATTGAATGAACACCTCTATTGCTGTGACAAAAAGAAAACCTGAGCATTATAACATCACAAAGGTTAACTTTATGGCAGAACAGTGGTATTGGATTGGATTGTGCAGGTGGACCTAATAAAGTGGCCACTGAGTGTAAGTAATGAACTAACTGAACCCCGCCGTGTCCAGAAAATCCTGTCAGGAAAACCCAAGTCTGTAACATCTCAAATGCATATTTCTCACAGAGGCTCAGTCCTTCATAACTGGACGAAAATGAAAGCATAAAAGCTGTGCTCATGGTGGCGTGCCTATGTGTGGGCATGGTGCAGCAGTGTGCTGCGTGCATGTGCACTATACCCACAGATTTATATGCATGACTACACAAGCTGGAGTCAAGAGCATTTCCATCATTTCAGTTTACTGACTAACTGTTTCTATTTTTGTGGGTGTTTTTCTTTTCTTCCTTGTCTTTGGCTTTGAATTTGATTGTCTTATTATTTATGTTGTATTTGTGCCTGTTGTCTATGATGTCACTAAACACTGACACACAGTGCTGCTGATCACTCTGCAGTAGGCCACATTTATATTTAGCAAGAATGATCTATTGTACTGTGATGAGGGAATTATAAGATAGGGCTGGGCAATAACACAATAAAAAAATATATATTATCACAAGATATTTTTCTGCATAAAGATATAAAAAAAAGTTCAATAAAATATTGCTAGATTTTTATTCCATTATTACCACACAAATCCAAATCTTGTGGCAAGAGTAGAGAAAGGTCTGCTTGCTTGACTGGTCACGAGTGATTTTATCATGAGAACATTTTTGGCTGTATTGCCCAGCCCTATTTTAAGCAAATGCATGGAAAGAAGCTTAATGTTATGAGCTTTACTGCTGACAAAATTAGGGAAAGCTGATGTGAACAAAATAATATCACAACAATCCTGTGATCTTACCTGCATGGTAGTTTAAAGTACAATGCATATCTCAAATAACATTCCCTAATTTGTTTCAGAGCTTGTTTTATGAGAGATTTTGATAAGTAACAGCTTTTTATGAATACTTTCAACCACAAAGTCATAATTAAATATCAACTTGATACCATTATCCCAATATAATTATGTTTAAAGCTGATAAAGGATAGTTCAATTATGGCCTGGCCCTAGACAAAAGTTTGCCAGATTCTTAGGGCAAAGTTTGGAGACTTTGAACAGTTATTTCAGTGGGGCCTATGCAGTGTTTATTGCAACTTATAGGTTACGTTGAAAAAAATGAAAAAAAATGCCATGCGTCCTTACAGCAGCGGCCATTTCCTGCGTCAGGTTTCCACTGTAGAAATCTGCTATCCCATTAGCTGCTACAGCATCCAAGATGGTTGCCAAATCAACACGCCTGGAGAACAGTCCGGGAAGGGGAGGCTGACCGTTTGGGAGGAACAAATCCCGGAAAGCATCCGACATGTTCTGGTCCTTAACTTTGGCCAAAGCTTCAGCTGGGGAGAGATAAGCAGTACAGATGAGATCACAATTTGGCTTGTGCTGTTCCTTTTGTTTTTGAATGAACAAGCACACTGTGTGGTTAACAGGTCTATCATCTGTCTTAATGCTATGTTAGCTCATGTTTTTCAGGAGCAACATCACTGCTGGGCAATCATGCAGTGTTGTCAAATTTTACAAACAGTCAGATTAATGACATTCCCTTCATTAAAGTCAAGTTGATTTCTGAAGCCATTATCAGAATCATGCCTCAAAGGGCTTTACATACCATAACATACTACATTACACTATACTTACCAAGGTCATGAGTGACATTAAACCCATTTCTGGCCACATCTGCTGCCATGGTAACCACATCTTTCCACGGCATTCTGAAAAACACAAAGGTCCCACATGATTGGCGTGGTTAATGAATCTTCCAAACTTATGAATATAACCTGAACTCATCACTTTAAAAGGATTATTTTTTTCAAGGTAAAAGTCTGTAGTGACCGAGCATTAAACTTATCCACCTGCATGCATCAAGCAAGCATGTTAGTGCAGTAGCATCACTCTCTTAACAACTAAGGCGTCAGAATGATTACATAGCAACAGAGTAATTACCGCCCAACGTTCTGATGAGGAAAGACGAGCAAACAATGTCTTCTCCTTAAACACAGCTGGTGATAGCTTCACTGGAAAGGGCATCAGACCCATTTAGCTCCTTCAGACACTCATTATGGTTGAACAATGAATCAAATAATTTTCAAAATCGCAATATGGTAGACAGTACAACTACAGGCTGTCCATTCTAATCTGATTCTCGAAGACTAAGTTAAATAGATTGTAGTTTTCATTTTAATGGGAACATGATTGTTTGATGAAAGTAAAAGATACTGAGGCGAAAAAGGAATGAATGCAGAGAATCCAGACATCAGGAGGAAGACTGTAAACAGTCACAGTATAAGGAAAGATTAAAGTAACAAAACAAACTACAATTACAGTTATAGTACCTGCCATAGAGCTGGTGTGCCTGATGCAGCCCGCTGAGCATACCTGGTACTCCAACCAGCAGGCCAGGCTGAAATTCAACAGCAAGAATAGCATGTTCCCATCACCCACATCTCGGAATAATAATAGCAACAGTAACATTTCTGCTCTTCTCTGACTCAGCATCTGAAAAGTGGAAGGAGGAATATTTTAAGAACAATGCCTTACCTTGAGATCAAGGTCGGCCTGCAACATCTCCTCGTGGATGGCAGATGGTGCCGTCTCCCTAAAGTCAATTACCCTGGTCTCATTTTTACGGATGTCATGCACCAACATAACTCCACCGCTGCAGAAAATATCAGCAAAGCTCTGTGTTAGCTTTGCATTCATGCTTGTTATATTTCAAATCAAAGATCCCAGCCCTTTTGATAAATTTGTTAATATCACTCACCCGCCGATACCAGAGGTGTGGGGGTGGATCACGCCCAAACAGAGGGCAGCAGTGATGGCAGCGTCCACACTGGAGCCCTGCTTCTCCAGAAGCTCAAAGCCGAGAGATGTGCACTGGGCCACATCAGTCACCACTGTGCCCTGGTTAAACACCTTGAAACAGGAGAACAAGGAAGGACTAAAGTTTTATTGTGTCTTTGAACCGAATTGACTTCAATTGTGGGTGTGGCAGCATGTGTGGCAGATATAGTCCAGATAGTCGACAGGTACAGGCGGGATCAGAGGGCCTGGAATCATTTGAGAGGATCAACACTAGAGCTACCAAAATTAAAACCACCAACCTGTGGATCTCCAAAGTAGATCTGCATGATGAGAGCTACAGTGACTCCTGTGGCGAAGGTCAGGCAGGCTGTGATGATGACCGTCAGTCCATCTCGCTGGCAGGCACAGCTGTCTGCTAAGGGGTCTCGGGTGGTCTCTCGCAGGGGTGAGATGTCATGGCTGGCCAAGTCGGAGGCCGACGATGGGAGACGCTGGAGGCGGGCGGACTTCAAAAACAGATCAGGATCTGGGGGCCATACAAACCAAAAGGCTAAGGGTGAACAGCAAAGAGCGAGACACATGCAATCCTACAGCTCATTTCTTTTGTTCTCTCACACCAAACTCTACTGACAAATCTAGCAATGCAGTGTGACCTTGCTTATTATTCAGCATGACTTAACAAATTATGAGGACGCAATCTTCAGTACAGCATGCATCCAACACACCAAGAAGCAGCTGTTTCAATAAAATTTCAACCATAAGAATTGATTTGCCTTATTTTCCCACCATGACTAGGTATGATTGCTGAAATCACCATCAAATAAATCTCTTATGCTTTTTTTTTTTTCCCTTTTTTTTCAGAAGGCATATATCACAAGCCTAATCAAATGAATGGTCACCCCTTGTGAACTGGAAGGTAATGTTAGGTGTGATGCCAAACAAAACCTCAAAAATGTTCAAATAATAATCTTAAAATGTTCAATTCATTTTGTTCCTTTCCTATCATGATATCATGACTGACCTGTGTCTTGTTCACTTAGAAAGTTGTCATCCTCCTTGCGACACTTGAGCGTGTTCTCCCCGGACAGCACGTCGTCCTCTGGCAGCCTGGGGAAGCTGGTGATGCTCATGTAGTCCACCGGGGAGTAGGCACTGCCCAGGGTGGTCTCCGGGTTGGTGTCTTTGTCCGTCATTAGCCCACTGGAGTAGCCGGCCACAGCCTCGGGGGCAGGGTTGTGCATGACTACTCTAGGTGTCGCAGTCGCACAGTTTAGGGCTCCAAATCACAGGGGCATGGAGGAAAGCTCAGACGAGGAAGTCCATATTTGCACCGCTGCATCTGTTTCTGTGCACCTGTTAGTGAAGCAGACCTAATGCCAAATCACTGTATTACTCCTGTATGGCTGTGGTTGCTTTATCGCACTTAATTTCCCATGATATCACAATATTCCTCTACAGTTTTGTCGTGCTGTTTTGCATCCTTGAATAAGGTTACTGCCGTTGTCTCTGCCCGGGGAATATTAGGCCAAGATACTCAAGTGCAGCTCCCGGGATGATGATGATGATGATGATGATGATGATGCATTCCTCCAGCTATGCATGTGTACCACCTGGAGAGGAAACCATGCAGCCGACGTTTGTATTTTTCAGCCTCTTTTTTTTTTTTTTTCTTCCCTCCGAGCGGCGTTTCTCTTACAAAGCTAGCAGGCTGTGGCGACTCGCAGGATTTGCATAGCCGTCAAACAAGCCAGCCATACTGGTCATGTTTGCCTGCGACAAAACAGGTTCTAGCTGTATTTCCAGTGTCATCTACGTTACAATTAACACTCCATTACACAACAGACTAAGACCTGACTAAGACAAACCGGGAGAAAACGCGCTGTTTAAAACGCTCAGATTGACACATTTATTATGCAACCTATATCCATTCAGATGTTAAAAATAATAAACTACCATATAGGTTGTATCTACTCACCGTGTGTCCAGACATATATTATCCTTGGCTTGGTGGTGTTTTTTTTTTTTTTTAAACAGAGCAGATGAGGTGTGGACTCTGCCTCACCGGGAGAGCCACTAGCTGCTGCTGCCGTGACATCACGCCGACTGAAGTTGGTTTCACATTAGCATATGGGAACCTGGCCCTGCATTTACTTTGTCCTCCTCTGCAGCTTGTGAAGGAAATACACAATATATATGGCACACTGAATAATGTGTTATATCCTGTGACTGTGCAGTGGAAGATGAGGAACTGCCTATAACGATTAAAAAAAAAAAAAAAAATCATTATGACCTCTTAACATAAATGCACAATGGAAAGCAAGCAGCAGTGTCATTTTGCAGTGAATTAAAAAAATATATACATGTATTTATATCTATATCTATATCAACGACGCATTTGGAAGAAAAAAATCGATCAAAGCATCTTGAAACATTTGATCTGTATTTCCTTAGCTCCTCAGAAAAAAATTAACCATTTTTTGCACGATCTAACGAAAGAAATAGTGATTCATTTTTTCATCAGCCTCCACTAAATATATATTCATGTTCATTTCCTTGTCTCATGTATTCCTAGAAATTATTAAAGCGAGCCAAAAAAAAAAAAAAAATACAGTTAACAATTTCAAACGGACTTCACTGTGATAGGCATTACCGTGTTGAAGAGCCACTGTAATGCTGATAAAATCCACTTAGCTTTATCTTCTTCAGGCCGGTTTTTGTCTAATATACGTGGGCGATGAGTGAAAATACATGTAGACATAAGCTGTGGTTCATAAGCTTGGCATTAAATTCGCTACACGTATTGCATCTAAACACTGACGTGTCTCCTGAGCAGGGAAGTGGATAAACAGGTTTTAGTAGGTCAGCAGAGCAGCTACACCTGCTCCTCTTACAAATTCTTTGGCCCACCTGCAAATCCATCACACTTGTGCTGCTGTCTGCTCCATTAGTGATCAATAATGTACATTTGCGGTGATGCAAACATGTTGATGTGGTGTCTGTATTCCTGCTCAAAGGGCTTGATCTGTGCACACACAGAGGTCAGAGGTCAGGCTCAGAGGATGACCAGAGGAGTTCACAACAGGTGAGATGCAGCGATACTGTCACCAAATTACACACAATGCATAGGCTGCAGTCCACTCCATGCTTCCCAGTCAGCCCAAAGGCTCAAGACACATAATGACCACCCTTACCCCCACCTGTCCCTCCTCTTGTTACCTGTATTCAAGCTGGAACACCCCTCCACATTCAAATCCTTGTCCATCGAGGCAGACCTCCTTTATTATACATCCTACTGACCCTCCCACCCCATCCTGTTTTTAAAATTTGCCTGTTGTACTCTCATGCATATATTGTTTTTCTAGCTTCTGTTGCGTATCCTGTAAAGCATTTTCAGCTGTACACCCTGTATAGTATTTTATTGCAAAATACTGTATGTTTTTTTTTTTTTTTTTTTTTTTTTGTTACTGACCACCCCATTATTGTTCTAATCCCATTCCCTCCCTCTGCTCCACTCTCCCACACATAAATGATGACACAAGATTCAGGTGTTAACCTGAGTATTTATTATTGTTGTTGTTGTTTTTTTTTTCTCCTTTTTTGGCGGGTACCTGTGTTCTCTGAATGGATGCTGGAAAACCCATCCGCTGGTTTTGCATAGGTCTTGCCTGTCAATGGACGACTGTCCATTTTGGGGATGGAAAATTCAGTACATCACAAAAACCATGCAGAAATAGTGAAAGGCACAATCACCATAGATATCAGATACACCAAATTTTATATATCTATATATTTCATTTTTCATGGGGAAGGGGTGTATTCATTGAGATGTAACATGGGCAAACCCCAAAGCTGCCATCATTTCAGGGCACAACATAAATATATGAAACTCCCCAGACATTCAACCCCTTTCAGTTTAAACATCTGACTAGGTGGACAATGATCTAATAACTATATGGGGAAATACGAACATACTCTATTATAATTTTTTTTTGTTGTTGATACAATGCGTTTCTTCTTCTTCTTTTTAAATATAATCTATCTGTTTCTTGCCTCATCCTTTCCCTGACCACATCTCTCACGTCACATTTGCTTGACACACCTGGGGGCCACTCCCTCTCTGCATTATGGGACGCCTGCCACACTTTTCACACACTGCATATTAAATACAATTCCTTTTACATGACACTGATGAGAGGGGCGAAAGAGAGGAAAGAAAAATTTGCAAAACAGGACAGGCTTGCAGCGGTGGAGCCACCTGTGGTGATCAATCCCACACTTTATCCATGGACACACCATTGTACACACACACACACACACACATACACACACAAAACTGTAATCTCTCATTGTTGCCCTCTTTTCTTACTTTATGCAGTATATATATTTTTTAAATAACATGCATACAAAGTGTTGCGAGAGTGTTCTGAGGCACATTCAGTTAGAATAGTAACCCCCTAGGGATTAATGAAACCTAAATGGAGATTACTGTGAGTGTGTGTGTTTATGTGTGTGCATGTGTGCTAGACTTATCACCTAAGATCCATTCACTGCATTGTTAAGGGGATTCAAAAAGGTTACATAGGTATCTTTAAAACAGAAAAAAAGAAAAAAAAAAAAAAAGGAAAAAATAACTATAATGTTCAAAAGTTTATCATAAATTAATAGATATTCTGAATAAAATATAGCCATGAATAGGATAATTGGCATTACTGAAAAAATGTGGTATGGGGAAAAGAATTTAGCATAACAATCTATCTGAACTACACAAGACATGATATTTCCAAAACAAGCTGAAAGAATCCTCAAACTCTAAATTTGTCTTTTTAACAGACAAGAGCAAATAGTATTAAAACTCTTATCAGTTTAATGTATTCTCACCAGCATTTAAACAGCAAGTGCTGTGCCCCACTGTACCCTCTGGAGGGCAGTGTTTGCCTATGGCACATGAATTCTGAATCCGGTGCCGCTTGCAGGCTGCATCACAATACATGGACTGAGTCTGGGGCAAAGACACCACTTTTGGCCACTGAAATGACCTCTCGGTTTGTTATTCAGCACAGCGGTGAGGCAGAGTGAGGATTCTCATCAGTCCCATTGGAAACCACTAGGTGGACTCCAGTCCTGAGAGACATTGACAGCTAACAGAGCGTTATAAACTGTACTGTAATATTTACAAGAGAAATAAATGATCATTAGTCATGTTTTTTTTTTTTTAAGGATTTTTAGCATTTAACGTGTCATTACACCTTCTCACACACAGACAGGTTGATTCCAAAAAAAAATCACAAAAGGAAAAAAAAAAAAAAAAAACGAGCACACAGCACGCAGCTAAACTTTGACTCACAAAATGTATGACAGTGCAAACTTACATCCATGTTTCAAATAATTTACAAACATTAGTATATATTCATATACACTTCAGCACCATCGTTTACTATTACTGTTGAATACATATCCGTAAGCTAGATCTTAAAGTGGACACTGTTAGGGCTGGATGTGCTAATGAGACAGAAGGAGAGAGAAAGAGAGAGGGAGAGAGAAAGAGAAATGGATGGAGTAGATGAGAGCAAAATGGGCAAAGCAAAGGATTGCATGTCCTTGACCAAGACAATACTTTTCTTTTTGTGTGCATGTTTCTATGAATATGTGTGACTTTTCAACAAAAAGAATTGATGTATAAAGATCTTCGCTGTTTTTTTTTTGTTTTTTTTAAGGTGTTTTTAATTTTTTTTTCTTGGTGTTCACATGGTCGATGCTAACTCACAGCACACATTGTGAATATGGCTGATGCGTGCTGGGCACATTCCTCTTTAGTCATGATAGACTCAATGAGCATCATGCTGTGTTATGTTTCACAGAGACTGATTTTTTTTTTTTTTTTAGCTTGTTGGATTTCAAAGCCAGTGTACTTTCTTCTGCTTGTCTGTGAGGAACAGGCTTTCTTTTAGTGTGGGTATCAGGCAGAGAAAGACAGCATTCCAAGAAAAAAATGAACAACAATGCAGCAAAACAAAATAAAGAGTTACCACCAATACCGTTCTGCTCCTACTGTATCCTGCCACACCCTGTAACCTGAAGGCAAGCCATAGATTATTTCACTCAATGTGTTAATAGTTAGTATCAGTACTTATTTTGCCAGTAATGCATATTTTAGTTGATATTATCCCTCTTTGCTAAAATGATCTACCTTATTTATTATCTACAATCTATAGAATCACAGTTTAGATATGCAAAGCATTTGGTGTAAGCATTTCAAAATACTTTCATACTGGCGTCATGACAAATACTAAATAACTGAATTGAGAAAACTATCTCGCAGGCTGCTCAGTGGGCTACGTTACACTTTACTCTGACCCTTCTCTTTTTGTCACCTCCCTATCAGTGCCGCCTAAATCTAATTCATTATAGCTTATCTTTTACTCTTTAGTTTGTTTTGTTCATCCTCTCACCATCCACTACTTGCTTTTATCCTTCACATTAGTGAGAAGAAAGAAATCCACAGTTTTTGTTTCCTATGAAATGGACCGCCCCGTATTTCTCCTCGCCTTGCACATTGACCTAGGCTAAAACAATCGAGAGGCAATCCAAACCTGAGAGGAACAAATATCTAGTGATTTTCTCTTCTCAGTCCTTGCACACGGTATATCCTTCCACCTTTTCTGAACAAAAAGAAAAAAATTAAATACAGTTGCTGTAATCTAAAAATTCAAGGGCATGATGAGATTTTGTCTCTGTTGAAATTCTAAGGCGTAAACTGTCTTTCTCCTGCATTATTTCCACTCGATAAGTCTGTTCCTCCAAACAGAGAAAGTGCACTTTATTGTTTTGAGTCACTATCTCTAAACCTAGCAAAGTATTTCAGGGATTACATGAGAAAGAAGAAGTAAAAGACATGCCTTTAGGGACAGTGAAACAGGAGAGAAACATGGATAGAGCTAATCTTTTTTCTTGTTTTTCAGAAATTATTGTCAATAGGTATAAGTTGTATAAATATTTAAGAAACTTTTCCCCCCAGTTTTTTGGATACTGCTACGGACAGTTAAGTAGTAAGTTGCCTGGTCTGCTTAGAGGGATTGGTTCATAAAGGCAGAATGGGGCAATAAGGGCCAAATCAGTTTGTGTCTAAACCTATAAAAGTGTAGGCTACTGGTATCTGAGTATATGTAACATTATATAACGTGCATAAATGAAAGTAAATTTTCATTAGGTGAATATGTTAGAACGTGTGTGTCTTGGATTAGACTATGCACTTTTAATGCCCTCAAAGTAAACGATGCCCCCTAACAGCTGGAAGGTTTAGTGGCAGAAGTTGCGCTTGCTGGGCTGGTGTAGGAAGGTGTTTCTGGCGTGGGCTGCATGACGAGGAACCTGTTCCCTGGCGCGGTTTTGGCGTTGAATGCGGTTGCGTCCCAGATGGCGCCTCTCAATGCGAGCTTTAGCGCGCTGGACCCTGGCCACTTGGGTGACCTTGGCCAGAGCTCCTGCCTGGGCGGCTGCTCCACGGCTCACCCTGGTGGACAGAGTGCTGTGAGATGCAGGAGCCGCGGCTGGTTCAGCAGCCCTGCTGCCGTGGGAGAGAAAAGAAGAATGTGTGATTATTTTGACAGCCATGTACACAGTGAGGAAACCATTAAAGAAAGGTGTGACTAGCATAAAGTGTCCTACTTCTCACCTCACGCTGCTTGCCAGGCTAACAATGCTTTCCTCTCCCACCACAGACAGGTTGCTATTGGAGACCATGGACAGGTTGTTCGGGGAGACGTAGACAGACATGCTGGGGTGCTCAATAAGCAGGTCCTCCATTGGGCTGGCCTCTGCTGTGGCTCCCTCTGCAGTGAAACAGGGGGGAGGGGTGACAAACCAGCTCTCATCCATGCAGCCTCTCTCTGAGCCTGCCCTACTGCTACCCCCACTGCCTCCACACTCACTCCCAGAACCAGGGGACACGGATGGGGTGGAGGGTGTGGACAGCCTGGCTCGCCTTGGCAGGGTCACGGGTGTCGTGGCACCCAAGTCTGACGGGCTAGTGCTCGGACAAGACAGGGGGTCTGATGGTGCTACTGCATCTCGTGCCCGACCTTTATGTGTCCTGCGGCGCTTTTGAGGCGGGTGGGGAATGGGGACTGGGCACTCAGTCCTAGTAAGTGTGTCTAGATTATTTGATTTGTTACTGTCTGGGAATGATTGTGCTATCACTGGGCCTTCTGTTTCACCCTCAACCTGCATCATGCAGTCAGCTGCCTCTGAGCGCATGGCAGTGATGGGACCAGGGATGGGATGGCCAATAAAAGGGAAGATGTTTGAGGTGAGAGGGGGAAATTGCAAAAATGATGCATGATACAAAGGTGGTAGGTTTTCAAAAAGCCATGCGGGTTAAGGGGACATTTTAAAGGGGGTCACATACGCACGCGCACACATACCAGTGTGGGGAATGTGAGGGTGTTTAAATAAAAATTGGAGGAGGGGAAGGAGAGGGGGTAAGGAAACACAAAACATAAAAGTAAGAATCATATCATTAGTTATGTTGACCCTCTATGGTTGTGGTTATGTCAGTGACATAATGTTTGTCTTGACTCTGCTGAAAGTGTTTTATGTTGCTTGTGTCTTTTGGTTGGCTTTTGCACAGGCACCAAAGCAATTTTTTATAATCATTGCCTTTGTCACAACTGAGATCATACAAAAAGAGGAAGGAGCTGCATGTTCACATGTTCACAGAGAATCATATGTTTCCATCATCTGATAGACATCACCCTTATCATGGCTGTCATATGGTTACTAGTCTAATTGTGCCACGCCCCCACTTGCAAGCTTTTCCGCCGCACCCCATCCCTCACCTCCAGACATCAAATGTTAGTCCACATAGCATTGCAGTCATGCAGAAAGGGGCAGAAGCATTTACCTTCTCAACTGCCTAAGCCATCAAACATGCAATGAATGTACACAGTTTGACTATTCCCCATTTTATTGGTATGGTATTTTTCAAATGCCATACCAACCCCTCCACTCCCACCCTGCAGAACTGAAGGAGACTCACCAGGCAGGTTGACCAGCATCCATCCCTCCTCATCAGCCTCTGTCACACAGGGGTTGGGTCCCTTCAGCTCAGCAGCCACCTCCTGTACCTCTCCGAAGAACAGGCTGCTCAGACGTTGAAACATGACTGCTTGTATTATCGTCAGTCGGTCAAGTGTTGATTACTCCGGTGCTGTGTGTCTTTGTCGTCCACCAAAGAAGCTGTAGCTGCCTTTGAAAGTCTTATTCGTGTTTAGCTGTTATTTGTTGCTGATTTAATTAATTCTTTGTGTGATGGTTGTCGATTTTCGGAGCCTCTTTTTCACTTGAAGCCCTTTGCTTGATCTCGGTTTTTGACAAACGGGAGTGGACAGGCTTCTGTAGTGCAAATGTAAGGTTTCACTTGGTTTGGAGCAAAGGCCTGGAGAGAGAGAGAGAGGTGGAGGAGAGAGGAGACACTGGTCAGTGGAAATGACATGATAAGGTGGTTTACGTCAGTGAACAAGTCCCTTCATAATTCACCTCAGTTGTCACAGAAAACTTTGCAGCTGTTCAGCGGCAAACAGCATCACTGTTTCAACATAAAACCCGTCCCTTATTTCACTAAAATGAAAAATGAGAAGTCACTTAGGGTTAATTTCATAATAGTTAGTCAAGGCACCACAACATAAGTCCAATGAGCCAATGATGTGTGTGGTAATAACTTTGTCATAGTTATTCTCAGAAACATTACAGCCAGTACACACCTGTTTGGTGGGCTGAACCTCAAACCTCAGAGCAACAAATATGCAATAAATATGTCCAAATAGATTATAAACAGAAGCTGCTTTTTCCACTGCTCTCTACTCATTTTAATCAATTTCCACAACAACTTTGTTAGACAGCCTGCAGATAATATTAGTTAAATTAAAACATAAAAAACTTGTGTTTGCATTTTCCAGTTGAATTTACCTGAATTTATCACCACTGAGGCTGTACAAAGTGTGAAGTTAAACTTCTTTTAAGGTCACTTTTTTTCTCAAAAGGAATTCAAATCGTGCATTGTCATTATCAGGTGAAAACCTTGTATATCCAAAATGTAAACTTCTCTAGAAATAAGAAAGCACACCTGTTTTGATGACAATGCACTTTTAAATTCATCCAGTGAGCTCTGAAGTGGTTTCATAATCCTATGTGGTCAAGGAGCTTTGGTAGGTGATAGAGGACAGTGTAATCCTTCACCTTTAGGGTAAACAAAAAAATCACCCAAACTGGAAGTGCAGGGTTTCACAGGACAATGGTGAGATGTTGCCACAATAAAAAATGACACCTCCAGTTTAAATTATACATGAATCTATGTTAAAATATTTTGGGGGAGGAACATTAAGCTATGCGGTAATAAATGGGAAAACATTTATCTAGGGAAAGGATGCAAATTTAAAAGACTACTATCTAGCACCAAATAGGGAGCTATTAAACAAAGCCCCTCCCCCACTAAAATTTCAGAACCTAGAAGCAAAGGCTCTGGACAGATGGACAGGCCAGAGTAGATGTTAGTAGGACAAACAAAGCCACAGACTCTTACAGAGTCAAACAAAGTGAAGAGGACACAGAGACAGGGCAAAGGGAAAAGATCCTGACCTAAATATACTGATGACGTAACGGTACCCTGACATTTCAACATCCGGGGGTTACAAGTCACAAAGGTTTAGCCTGTATTCTTTAACAGTGCCAGTTTGTACTTGTCCACATGTCTGATTTGTACTATGAGTAATATGTTGTGGGACAGGGTAGATACTGGAAGAACATGTTGCTCCTCTTAGCCTGTTATTTTCCACTGGGAAAGGTTAACCAGACCAACACTAGTGATCTGCCCTATTAGGTGCATCTCTAAAAAAGGACATGAGGAACACAGGCAGACAGATGGGCAAAAATACAGATAAAAGATTGACGGAGATCAAATGAATTACAGTGACTAAAATACACCAGAGAGAGGGCAGGAGAAGGAGTGACTGAAGTGATAAGAACCAGAGGGCGAATCTCCACCACAGCTGAACAAAACTCCAACTTGCTGTCACACACAAAGACTTCATTTGAATCACTTAATTTTAGACCAAAATTTGTTCAGAAACTTTGGAGACAACCTGCTGATAGACCAAAAAACAAACTAAGAAGAGCAAAAACAAAACCAGGGCAGAGGTAATAAATGATAGGTAAGAATAGAAGAGGGCAGAATAAAAAGGGAAACAAAATTTATGTAAGGTATGTGAGTAGAGAGACATGGAAGGTGATATGCATGGATGCTTATTTGGAAGGTGACACTTCCTGTCCTTATTTGGACTATCGCCATGGTGACACTAACACCAGGACCATAAGGAAACAGTCTCATCCTGAAGACACCCACACACACTAATGAAAGAAAACCAAGTTTGAGATGAGACATGGTGTCCCACATTATCACTGAGAGCTTCATTTAAAATAATGATTTGAATAAATATCCTCATTATCAAAAAGTATGCAACAGTGTGTGTGCTTGAGAGAGACAGAGAGGAAAATTGAGAGAGAAATAGAACCATAGAAACAGAAAATGGGCAGAAAAGGCATTAAGAAAGCAATGAAAGGGGAAACCTTTTCCAGAGAAATCTAATCAAATAGTTCATATCATGTGCCTGCTGGATAGCTGGCTTTCTGTTGTTTTTTTTTTTTTTATTACATAGTCAGGGTTACATGAGTTCATTTTGATTGAGTCTTGGGTCATGTGCAACATTTCTATCCAGGCATTTTAATAAAACTGGCCTGTGGTTGTTATATTTTTGCACCAGGTTCCCACAAAATGTTTTATAACACCTGACAGGATGCTACGTTCCCATCCTGAGCGCGGAGATTGTTTTTATGCATTCCTAAAGTCACAGAGGCAAAGTCATAAGACCATGACGGATAATCCTGATAAACAAAAAGTTTGGTGAGAAGTCCACAGGGCAGCTTTGCCTTAAGTGCAGCAAACAACCATGTAGCACCAAAATAAATTGCACCATTGCTTCCTTGTTTTCTGGTCATTAGTGTATAAAAGCACACACCCACACAGAACGACATGCAAAACAGCCAAATAAATACAAGGGCAATGCAATGGAGCATTCAGCATCCTTGATAAAACAATTACATCAGTCTGCTGGCTGAACAAGCCAACTCAGCACTATCTCCCTGGTGTAAATATAGCTGCTGATACTGCCAATAGGATGAATAATCATTACTGATATGGCTTATATAGAAATACAGTGCATTAAGATGAAAGGAGGAATTTTTAACAGACAGGTCTAATTGGGCTACGATTGTATATAACATGTCTTAATATCATGTATGGCACTTGTTGTATAGGCTACAACCATTACTCAACAAATAACAGCTGCACTGCCCACACTGATCAACTCCACAAGTAAAACTGGAGTAAAATCAATTATGCTGGAGGGAACTGATCGATGCATATGGAGCACGTGTCTGATGAGTTGTTAGGACTGGGTTTGTAATGTAGTTAGCAAGTAGAATAGGATTTTAAAAATACTGAAAACTTAGAGTGTTTTTAATTAGGAAAATGCAAACGGCTGCTCATTTGACTGCCCCATATTTTCATATGCCTTAATTCAAATGTCACACTATGGCTTCTATTTTACATGCACTAATTAAACACCCTAACTAGCACACACCCGTTACAATCTCATTGCAGTGCAGAGCCTTTCTCCTGACAGAGGCCCTTTAAAAAAAGTGGGCGGAGCTCCAGGAGAAGGGAGGGGAATCACGAAATAAAAACAAGACGTCACGTCCTCACGTCACTGACGCTAAGGAGAGAGGTGCCAGCCTATCTGGCGACCACAGGAGAGGAAAAAAAGGCACACAAAAAATATAGCTGCTTATACAATAATATATGAATGTAAAAAGGAAGCCTGTAGCATTTTATGTCTTAACTACATGCAACAGGACTGTAAAAACACAAGAAAATGGCACATCGGCGCTGTCTGGTGTCAACGGTTTTGTCTGGAGTTGAAACCCCCTTGACATTTGTTATGAAAAAAAAAAATCCTCATCTGAGCGAGCAGTGTTTACATTTCAAATGCAGAAAGATGACCCGAGATTGTGCGGGAAAATTTCCCTCTCAACCTCTACCTTCAGTTACCGACAACCCAGAGAAGGGAAGTCTTTATGTAGGCTATCCAGGTTAAACATGAATTATCCGTGTAAGCTGTACAGCCAAAGGGTCAAAGCAATGACAGTTTAGCTCAGCGGCGGTGCAGCGAAAGCAAATAGATCGTCTAGATGGCTTAAAATAAATAAATGCATGGACACCGCTGTGAATACGACAGAATAAATTAACTGCTATACTGTGAACATACTGCACAAAACATTAATGTCCGCCACACAGAAAAACATCAACATCCGCCGTCGACTCTCTTTAACATCAGCTTTTGGTGCAATTTGCAAAACAGCGGCTGGCGTCGTCCTCTGTGTCTAACTTGATGTCATTGTTTTTTTAAGAGTATAGACGTCGAGGCCATCAAAGACATAAAGCAATTTGCTCTGAGCTGCTTGACATCTACTGAATAGACCCATTAACACTGAGCTATGATGCACAGCAATCGACACTCTAAGGAATGTAATAAGCTATGGACAGAAAATAGCATTGTAATTCCGTAATAATATTGGTTCTGTTATGTTTTCAGAGTGGCTCACATCTGATTAGCATAATTTTATGCATAAAGGCCTGTGATGAATGCACCAGATTCTCTCCGCTGGCAGACAGCTGTAGTCTGATACCTCTTGAGTATGCAGTTTGACACGAAACACTACTACCAAATACAAGCAAAACAGAGAATAGCTTACCTGCCTTTGCAATATAATTCAAGTTGTAAACGAGATCACACACAGTAGAAACGACAACAAATCTTAAAGCATAGCTTTAGGTAGCCTTTAAGTGAGGTAGTTAAAACACCATGATAAAAAAATAAAAGGCTTTCTTCTTAGAAGAAGGGCTTCGTGTAAAAATTTTACACTGATGTTTCAGATTATAACATCTGCAGCTTTCCCTCTTGCTCTATTTTTTCCCCTGCAGATTTTCCTTCTGTTTATTGCTGCCTCCAGCTGATCCTCGGATCAGAATGTAGAACGTACAAAACAGCTGATTGTGAGATCACAATACTCTCTGTGACGCCCCTTTCCCCGCCCACTTCAACAGCCAGCCAATCAGAATATTACACAAGATGCAAGCCGGGCCTCTTGGTAACAGGGTGGGGGTTGGGGAGAGGAGCTGTCAACCTGCACCCAGATGGAAACGGTGACTTTACTCAGAGTCTGATCCACAGTCAGTTTGCAAATCCCCCCTTCCTTGCTGTTGAATGTGTAGCTGGGGGAGGGTAAACTGATCCCAGATCCGTGCCATTACAGCTCCAACTGAAGGCCCTTTAAAACAAGGAAAGATGGAGATCTGTTGACAGAAAAGTGGGTAAACAGTAACTTTCTCTCCTAAATCTCCTAAAAAAAAAAACTTAAATTCAACTCTGGAGAGGAGAGCACAAGCTGCAGTTATCTTACGTATCACACTATATTGTTGTCAAAGCAACAGACACAGCAAAAGTTTTACCTTTTTGTGTTGCATTTGTCATTCTCATATTAGATTGCAATATTTTCAAAAATGTCTAGAATGTTATGCAAATTGAGGATAGCATGGGACATAAAGCTGTAATAAGATGACTTTTTAATTCTCATATGAAATAATTTCATAGTCCCCTCAGCATATTTACACCTGTCACATACATTAAACTAGCCAGTTTGTTTATGCTGATGCCATTCATGAACATGCAAATAAATGATTGTTTGTCACACTCCATAAACCAGATGAGCTTCCTGCTGGTGCATAATAGCACCCCAGTCCCTGTGATGTTGGTGATGTTACTTTAAATTTCATTTGTAAATAGTCCCCTCTCCCCTCCCCCTCTATGTCCTTCTTTTCATCACCCATAGCTGGGTGGGACTCCACGTGTCTGTCAACAAATATCAGCCAATCACACATGCCGCTGTTTGAATGCAGCATTTGAGTAGCCAATGAGCTGTGAAGAGGTTTTGAAAACCCCTGGTGGTCAGTACTTGCTCTGCAGTCTGTCATGAAAGTAAGCTCTGAGTGTTCCCCCTGCCTTATTGCAGGGTGTCCGAGCTGGCAACTATGAACATGAGTGTGTGCGAGTGTGTGAGTCTGTGAGAGAGAGTGAATGCTGCTGGCTGAGACATCACCCTGCATTACGTGTGCACAGTTTTGTTTGTATAGTCTACAGTGTCTATACATTTCTCAAGTGCACCTTATTGAGTGGAGCATTCATAACCTACATACAGTGCAATTTTGTGTGTGTGTGTGTGTGTGTGTGTGTGCATGTATGTGCGTGTGCGCACACCCCACTATGCTGATAAGGCGTATTGCAGCTGGTGGTGAAGTTTTATGTCAGTAGAGCAGTCGGTATCAGATGCCAGAAATCTCTGACCTCCTTTCTGGGCCCAAACCAATGATCCCTTCAGTTAGCAACCCCCCTGCTCTCTGCCAAACTCCTCTTTAAGCTTTTATCTAGAAAGTCCAAAAGTCCCTCCATTCATAGACAATTTTTCTGTATATTTACCTCACACTGCCAAATGACATTTTGCAATGTCCACCCCACCTCTTCACTGGGTTATAACACAGACCCTGGCTGTGTGATGCTATAGAAATATATAGTGTCAGTGTCTCAGGAACACAAATTTATAGTGCTTGAGTTCAGGACTTGGCACTTTGCTCACCATAGCTATGTTGAGAATGTGTGTTTGTGTGTGTATGTGAATGTGTGGGATCAGGCCTCTGGTGTGGCTGGATGTTGTGAATGCAAATTGAAAACAAATAAACCACACCTAACAGGGTTGTGCCTGCAGATGCCAGTGTCTCTTGCAGAGTTATTAGTAAAACTTCTTTTTCTGCCAGTCTTTGTCATGCTATTCCCACAATGGGGAGAGATGATAGGAGAGTCTTGCCCCATGACTATATGCACCAGCGCAATGTGAGCTTTCTAAAGGCACGATGATAAGGTTTCGGCCTATACAGTTACCAGGTGCTAAGCAACTTGTGCAGGGACACACACACACACATTCACCCACTGTGATGATGATATCCATACCCTGGTAACACAGTGAACATAAACATTAGGCAAGAACAGTTTGTGCGTTTGTACTTGTTAATGGCTGTGTTCTCAAAGTAATCAGAAGAAGTCACAGTCCTGGCCAAACCTATTATGCCATGTCTTGATGGTTCGTATTGCCACACTGAAAAGCTATGATGTACATTAATAACAATTCAGGATGTTTGTGGTAATTACTGTGTCAGTGAATGTAATATTGAACATTTGTGATCAAAACAAATGGGTAATGGGTGAGATGCAAGTCATGTTTTTACAATAATCATAAGGATATTAATCTCACATCAGTCAGGCCTGTAAGCACTGCTCAAGGACACAGAGGAAGGATATTATCTGGTTTTCCATTTTCTTTCTCTTTTTTCCTGTGTTATCCAGGCAGATCAGGGCTTTCACAGCGTTTGCTTGGCTTCACAGGATTCCTGCAGATACACAGGCTGGTTGGAGAAATAGGTGAGAGGTCAAAGCAATGTCTCGGAGCAAAGCATTGTCTCTCTGTTTTCTCTCTCTGTATCTGTGGTGCATTTGTGTGTGTGTGTGTGTGTGTGTGTGAGAGAGAGAGAGAGAGAGAGAGAGAGAGAGAGAGGGTGTGTGTGCACGAGCATGTGTGAATTACAGCATTTCAGTAGTTGATGCTTTACTTTGCCTCAGCTGAAACAGCTGAGGCATGCAAGTTCAGAGGTTTCCACCCAACCCAACCTTGTGTCATAAACCCTGGTATTTTGCTCATGGTTCAAAACTTAGGTGTGGTGTAGGATGGACAGGTTGACTCAGAAGTCATGTTTGTAGGATATCTCTTTAACACATGAATCAAACACTGAACTCAGTCTTGACATGTCTGCAAAAATCCATTCGCCAACGCAAATGTCCAGTGTTTTGTTGTGTAGATTTTCTTCATTGTGCATGTCCCGGTGGGGTGCAGCAAGTCCAGCAGCCATTACTAACATTCCCATTGTGAAGAAAGCTGAAGCTCATGGTATTCTGTTTTGAGAAAACACTGCTGACTGAAGAATTTTCTGTTAGTGCTAGGTATGGATACACACTGGAATAATAATGTGTAGTGCCGCTTTTACAAAGGGAAACTGCAATGTAAAAATGCTGATGTAATTATGAAAGCATGGAGAAGAGAAGAGAACATTAGGGTGGAGTAGAGAAGTGGAGGCCCATCTGCTTGGCTCTCTTCTTTGGAGCCAGTGTCAGGTCAATGATCGAGCATTTGTTGTTTATATTGTTTTGTAATTTACTTCCTGTATCTTCTTATTAGCCTTCTTTTCACTATTTAGCCATACTCCTCCCATCCCGTCTCTGACGCTTTTATTTTTGGTGCCTCTCTCCCCCCCTTTCCCCTCACGCCTCTCTCCCCCTGCCTAAGTGGCTGCTGGCCAATGATAAGACAGCAGCACCAGAAGATAGGTCAGACCAGCAGCTTTACAGTGCCAGCAGTCATGTAAATGACCTGTATACTGCACAGCAGGACCACTCAGATTGCAGATCTCTGTACAATACAGGCTATATACTGTATGGAAGCTCTGTGTATATGTGGCTGTGAGAAACTCTCTCAAAATCCACACCATGAATCGTAAGCATTATGCAAATGATTCTGACAAGCAAGAATATAATGTCCACAGCTAAATGCAAAATATCAAAATGAATAAACTCCTAGAGGAAATAGGGGATAGGGTCTGTTTAAAGTTTAATTGCCATTTAATGCCATGTGATGAAAATAACAAGCCTTTAGTGTTGCAAGCCCTTTGAGTTTTGTCCAAATGTCAATATGTACAGTATGTGAGTATGAGTGTGTGTGTGTGTGTGTGCGTGTGTGTGTGTGTGTGTGTGTGTGTGTCTGTCTGTCTGTCTGTCTGTCTGTCTGCCTGTCTGTGTTGGGTCAGGCTCAAATGTTTGTCCCTCTCTGCTCTCACTGGGTCTGGGCCTAAGGACAGCACGGAGAAAAACACAATATAAATGCAAATAGAATCTCAGTACTAATTCAAATCCCACAGGCATGCAGACTATTTGAGAGAATGACATTTTTGCTACATGGAAATGTATTTAAATGTCAAAGCAATGCTCAGTCAAAATATGGAAGATGCATGCAAACATTGAGTATGACGTCATTTAGAACACATTTAACTTCATGTCAGTGTCATTTTGTACAGTTTTTATTTCTCATTTCCATCTGTTATACTGTATCATCCAGAGGCCTCTGGCTTTAATAGCTTCTGCTGCCTGTCCATACATGCAGGCCCCTCCACAGCTTCCTGCAGTCCCCAGATACCTTCATATGCTGTTTCTTATCCAATACAGACATAACATGGTAGCTCCCCTGTCATCATTCCAAAACACAATCACAGAGCTGAAGGAAGGCCGTCTGGCTCAGATTTAGAGCAGTAGGTACAAAGGTGGAAGAGGAGGCTGAAAACGTGCCTGTCACACGTTCTCTTCCCCCTCACCCCCCTTTCTCAGCCCTCTTGAAATCCTCATGCCATGCATGGATCCCATGGGTCTGTCCCTACAAGGCTAAAACAAACAGGCCTGAAAGTGGTGTCCTTGGCAGGGGCGTGCTGGAAAACACAGCATGAGGACAGGCTGTGCTCTCTGAAGGCCGAGGACAGCCCCTCATTCACGCTCCCCTGGAGGATATTATGAAACTTAACGAGTGAGCTATTTTAATCCCCCAAAAGATTAGGGTACCTTGGCTGGTGAGAAAGCTCTCATTTTCAGTCACTTGCTCCGTTCTCAGGTTTTATTAGAACCACCTCTGCATGGAGTGTATGCAGCCAGGTCTCTTTTACTGAAATCTAAAATCTATCTGTTCATTCTGTCCACCATAGGCTTTCTCAGCAGTTACTGTGGGAAGATGAGTCCCCTGCCCAGCTGCCCCTTTTAACTTTGAACCAAAACATGGCCTGCAGATAAAAATAGCATTTAGGATTAAATCAAAGAGAAACGGAGCTACAAATACCATAGTTTCTTTTCCATTCATTCATCCTGACGTCAGTTGTGTTTACAGTCCACCACTTGTTGACAAGTTGTTTCCCCTTGACTTGAGCCCCTCTAGGACATTTTTTCAACACAGTCCAAAGTGTTAGAAAGTTAAAATGACATCACTGGGTAATTGTTTAGTTAGACTGTGAACACAGAAAATGGTCTATTGAGATTTATTGCCGTGTACAAGTTCAGCTAGTGGGTCATAGTGCGCATCCAGACCCCAAACAGACACGCACATACACACGCACGAGCACCCGCGCGCACGCGCACGGCATACTGAAGGTTCAAAGACTGAAAACGTGCAGACTAAACTGAAACTGAGATTACATAATTTAGTCTCAGCAAAGACAGAAATACCCTGCGCCTGTACCGGCTCCTGTTACAGGTCCTGTGAGGACTCTGACCGTGAGTTGCGGCTGTAATAAAAACCCCGGTGATACATCGGAGCGTCAGTAGGGGATGTAGCTCAGTGGTAGAGCGCATGCTTTGCATGTATGAGGCCCCGGGTTCAATCCCCGGCATCTCCACTCCTTTTCAGTTTTTCCCTTTTGACTTACACATCACCGGTTGTGTCAGTGGTGAAGGAGACCGTCGTCAGTCTGCAGAGACACTGCAAAACAATGCTGTCCAAGGAAATGTGTAAGAAAATCCGTCTGGCAACTTAAATCCACACAACTTCTCCAAGCTGAATGAATGAATGCCAAGTAGGACTTCTAACACAGAAAAACGTGAGCATTAATTAAGGCACTGAGGAAATTAATTATATATTACTGCATTGATAAACATGCGTCTAATTATTCTAACAGCACAACTGCCACTTCAAAAATAACCTGGTGACCTGGCTTAACCCTAAAAATTTAAATAACTTCCCACGTCTCGTTTTCAGACCTCTACATCCCACCAACAGCAGATGTGTTGTCTCTTTATTTATTTATTTGTTTTTACAACAGGGCTTCTCTCTCTCTTTTTTTTCTTTATCTCTCAGCCATAACTTTAAACTGGTCGAAATCTGTCAAGGATTATGGATGATTCTCTTAGTTCACTGATTTAATTGAACTGAATTTAAAATAATATTTCCATTTCTACACTCAAAGCATTTGTTTGTTCTAGTTCAGTTTGTAATGCTAATAACTGTTCAGCTTTAGTTTTGCTTATTTTGTCTATTATTTTCTGTTGCTTTTTTTTTTTTTTTTTAGATACCCCCCCAACAAACAAACAAACAAACAAACAAACAAACAAACAAACAAACAAACAAACAAACAAACAAACAAACTAGCCTGGATGTATCTTCTTATATGGTGGTAGTAGGCCTTAAAGGCATTGTATGATCTGGTGACTTTTGGAGGCAGACAAACATTTTAGTATAAGTTTTTTCCCCTTTCAGACACCTAATGTTTTTCATTCATAATTTTATTCATAGTTTCAGTTTTAGTTACCTGTGTTGACCTGTGGGACTAACCCAGCCAGTGGTGAAAGGCGTTGCCATCAGCAGTTATGAGCACTGCAACCTTCCTCATTCTGTCACACCAAAGAGGTTGAAGACCCAGGAGCCAATGTTCTTTTTGCTTATGGTAAAAGGTTACAAAGAGCAACCCATGTACTCAAATCTCTAACCTAGAAAAAAATAAGGTTGCCACAGATCAGTGTCGTCTCCTTTTGGCAAACTTAGATGAGGCCAGGTGGGCACAGGACACACTATCTTCCATGAAACAAGACCACTCCAAAGGGTCAAGCCCTCACATGTACTATTCAGGTGGCCATTACTGCTTAACCCACATATTATGTGTGATCGTTATGACCTAAAAATCTTTTTTTAAACACCAGAATCATCTTTACATAACTGGCACAGATCCATTCCCCACAGGTGGCATGCAAGCCATCTTGGAGAACACGGCGAAATATCAGTCAGTCATTCCCGTCGGAGGCTCCAGTAACCTACTGTACTTTACCTACAGGCTACATATAGACTGCTGCACACACAGCCCGTTTCGGTGTAAAATGTGCCCGCAAAAAATAGGCTTGCAGGAGTTAAACTTTATGCACACATCGACCTCAATTACACCAGTGAAGGTAAAGAAATCACAAATATTAGGGAAAAAAAACTCATTCTACATCATATAGATTAGCCTCAATCAGCCATGAGAAATTCCAAAAGTTAAATATCTGAGCACAAAGCTGCAGACAAATCCCTAGTTCATACATATCAGTACAGTATACTTACATACATATGAGTACTGGTGTCAGTTCTTCCAGCCACGGCTCCTAGACTTTAGATGAATCTGCCTGAGGAAGTCAGGGCTGCTAACTCTGTCTTATCGTTCAAACCACCTTAAAAAAACCACTTTTTAAAATTTGCTTTTCAGTGAAGTCAGTTTAAATTAGGGCAGTTTAGTTTCTGTTACTCTTATTGTGTTTTTAATTGTGTTTCGTTCTATGGCTTTTAGTTTTTTTGACCTTGTAAATTTCTTTTGTGCTTTATTATGTTAAGTGTTGATTGTGAAGCACCTTGCTACTGCGTTGTGAAAGGTGCTTTATAAATCAAATTTATTATTATTGCAATTACTGTATAAGCGTAGCTACATCAACAAAACATTTTTGTCAAGACATTTCAGGTATTCAAGATATTACATCAACGTACACAAGATATTATTTTTATTATTTCATGTACCAAATGATCATCAGTGTCCTTTACATATTGTATATATGAACAACAAGAGGGTTTCAGTGCTGACTCATCAGACATAATTGATACCTGTGTGTGTGTGTGTGTGTGTGTGTGTGTGTGTGTGCGTGCGTGCGTGCGTGCCTCTGTCACTCCCTCTTGGATTCCATTGAACGCTGCTGACCTTTTCAAGCTTGGGCACGGCACAACACACACATTCCACAGTGTCTGGTGTCTATAAATTAACACACAGTGACTGTGTGTTAATGTGTGGTGTCATCCTGTCCTAGGATTTTTTTTCCCCCAAGTCTTTGATGTTGTTGCAAAATCTTTGGGTTGAAGATACAACTCCAACCCTATTAAATCTTACAAACAAGATTGCTCTTCACTTGAGGCTGCATTCTTTCCCTGCTTTCATTTGTCTTGTATACAAATGACTGTCAGACGTAGTATAAAGACAGGTATGTGCTCCGGTATGCAGATGATACTGTAATAGTCTAATATAGTAAAGGCCTGTTGCACAGTGAGGAACAGGGTCATGGACTATTGATATGAGAAGCTGTCGGCTGATGTGAGCAGTTTTTCTTTACAACTGAATGTTTTCCAAGACCAAAGATGTTCACTGACTTTTGCGGGAGACCTACTTCTACTTCTCTTGTTCCTGCCAGCAGTCGAGCCTTGGACTGTAAACACTTGGGAACCATCCTGGATGATAAACTTGCCTTTGATGCCCACACTAGTTTTATTTGTAAAAAGGTAAACCAAAGATTGTTTATCTTAAGGAAGCTCAGATTTTTTTTTAAAAGTCTGTGCTGAAAGTGTTCTTTACTTCATGTGCTGAGTTAGTTTTAACATCCACTGTGATCTTGGTTTGGGCATCTCAGTGTGAAAAACAAAAACTTTGCTGCGAAAAAATTGTGGCTGTGTGCTGCAAAAGTCACTGGTGTAAATTGAAATGACCTCAGCCACCTGTACTGAGTCAGACTGACACATAAAGCTCAGGTCATCTTATTGGACTCCCAGCACCTTTTACACGGTGAGTTTAATTTGCTCCTCTCAAGGCGGAGGTTTTCTCAGATTGCAAATTAAAGCTATACTTCCTGATTTTGGAGAACTGTGCAATTGCAGTTGCCTTTGAATATTTAAGGGTGTTGGCTTGTGTTTGATTTTGCTTTGTCATGTCAAGTCAAATTTATTTATAGTCCTTTTTCACAAATACATACTCTGAAACATTGTATTCCACCATTATCTTTGCGACTGATTGTTTATTACTCAGATTGATTTAGGTGGATTTGTTCTCGGTCAAGTCCTTTGAGACATTCTTTTGTGATGAAGGGCTATATAAATAAACTTGACCTGACTTGATAAGGTACATGAATGTGAATTTTGCACCCTTTCACCCACTTAACTGTATATTTGCTCAGTCTGGAGTACTGTATCTGAACATTTTTTTTTCTGTTGTGATATTAAACCACTGACCTAGAAACAGCTTTTGTCAGTATTGGTCTTTGATCGCCCCCTTGTGGTGGATCAGCAGAATTATTCCCTCAGTTGATCAGTTCCACAGCTGAACAGTGAGTGGCGCTGCTTCAGACCACTTTGCTCCCTCTCTGCTTGAAAATTAACCTGACAGCAATGAGAACAAACAGCAAAAATGACTTGGGAATCCTGACACAACAGATCAGTGCAAATTTTCTTTAAAATATTGATTTCACTGATAGGCTAAACAAATACAGGGCTTCTATCAGACTAGCTGGATAAAATCATTGAATGCAGTGCATGACAACGGTGTGGAAGTTTCAAGCTATTATTATTAGAAAATAGTTAAAATGTTTGGAAACTGTGCGATTCATTGGTCAAAATATCAATAACACTTCATTCTGCCCTGTAATACCTTAAGACGTCACATAGCCCAAACAGTATCTCATTATGGGATTTATTTCAATACCTTCAGTAACAGTGTAAGAGTGTATAGTTTTCAAATGATGGATATGTTGGAATGAGGCTCTTTAGGTGTTTGTTTTCCTCAGAGCTTAAGCAGCTGACCTTTTGATGACCTTTAAACTTCAAAGTGTGTCAGTATCCTCTCCAGAAATGGTCAGAGCAGAGATGGACAACATTTGAATCTCACCCAACACAGACACACACCTCATAAAGGGAGACATATGTTGTGAGTGAGCACATTTGCTGATGTTCACAGGCATGAATGAAATTTTTAGGAGGTGTAATATTCTGCTACAGTAAATACTCCAACAGGCACAACAAATACATGCACAAAATGTCACAGAAACACTTTACCCACACAGCAAATGACGCAAAAGGACAGATGGTGCTTCAGATCTCTACACCGCGTTATGAGGTAATATCAGCTTTTCACCACCTCTTTTAAAGATACGACCGTTTCCTCTCCATCTCAACTGCTGTTTGCCCATCTATGCCTACATCAGTCATGTACTTGTATATCATATTGTGCTATTTATTATATGGCGATGATAGATGAATAAAGAATACAGGTTCATTTAAGCAGCAGTTTATTACACATAATAGACACACACACTCGCACACAAACACTTTTCCTTTTTCTTCAGTGTAATAAGAGAATGAGTGAGCAACAGGATGCAATGAGACAGGAAAACAATTTTGCAATTTCCCCATAGGTTGAGCCATTTCAGTCTGTTGAAATGTACAGTAAAGGAGGACAGCACATGTTGTTTTAGAGATATTTTCAAAAAAGTGTTGGGTGCCTTACCGCACTGGCACCTGATATGATGAACTGGTAGATTCAGATGTAACATTTTTTTGTCTTTACTGGAGTGCTTGTTTGTGTTGTCCACAGTTGATTTAAAATAATCTAAGCGGGGAAATGTCTCTCTACTTGTGGACTTGATTCTGTTGTACTTTTTGGTTGCTAGATTAGATTAAAAAAGAGAGGTTAGTGAGAATGCCTTTTGAATGTTATTTAGTATTATAACATCGGTTCTATTCTGTTGTCGTATCAAAAATACCAATAAAAAGAAAAAGAAATGTGAAGCAGGGTATAACATCTAAAGGAAAAACTGCTTGCCTGTCTCTGGATGACAGAATGATCATCATAAATGTCACATCCTCAATAAACTTGTGCAGAGAATCAAACTGCCTATTTTCAAAACTCGATGAATAGGACCACTTCTGTGTAGGAGGAAAGTATTTCATTTGCTTGAGTTGTTTGGTTTAATTCACTTATTTCCACCACTGTTATTTTAAAATCTCATAAAAGTGGCGTTTACCTTCATTTTCTGTGGTGCTGCGTTCTCTGATTATTTTGCAGTCTGTACTCAGTGGAACACTATCGCCATCTGGTGGGGAATGTTGGTGCTGCACCTCTTGTGAGGTTGGTACATGATTGAAGACGCACACACACACACACACACACACACATGCACACACCGGGTGATTCACTTGATTCAGTCCCGGTGGTGACTTTGCCCTAAAGCCCAACACTGGTTTTCCTTCACCCGAGAAAAAAGCTCATGGAGTCTTTGATGAAAACTGCTGGAAATGAGGACTCTCCTTCTGCTGCTGCAGGCTACGATCCAGAAAACGTAATGGGGGAAGTGGCACCAGATAAACACCACAGGGCTCCCTACCAAGAGGAATGCCGCTGGGGTCACTGAGGCAGACAGCAGGAGGATCAGGATGGTTTTGGCAGCTTGGAGATCAGAGAGGGTCTGGCCCCTGTGTAGATGTGAGGCTGAGGTTCAGACATTCTCGTGGTCAAAGCAGAAGCGATGGCCAGGTTCAGGAGAGTGGTGGCTCCCAGGTGAGAGAAATCAAAGGCAGGGAAGAGGAGCATGACACTCCACTCTCCTGCTATGGTGCTCTGTTGAGGGGAGAGAGAAAGAGGTCAAGAGGTCCTGGTATGCAGTGTACTGACAATGTACAGATCACACAGTTCACAGATAAAAGACAAGGAGGATGGAGGAGTAAATTCATCACAAAATGTGGGAGAATAAGAGCGACACTAACTCATACATGTGAGTGTGATCTTGCTGCAGCAGCTGTATTCCAGAGTAATGTATATACTGACGATAAAGGTCCTATCCTTGGCCACCAGCACATTCTTACAGACGAAAAAATGGTGAGAAGAAAGACTAAGATACAAACAGAAAATACGCGGTCAATGGAAAAACAAGGGAAAAAATCCCTTCACTTTCCTGGTGGATGACCCAGAGATTGGTCCCCTTTGAACTGCCAGCAGCACTTGGATCTAAATTGTAGACATAGAAAAGAATGACCAGAACCCCCACAGCCAGGTCAGCTGAGGCAAGGACGTTTTGAGGTGGCTCTAAGGAGTCCGGAAGTACTGAGAGCCAAGAACTGCCAACAGACAGACGGCATTGCCTGGTGTTATGGACAAAGACAAAGACAGATGGAAACAAATGCTTATAATTTGAGTCTTCTCAACTGGGGCCAGGGAGCAATTTGTGGCTGCTATCTATTGTTTTGATATCCTCCAAAAGAAAGGCTGGGAAATAAGATGATTGATTAAACAGATACAAGAGCAACAGATAAACAGATCTCATCAGCGCTAATGGCCGGAGAGTTCCTCCCTAGTACACTGTCAAATATCTGAATAGATGCAGGAAGACACAAATTGCTAGCTTCTCAAATTGGGATAGTGCGCAAAGCAATGGTGAATCTGCCCAGTACAATTTTCATGTGTTATTGCTGAATGACAAATCTCTAACAAACAACCTTTCGTGCATTTCTCTTGCCCATAGAAGCCTATTTAACTATATAACTATGTAACTACATCTTATAGCGATCTGCTCCCTCTCTAGTGTAAGAACTGAACTCAGTCATACATTATTAAAATCTGACACAGCTTGTATTCTTGCACATTAAAGCAAAGAGCAAAAAATATTAGTGAAACTCACTGACAATTTTTTTATTTACAGTAAACCAGATTCATTCATTCATCCCTACTGACAAGCTAACCAGCTGCTCTCCTGCGTAATGCTCAAAACAGTAGTGTATAATAATAAGCAAAAGGATTATTGTCAGCCTGCTTTACATACCTCATGTATATTTTTAAAAGATCCCACCACAGCCATGCAGGATGCTGAATAATATCTCTCCTATTTACCCTCTCAGGTGCCTATAGTGTGCATTTGAATATTTGAGATGGATTACTGATGCACATTCATTTCTCTGTTGCATCAGAAAATGCATTTGGTGTGAGTGAATATAAATGTGGCACTTCATGGCAAGGATATTGGAAAAAAACAACAACATAATAAAGCAACAACTATAAGTTAATATTTCTTCTTTTACAGTATGTTTTCTTAGTTAGATGTTGTTTCTGCATATTTCATATGGCTAAAAATGTTTCAGGTTTTCCAGCATAGGCAAAGAGTCATATTGGTTGAACATAGCACATATAATTCAGCCATACTCTTGCAAACATAATCAGATGATGCACAGGAGGGATGGTAAAGTAAGATGGCAAGATATCAATGAGGTGACAGAGTACATGTCGTCCATCCTCATTTGCATGCAAGACTACTCTCCAATTTCTTTCTTATGCAAATGCAGTGTCTCTTATGATCCTTTCCGGTGGCTTTGGTAAAGACAGATAGGCCTGTGTAAGACAGATAGACAGACATGTATTAGACTAGAGACATGTTGTGTGTTTGTCCCCTGTGAGAAAAAAAATGTGTACTTTTCTTCCTTTTGAGTTCATCTAGGGAAACCCATAAATTTATATTTTAACTCTTTGACTTTTGGGTAAAGCCTTAATTCTCTTTCTTGATCTTTGTGTGTGTAAGAGCAAATTCTAAACAGTTTATTAAGATATGCATGTTAAACACAACACAATGGAGAACCCTGGGAGAGCAAGTTGGTAGAAACAAACGAAATGCAAAATGAAGATTTTCAGCCAAAATTTGCCCGGGGCAAACTCCACATCACCTCCAATCTGTAGTGATATTTGTAATGACCATTAAATCAAATACAGTTGTCTCTGGTCGTATGCTTACATGCAGGATAAATTGCTTTTGCAGTACATGTGTCATCTGTATGGATAAGATAGTGTTTTTGAGTTTGTGTGATGGAAAGAAGTTGATAGAAAGGGTGTAAGCGTATACGGAGCATGTGTGTGGGAGTGTGTCTCCAAACGACCAACCCTGCATTCCTTGGGGATAACCTTATCTCCCTCCTGCTGGACTTGTAGACCTCTGAACTATAGGACAACACTCGCACACTCCAACACACACACACACACACACACACACACACACACACACACACACACACACACACACAAGTAAACAAATTCCAGGCAGCCGTATGCAGTCAGACATAACTCATGTGTTCTTACACAACACTGTAGAAGGGGTCTTGATAAAACAGCTGACAGCCTCCAGTATGAGAATGGATGGGATTGCAAAGTTAGTTTGCAATGATAAAATTATAATCGGACTTGCAACCTGGACAGAACAGGCAATAAGTTAATTAGTGGTGACTTTTCGCTAACCTCACAGTACCTGGAAAGTCTTCATACCAAACAGTGGAAATCCTTTGAGGCCCGAGACACTCATCACTCCCCCTAAAGCCCTCAAGCAGGAAGTGAACTGGCTCCACAATAGAGTGTGACAGCTTCAATAGCGGCTGCAGATCACTGTCAATCGTCAGATTTCTTTCAGATTCAATTTGATGGCCTCTGTATAATCAGCCCCAGCCAACACTGGATGGGCATCTTGATCAGCTTGGCCACAAAACAGGTTTGTCGTCTGGATGAGGATGTGCATGAACAGCAAATGTAAATGTTGAGTGGTAGTTGCCTGTCATCTCAGTGGACTGAATAGCAACAATATGGCCCATTGTTCATGGGTCATTAGAAACAGGCTTTAAAATGTAAAACAGGGCAATAAGCTGCACCCTGGTACTAATTCATTGGAGTAAAAGAAAAAAAAAGTTGGAAAATGATTGACTTGTACAGCTTCTCAAAACTGTTTTAGCTCAATATGTGTCATGTTCAAAAGAATATATTACTATTATTTTTTTTGTCATAAATCATTGAGAGTACAGTAAGATCTTGGCCTCGGTCATACAACACATCTTGCCTAATAAATGCTTTGGTGTTTAAAATTACTATTATTATTATTATTTTTTTTTAAAAAATATTGAACACAAAATAGCAACAAAAGAGGAGTATGTTACAAAAAATGGCAGAGATGTGAAAAATTAGGAAAAGAGGCTACACAAAAACAGTCCATTTAATCAGAAAGTGGCTTCTCCATTTAATCAGTACAGGTCTGAGATAATCTGCAAACATATTATTCTTCATATTCTTTTTTGATTAGTGTCTTGTTTTCTCCAAAGGTATGAAATAACAATTTCAGAAAGACATGTTCTAACTTGCTGGCAAACACCTCTTTTCCATTTAAGTACAACTCAGTTTTTGGCAGCGCTTGTAAAACTTCCATGAACTTTATATTAATGACCTAAGACTTGAATTAAGGAACAACATCCCTCATATTACTTCCATTTGAAGTATAGGTTGCAGTAGTCAGCCATTGTGGAAATACTGGCCGGTTTCTCCCTAAGGCCAAAGAGGAGAACATCTGTTCTGCGCAGAGGACATCTTGAGCTTTCGCATCCTCTTTCGAGCCTTGTGTCATGAGGTCACCCTGACCCTATCTTCACACAAATCGTCTGCAGCCAACCCAAGAGACAACCTCTCCACTCCAAATAAGCACTTTGACAACAAAAAAGCACATGTGTAATCAGCTGTTGCACCCTCTTCCACTTGTTGTGTGCTAGGTCAGGTGGATGTTTCATAATGTCATATTTTTTCCCTCCAGATTGTGGCTCTGCTTATATGAGAGAGGGAGGACTGGACATATGGATCAGCATGTCCAGATATGAGGATCCTCACCACTTGGTTCCATGCTTCTCATTCCTTTCACATTGTCAGGATGCAGCAGCAGGCCTACAACTGGGATTACTTTCACGTGTGCCCCAGCTATTTGTTTTTTGTTTTTACTGCGGCCTTGCCCTCCCTGACCCCCAGTCTACGTGGCGTCGGCGTCAACGAGGCTCTAACAACGTGTGAACTTTTGGGCATGCCGTGTCAATGGCGTCTCTAAACAGGTGCACACCCACCACCCACCCCATCGCTCTGCCACCAAAAGGCCTTTTACTCCTTTTTGCAATGCTAAACAGGGCCACCTAAAGCTGTTACATTCCGATATAATGGGCACCTAATTTCCAGTCGTTCATGTTAAGTGCGCTTACTGGGGCGCCAGTTCAGTAAGCCAAAGATCCTGATGAAAAACAATTTCTCACCCCCCATAACATCATAACACATTACTTTTCTTTGAGAAAGTAGGTTTATTTGATCATTGTGATAAATCAGCAAACACAACTACCATGAGCGTCCCATTTCCGATACAGATTCTATCAATGTGCTTGATCTTTACTGTAAATTATAATAATAAAGAAAAAAAATAAAATCTGGACTTTGATTTAGTGTGACACGGATAATTCAGTCTCATTGTGTTTGATTCTACAAAACTGGCTGTAATAGGCAACTCATGTCATCAGTAAAAGGATGCAAAGAGACACACAAGCGTTGGACCATTTCCCCTCTCCTCGAGGCGATGTCCTGGGTCGCTGCATTTCACGGCACCTTGGGCACTGGAGAGTTTTAGGGCGCTGCGCTGACATAATCATATTGTTCCTGTCAGCTCGGTTAATTTTGCTCCAGATCCTGCTGTGAACACGCTGAAGAACAGTGGTCCTTTCATCCAAAGGCACCCATGACCCGCTGAGAGAGCCATGGTGAGGATGAATTGAGTGCATCATCTTTTGTGTGGGGAGAGGAGCAGGGGGAGCAGAGCGCTTGTCTCCTGTACCTAAATGAAGATGTCTCCCCTCACCAACGTGCGCAAAAATCGACGTGGCTTTACGCACTACAGAATATCCACATTGACAACTCATGAATCCCTCATTTCACTAAAAACATGTATAAAAAAACGTTGAGTTATTGCATTTTTTTAATATATATATTTCCGCTGAATTAAATGCCAACAAGATATATAATTGTAAATAGGAGGAAAAGCATGAGACAAGTACTCTACAACTGACTTGGAAACTGCATGACTTGCTTTTGCACTTGTCATGATGAAAACATATTTTTAAGTCTTATTTGATTGATTAGAGGCAATTTAGGAAATACCAGGATAAAAATTGACTCAACCAACATACCAGCGTACATAAATTTTCGCCTTTGCCATTATTTGATCAGACTGCAATAAAACCATTTCACTCCGCTGTACTGGATTATCCCCGAAAGCTGCAGACTTGGATTACATACAGAAACCATGTAGGCTAGGTCAAGTATAATCCAACAGAGGACGCTCAAACTTCACTTTCTCACTGCAACAAAACCAACATTTTGCCAAAGAATTGTGTAATTGTCATCAAATGCTTTCCCTACAAGCCCATTTGATTCGAAACAAACTTTTAATGCTGACTTTTTCCAATTCTTGATATATTACATATCCACTATATGGTTTCCTTCTCAGAGTGAAAGCAGAGTCAGACCTATGTAGATCGCTATGGTTCATCGAAACATATTTTGGCTATATTTTAGTTTAAACTGTTCGGACATCAATGCACATTTCAATTCGTGTGTCACTACAGGCTTGAGGTTGCGCGACTGTTGCGTTTTGGCACACTGGGCACCTGCGGTGAATTGGACCATTGGCGCTAAGCACGGGGTGTGTCTTGGGGCGGAGATCTGCCCACCCACCCCGGTCCTTCTCTCCTCTGGTCACTATATGAGGAGACAGCTACTCGATCCCCTAATCTAGACACTTTCAAATTCTGAGCTTGTCTTGTGGATCTTTTCAAGCGTATTTTGGCGTTGGGTTGGAGTCGGTCTGCTGCTTTACAGAGTTCATCCCTGGATCTGGGTGGACAACGCGTTGGAAATTAACTTAATTTTTATTTTTTTAATCTAGGCCTATCTGAAAAGCCAGATTTCAAAATGCCTCGGTCATTTCTTGTGAAGAAGTATTTTTCCAACAAGAAGCCAAAGTACAGCGAGTTGGAGAGCCAGAGTGGTAAGTTTTTTTTTCTCCCACCTCCTTATTCATTGATTAGAGTTTGTCATATTAATTCACGTGAAGATAAGTGAAACATAGTCTGTGTCACAGAGGTATTAATCAAATTACATTCACATAAACATGCATTGAAAATAGTTACAAACGACTCATGATCATTTAAATAATATTGCGCACAGTCTCCTGAGTCCAAAACAGAGACAAGTGCTCCCTGGTCAATTGGAAAATTTGCTAATAGAATAAGCTCTGTTGGGTCATGACCGTGGTGAATACAGAGTTCCACTGTAACAAGACCCCAAGAATGAAAACAAGTTTACTGTGTAATTAGATTATTGTTCCATTTAACTGAAAAGCCACCTGACTCTTTCCCCTCTCTCCTGCTAGCAGTTGTCCCAGAATGCTATCCTCTGGCTGAACTTCCAACTCAGGACAACGGCTCTGCCCTGACTTGCTATCCCACCAGCCCACTCTTCAGAATGGACACCCTGCCTGCACCCCTCTCCCCAATCACCCCTGTGTCTCCTGCTCTGCCCCCCTCACCGCTGGGACCGCTGGACCTCAGCAGCTCCCCTTCCAGTAGCAGTGGGGAGGAGGAGGAGGATGGTGGACGTACTTCAGATCCTCCCAGCCCAGATGCCATTCACCACGTGTACCACTGCCTGCACTGCAGCAAGAGCTACAGCAGCCCCTCTGCCCTGGCCCACCACCAGCTGTCCCACTGTTCCCAGGTGGAGCAGACCCTCTCTCTCCCCGGTCAGGTATCGACACGCCCAGCCTTCCACTGCAAACACTGCCCCAAGGAGTACACCAGCCTGGGGGCCTTGAAGATGCACATCCGCTCACACACCCTGCCCTGTGTGTGTCCCACTTGCGGCAAGGCCTTCTCCAGACCCTGGCTGCTCAGGGGACACATCCGCACACATACAGGTGAGTCAGAGTTGTTTTGCCCCATTGAAACAGTTATTTCACAATAATCAACTTGGTTACAAAGTACAGATTGTGCTAGCTTGTAGATGACAGTCCATGTTAAAAGTGGTTGTTAGTCACTCATTGATATTCATTGATGTGTAAGCAAATGTTTTGTGCTTAGAGTGGCACAATCTTATCATAGTCTTAATGTGATTATGCATGAAAAAAGTCAATTCACAGTTAGGATGGTGCACCTAGACCAGCTGTCTTTTTGCAGTTCTTTTGTCCCACATAGCTGGCTGTAAATCATTTGGAAAACAATGGCCAGAGGATAGACCTTTTGGCTTGAATGACCTGCTGATGTCAGGTCAAGAGTTTTCCTGAAGCTAACAGTTTTCTCCTCCTGTTCAGGCGAGCGTCCCTTCTCCTGCCAACACTGTAACCGGGCATTTGCTGACCGCTCCAACCTGCGCGCTCATCTGCAGACCCACTCAGAAGTGAAGAAGTACCAGTGTGGCTCCTGCTCCCGAACCTTCAGCCGCATGTCCCTGCTGCACAAACACAACGCTTCTGGGTGCTGCCCTGCCCCATAGACTCACATTCCCCTGATGGCACAGCCAGTTGGTGTTTGCAGATTCAATTCCCTTTGGCTAGAGCCACTGACCCATTTGTGAATCCACATTAAAGTGGCTCAGGGTAAGAATGTACCTGGAGGACATTTGGGAGGGTGTTTGCCAGCCCATATCTAAGCCATGAGAAGATGGGAACGTTGGATTTATATTGCTTTTATAAAATTACTTTTAACGTGCCTTCAGTTTTTAAGGAATCAATGTAATTGATTTTAAATCAATATCCACTGCATATTTTGGCTGGCCTCTGTTAAGTGTGTGTGTGCGCGCGTCTGTTTGTGTATGTGTTTAGGGCAGCTGGACATGTAGTTAATTCCCAGGAAACTCCATTGGTGCCGGCCGGTCCGGGACTGTGGCCATATTGCAGCTGCTTGTGTGTGTGTATGTATGGGGGATGTCATTCCTCACCATACTCTACATACATAGAATGCATGTATATGAGCAGCTGTGTGTGTGTGTGTGTGTGTGTGTGTGTGTGTGTGTGTGTTGAGACAGCTGTCTGTGTATGGTGTATGGTGGAGGCAGGGCGCTGAGAGATGTGTTAGCTCCGACCTCGACGACAGGTGACCCACCCTTCCTCACTTGTCCTCTCTTCACTTCCTCACCCCAAACATCCTCACCCCACAAATACTTTGCTACACACATACACACACACACACACACACCATATGTCCTGCACCAAAAATCGGACCAGAGGTTAGTGTGTACATGAATGGACCACTTAAGCTTGACCAAAAATGGGCCTGCCTTAGCATTCAATGAAATAGTTACTGCCATTTTATGACCTGAAGAAACTGTTTGAATGATTGGTGCTTTCATGACTGTTATTTCACGCTATGTTTTAGGCAAATGTTTGAACCACATATTTTATGCATCGCCTTTTTAAAAGTTGCAACTCAAACAGATGTTAATATGATTCCTTTGCCAAAGTTGTGCCTTCTTCTGTCACATGTAAATAATAAAGCTTTGTTTTTTTTTAAAGAAAAAAATCCTGCTGTAGAGCCTACTTATTTCTTAATTAATATGCAGAAAATATTTTACCAGCTGTTGCACCGGAGTAAATCTCTAAATGACTTCATCAAGAAAGATCTGACAGTTTCTGAATGAGGAGATAGAGTGGTGTGTGTGTGTATGTGTGATAGGGAGTAGGGGACAGGTTTGTGCAATGCTGAGTGATATGTGGAACACCTGCACACACCTGCCAGGCTGTCAGCATGCAGCATATACGCGCACATACAAGCACAAATGGAGAACACATGTTTAAAAGGGAGGGGTGGACGGAGTGATTGCAGGTGGGCAAAAGGAAGGGGAGTGAAATTGTGGAATGAAGGATAAAAATGAGGGAGATGCCGAGCAAACGGGGATCCTCCAAACAGCCTGGAGCAGGACGGCTCTATAGGAGAATCAGTGTGAAATTAGCTGAGTGTGGGAATTCCACTGACCCACTTCCTGCTGCAGGCGCGGCCCCAGCTGCAGGCAGGGGACCGAGGCTGAAAACCAACAAATATACCCCAGAGAGACAGATTCTGGATGCTGTTGCCATAGTATAGACCGGGCTCCACACAGTCTGCGTGGCCATCTGCTCAGTAATGGTCAGACTCCAGTTACCTTGTAAGAACTCTGGCGGATGTCCCTGCTTACAAGCCCAACTGAGGGTGAACATCCAGGTTGCACATATGGCAACAATGTGTCCACTCTCCTCACTGCTCTCCTGACCCACACACACACTGACGCCAGCATGTCTTGGTGAGGTAACGACGTGTTTCCTCCAATACCTCTCATGGAACAGTGTTGAGAGGTAGATGCATGTGTGTGTGTGTGTGTGTGTGTGTAAAAGGGGGTTTGGGGGTGGCAGACAAAGCCAGGGATCAGATTGCATGAGTTAGCTAGTCTAAATGTAAACAGTGCCCAAAAGACACACTCATACACACACACACACACACACTGATGCACATGCACACACACGCCCACACACACACACAGATGCGCGCAGCAACACCTAATCTAGAGCACTGCTTGGATCAAGGGGAATTTTTCATTAGTCTGCCCACCTCTCTAGGCTGTTGTGAAGTAAGAGGTGAGAGAATGATTTACACACCTACGCAGACAGAGAGATAGAGAACCAGGCCACAGGGGACTGAACTGTGCTTGATCCCCTGACAGCATCACATTCTGTGGGTGACGAGAAAGGGCAGCAAGGGTGCAGAACTTGAGTATAATACTGCTATGTATAGGCAGATGATATTTCCCGTGTTTTGTTTTGTTTTGTTTTTCGCAATACTGATACTCTGTTTGCTCAAATGAACACAAAAACATGTCACTTGAAAATTTTTGTTATCTCTGTGCATTCACTTACTTTTGAAATTTAAGCTCTGCCATCTAGCTAGGGGGACATATTTGGGGTCTGGAGTGTGTGGGAGGCAGTCTATCATTCTGTAGCTTTAAGGCAATGAGATCATTGGACCTGTCACTGTCCTTTTAAGTGAGTGTTTGTGTGTGCGCGTGTAATATCATATTGGCCTCGTCAAAGTGTTTTAATGTTCGCAGCGTCACGCATGCAGCCCCTGACTAATGTGACATTCCTTAGCCATTAGTGACAGACACACAATACCGCCATCTGAGAGATCTGAGAGAGAGAGAGAGAGAGAGAGAGAGAGAGAGAGAGAGAGAGAGGTGCCCTGTGTGTTGTCCTTGTAGACAGCGTTTGAGTCCAGGACAGGAAATATTGTCATGCTGACCTAATTACAAAGAAAAGGGGATTACCATCCATTTTTGGTAACTAACATATGTCATTCTAATGGAAAAAATTCTAAACAATATTGCTTTGCTGCACTATAAAAATTAAATTATCCTTTTTTTTTTTTACTGGACACTACAAAACTCCTTTGGGGCTCCTTGGAAGTTATTTCGTGGACAATAAATGTGACTTTGCTTGTTTGAGAAATTGCTGCTGATTGAGTTTTATTTTGTTATCGTGTGGTTCTGAAACACAAAATGCATGTCTATCGCTCAACAATCAACCTGGGTAGTGGTATTAGTGGAGCAATACACAGTACATCAAATTACGTGGGCGTGCGGTGTCTACTCTTGATTTGAGCAGCAAATGAAACAGCAAAAGTCAAATAGAAACTTAAGTTAACTGAACTGAACGCGTAGGAATAGCACTTTTAAAAGCTGTAGTTCTGCTGGTGGTTTTCAACTCCTCTGTGCTGCATATGCGTGTAACTAAGTGTGTGTATGTGTGAGTGCTTGTGTTTGTGTTTGGGACACAGGAAGTGGCCCGTCAGTCTTGCATAAACACAGTCCATCCAAAAGCGCTGATAAAAAGCATCTGGGTGCGGCTACAGCTGTTTATGTGTGTGTGTGCATGTGTGTGTATGTATGTGTGTTTGGGTGATGTGTAGATTTCTCCAGTGTACCAGGGGTTCAGTGTGGTTTATATCTAAAAAGAGAGCGTGTATTGCTGGAGCCAGGACTGGCAGTGTGGGTTGAAGAGCTGATTCACTGGGGGATCAGATTCAAGCCAGGAGGGTTAAGTCACTGGGTTAGAGTTTCAAACACTCTTACAGGCCGCTGTGCTCTTACACAATGGCGCTGCCCAAGGCCTTGGTGCCAACCTCCTCTGCTGGAGCCATACTTCCCTAAATCCCCATGGACTCTGTCCTTTGCTTTTGTCCTACTGGAAAAAAGAGGGTTTTTTGTTGTTGTTTTAAATTCATTCTTTCATTTTGATTTTGCACTGACATGCTGACAGCATTTCTCCATCTGATACTAAAAAGGAGAATGTGATGCCCATGAGAAGGTAGGGTTGCACGGAGGGCGGGATGGAGAGACTGAGGTTGCACAGAGAGAGGGTGAACCAGGGACAAGGAGACAATAATGGGAGCTGGAAGGAAAGAAGCAATGAGGGAGATGGTTTGAGGGGAAGAGATGGGGAGATGAGGGGGAATGGGTGGTGAAGAATGAGAGGTTCTGTTAGCGGGCTGTTTTTTTTTTTTTCTTTCTTTTTTAATCGGTGGGGAGTAGAATTTGCTGAGGAATGCCACATGTTGCAATGTCGATTTGATCAATGACATGTGCTGCTTGGGCTCCTGAGCCAAATACTGTTAGGGCAGCGAGAAACGCTCTCAGAGGAGGATGCTTTCCTAGTTTCAGTTCTGTTAAATTCTGCAACAGCTGAAAATTCAGGGTCGGTCCGATTTCATGAAATCTTAACACGGACACAGACACACACACAAACACGAACACACACAGAGCTCAGATCTCTGGACAAATAAACCAGCTTTACTCAAGGACAGGATATGGCCTCTAGGAGGGGGTACACACCATTTCCTGCCCACCTCCACACCCCTGCTGTCACCTTCAATGGTGTATGTGTGTGCTTGTCCGTATGTGTGTGTCTGTGTGTGTGATGTGGCTGGTGCCGTGTTTCTTCCTGAACACAGACCCCTCTGTGTCCCATAGGGTCAGAGGGTAGAGGATGAGCCATAAAGGGACAGGGGGTAAACAGATGAGAAGCATTGTTTGTATCGCTGCCTCTCAACCTTGTGCCACTGACAGCCATGTGCCGGAACTATTTCTTTCCATCAAAGAACACAACAGAGACTCTAGTCACTAAAATGATCTGGTATAGGGACCGGCTGGAATAAAAATCGACTTTTTGGCAGACTGATAAAGAGCCACTGGCTTGGTGAGACTCCATACTTTTATTTGGCAAACAGTGGCATGTACTTTGCTGTATCTGAGTTGTAAGACTACCTGATGTATTACACAACACGTGCAGCAAGAAAGGAGTGTCAAGGCAGAGCGTCCACATAACCACACACAGAGTAATCCAGGCAGAGGCCAGCAAGTTGTGACATGAGGGTGGTATAGAGAAGGAAAACAACAGAGAGGCAGAGACAGAGAGAGAGAGAGAGAGAGAGAATAGGGGTGAGTTTTTAGAAGAAGTATTGAGTTTATAATGGGGGAAGTGTTGCTGAGAAAGCTGAGGATGTTAGGGTAGATGAAAGAATGACTGAAAAAGTGAATAATAATAAGAGAGGGAGCATTATCAACAGAAAAGTTGGGCCTGTCGTGTTGTTTTGCATAGAAATCTGGGTGTTACTCTTGCCAGCTGACAGCAGGTCACCTGTGCTGCCTTTTTTTTCTTATTTTCTTTCATTCGTCCTTGTTTTCAAGGTTGTCCTCTCACTGTGTCATTCTCTCTCTGACTCTTTCTCTCTCTGTCATTTTACAGCAGGTATTCAGGTATTTGCCCCCTAGGTGCCGGTGGTTGTGCTGAGAGGTGCAAGGTGCACTTTTGTTCTCCTGTCAGGGCCTGCATGGGCCCAGGGGCGGTGCCGGGAAAGGACCGGGCCAGTTCTATTGTCCCGACACATTCCAGTCAATGAAGGATATGGTAGGGAGGGGGAGGGCTAGCAGTGCTGGCAGGGGGCAAAATGGTTGGAGATCAGCCTTTGAGTTGGGTATGCAGCCAGAGGTTTTGTGAGTGTGGTGTGTGTGTGTGTGTGTGTGTGTGTGTGTGTGTGTGTGTGTGTGTGAGTGACTGTAGAGAGCACAGATTGTCTCCCTTCCCCTCCTCTTTTCTTGTCCCGTCCTATCCTGTCCCTTGAGGAGCCGGAGGGCAGGCAAATGCACCTGCCTGAAATCTACACCCCAGGGCCAGACGCCTATCTCCCCCATCTCCAAGGTTTTACAGAATCGCTGCATGTGCCACACACACTGGTGTCCCCTTACACTCCACTGGATCCTCAGAGTCCTCGGGCGGGGTGGGGTGCAGGGTATTGGGGGGGGCATAAGTTTTGTTGCATCAACTTATGTTTGCACATTGTTTCTGAGAAATTTGAGTTTCTGGATCAGCCAGATTAAAAAACAAAACAAAACATAATGTTATTCATAGCTGATGAAACACCACACACTGATTCTTCCATGAGTTGCATTTATGGAAAGCCATAATAAAAAAAAAAATTGGAGTGAACAACAAAGGTAACTGAAGATGTTTTTCTGGTCACAGATGGTGCAGCAATTTCCTCTGCAGCCTCGTTCAATCTGTGACTCTCTCTAAGTTTATTAGTGACATTTGTTTACAGTTGGCTTTGTTGTGCAATTATGTGTTACCCTTTTTAGTACAGGAAGCGGCCATGTGATCCTTAGAGAGTGTGGAGAAACTGAAGCCATGATGCACAGAAAACAACGATAAATCAGATGTGTGAACACTCTCAACTGAATTTCATAGTGCATGTTCAGAGCCTTCATTTCATGCGTCCTTTCACCTTTCACATCATGATCACATTAGCCAGCTCTAGATTTAAGCTTGTCATGTTTTCCTTGGCCTAACAAGAATCGGTCCTGGTTTTTCATGGTGAACAGGCACACATTGCATGAAAGGCTAGCTCTAACATTGCATGTCAGAACACATGGTCCGGCTGATGTTCATGAGTGGATGAGCGCATGTGTGTGTATGTCTGAGGGAGTGTGAGGGTGTGTGTGTGTGTAACCAGAGACCCTCTTGTGCAAGTAGGGACAGGTGTGTCACCACCTGACCACACCCCCGGGCCACACGGCACCTCCTGTCCCTAACACCTGTCCCCTTCTTCTGTGCAAGGACCTGTGTATCCTTCCACACACACACACACACACACACACACACAGTGGCTGTGGTTTGTCTGGGAGGAGGGCAGGTTGCTGGGCTGTGACAGAACGAAAGGGATCATGCCGTCTTGTGGCCAGTTTGACGGGAGTATCCATACAGCTGTCCTTCTGAAACCAGAACTCCATCTAAGCCCCCACCTTGGTGCCCCCCAGTGTCTCTGCTAATGTGGTGTCATCTCCAGCCACGGCGTGATATTGTCCACAAGCTGCCGCAGAGCCGCTTCAGACTATCACATCTCTTGCAGCAACAGATGGGGATGTATCACAACATGTCTTCTCTCTAAATGTCAAACAGCAGCAACATATTCCTGAGGTATATCTGTGTATGTGGGGGTGTGTGTGAGAGAGAAAGAGACAGAAAGAGAGAGAGAAAGGGAGGGAGGTAGAGGTCAGAACAGCCTGAAGACCATTGTAAATTCCTTGCTGGCTCAACCAAAGACATTCTTGTCCGCTGTTTTTCTTTCTAATCTCTATGCTCAGATTACCAGCTAGAGGGGCCGACCAGATGAGAGGAGAACAAGATGGCATGCATGCAAGCACACACACACACACACACACACATACACACACCCACGCATGCAGGCACACACAAATACACATTCACACAGAAATACAGATCTACAGATCCACAAACACAGGAGCATGCTGATGCTACACTACATCAGGCAAGGATCACCTCCAGCTTCTATGCATTTATTCAGAGAAGTTCACATTTGTTGTCCCACAAACTTAGTGCAAATGCAAAAGCACACTGAAGTCATCATTTGAGAGCTTGTTTTCGGAACCCAAAGAAAACAACCCCCTGAGGAGAATGCTGAAAGGATTCCCACATGACTGCCCCCAGTGCCACCCCCCACCAACCCTACCATCTTCCCATTAAGCCTTTCCAGATGTGCCCACATCCGTTTCACTGGAATGATGCCACTCTCTCTGTTAGATCTAATCACAGTTGGTCATATACATGGCAAACTGTGGAAAAAAAAAAAAAAAAAGGGCACCTGGTGCTGTTCCACAATATTTTCTCTTATGCTCAGTAGGCCTGTTTGAAACTTACTGTGAAAATGTGAGCATGCAAAGGAGAAAACCAACAGTTTTCCATGGGAAATAAATGAATATAAGTCAATTTCAAATCAAAACATTTAAAATAAGCAGAACTAAAACTACACTGTGAATTTATGTTTTGTTGCAACCATTAGAGACCACGCTTGGTTATGTTGATGGATGCTGGACAGCTTCACATGTACAGTAATCTATATGCACCTTTGATAGCTCAGTCAGTCATAGAGAGGACTGGAGATGATAACTGCTGGTTTTTTTGAGGCCGCTCCTTTGAATCAAGCTGAAAGGAAGTGACTTTAAATGTCAGCACTAGCAATAAATGTAACCTGATTAAAAAAAGATTTGAGATTATAGACAGTTATAGACAAAGAAAGGCTATATACCTGGTCGTCATTGATGCTAATCTGTCAGTAAAATTCCAGTCTGTATATTGGGATCAACAGAATAATTTTATATTCTTTAGATTTTGGGGGGAAAGTACCTGGCTGTAACCAATCAGGTTTCACAGTGATACTAATCTGTTATGAGTTACACAACAAGTAACTGGTGATATTCATGGGTTCATACACTGTTGTGGTGAATCATGTGAGCCACACTAACACATCAGCCTTTGAACAAATGGCATTTTCATCCTTTCACCAGGAGCCTGTGTCCCTTTGGTCACAAAGTGTGGCACATGTCCACCTGTTTGGCTGCTCTCTCTGTATGTTACTTTCTCTGTGTTTACTTCTTTCTTCTAAATTTCTTCTTGTTTTTTGACAGCCACATGATTAAAAAAAAAAGAAGAACATAGTTTGTTGAGTCAGTAATAGTTACGGTAAATATATGGTAAATACCATGGTGCGGTAAATATTAGTAATGTTGCAATGTCAATCTATTACATTTACATTTTGAATTAAACCACAATACTCATTTCGTGAGCAAGGCATCCTTACACATATAAATACCGAAAAAAAGGAGAAAAAAACCCCAGAAACCTTTTCTTGGTTTGTGATCCACCCACCGCTGTTTGCTTATGACTGCAGTTTCATTCATCTACACACCTTTAACTAAAATTTTTGCTGAGGGTAGATGGCTTCACCATCTCAGTCATTTGGCCAAAGATTTCTGTGCTGTCACTGTCTGCCATCATTCTCAGATAATTTCCTATTTTCCCTTCCTGATGTTATTCTCCGTTTCATCTCTCAATTTCCCAGACTTTGATCTTTTGCCTCGCCTAAGTCAAGCTTTCATGATCTCACACTTGAGAATTTCAAGAGGAGGCAGCAGGAAATCTGTATTTCTTCCATTTGTATGATCGCATCCTAATCATTCTCTACTGTCCTCTACACACATTTAGTCTTTGCTGGTTAATCCTTGCATGTACTACTATGATTTTTAAAACTTGAACTAGGCAACAGGCCAGTCTTTGGACTAGGTTCTCCAAAGAATTTTAATTTCTCAAAATTCTTCAGAAAATAATGTTGATCTTTACTGTAACTTTATTACCAAAACACTTCTCAAACACAAATTTATTAATCTATATGAAATTACGTTACTCCTAACTATATGTTGACTAGAGGTGTTTTCCCTGGTACAAAATGGTGATATAGTCACCTCAGGACACGAGCTAACTGCTTTTCCACCCACACACAGATACACACACATG